>NC_139239.1:55916793-56516793 GCF_977018435.1 Lepisma saccharinum
ATATATGTAATAAATAACATTACGCTTTAAAAGGAAAGACAATAAAATAAAGAAAAGAAGAATAAGCCTTCTCCAAAATTAGAAAGAAGAAAAGAAGAAGAAGTCTTTTCCAAAAATAGAAAGAAGAAAAGAAGAAGAAGCCTTTTCCCAAATCAAAGATAGGAAGGAAGAAGAAGATGATTTCCTTTCAATTATACATATATGTATAAGAAGAATATAACCGACGTAAATTTGGAATCAGCATATATATATATATATATATATATATATATATATATATATATATATATATATATATATATATATATATATATATTTCAATGTAGATACAAGCTTCGCTATATATTTTCTCTGTATTGTGTATAGTTTCCAGAATATAGATCCGCATTTAACTATATCCTCTTGGCTATAAAACTCTTTCTTATTTGGAATATTCGAATAAAGAACCTATCCCCTGAGATTATGATATTTCTGTAGCCGTGGTAAATAACATATAAGTACGTACCCCCAAAGGGCGTAGCACTATCATACAGGGAAAACAAACGTATGTCACACTGCGTCCGATTTTAGTAGCAACCGTTACCAACAGGTGTCGTTTCCATATTTTTGGTCAACCCCTATATTTATTATTAAGAAACGAAACACTATCTTTACTTAAGCACAATAAATCACGTGTAAGTTCTATGAGTGTTGAATGTGAATATTTCTGCCTTACAATATCAAGAACGAAGTCAATACAAACAAGTATAGAAACTTTTGAGAAATTCTATTATATTTCAGTAGCAGCTGCGCAGAAATCTTGAACGTAGTAATGAATACAGCGCACCTGGTAAAGTCATACTACTCAGTTATCTGCTATATTGAAGTTGCGATACCTTATATTAGAACCTGTACAGCTACGATCAATATATACGGTTATTCATATTTCCATCCGGGGTTTCTAACGTTTATAGTACAAGAACTACAACACGTACAGCAAAAAGGTGCATATCAGTACGTAAAGAATCTCTACAAGTTTGGCACGTACCTTACAGGCGCTCGATATGTGCACCCGTGGTGAAGCGGCAGATATCAATCCTGTCACACACACGTCGCAACATATCACATATAATGCATGCGTGATCCTTTATCGCATTTGACATTTGTGCTAAATCACGTGTCAAAGGTAAGTGCTTCTGTTCTGCTTCTATTTCGTACGAAATCTCTGTTGTACCGTCGCAACTGACTCACATTTAGCGCATTCTAAGACGCAGAACACTTTGTGTTCACCAGTGCACGCAGTGTTTCAGTGTTTGCGTTAACTGCATTATACTGCCACCTAGCGGCTAAATCTACAATTACGTGATGGGGCCTATACGAGTGCAAACTTGGAGAGATTCTTTATGTACTGATATGCACCTTTTTGCTGTATGTGTTATAGTTCTTGTACAGCGTGCTTCAAAAGTCTCTTGGCATTTTCTTTATATCGCTAATGAATGGTGTTCAGGATTGGATAAAAGAAACTGTTGTTTCAGACAAGATGGTACACTAACCCAGTTCGCCAGAATAGTTCGGGACTACCTTGCTTACACCTTCCCCAGTAGATGGATCGACCGTGGCTCACCAAGACTTTGGGTGACTCGCTCTGAGACCTGACTCACCTGGACTTTTTTGTCTGGGGTCTTAAGTCTAGGATGTACCCAGTAAAGATCAACACAATAGAGCAACTGACACAGCGAATAGCTGCAGAAACAGGGTAGATCACGCCAGCTATGTTGGAGCATGCTTTGCCCTCTACGCAAGAGAGGTGGGTGCTATGCCTAGTCTTACAGGACCACCATTGAAATGTGCTGACTTTGTCTTTTACTCTAGGACACTTTACAACAATACTGTCAATTTTGTCAACAAAATGTTTTTTGATTAAAATGTAAAGAGACTTTTGAATCACCCTGTACTATAAACTTTCGAAACCTTGAGGGAATTATGAATCACCCTGTATTCATGGGGAAAATAACACAAGACTTAGCACTATTTCTCAGAAATCACGTGATTGTTTACATTCACTTCATTCTTACAGTGGATGGAGAATAAGTATTTAATTGAATTTAATAATTGCACTTTCAGCATCAAGAGAAGCACCCTAGGTGTCGCTCCAAAACAGTCCTCCCCCAATTCAACCGTCAAGTTCATCTATTCGTAGCTCACGTCTTCTGAAACCATTTTCCCCCGGCCAAGAAAACTAGGGGGAAAATTCCCGACGGGGGAAAGGATAGGAACTCCGCCGCCGTACCAATTTTCGAGCCAGTCTCCTGAAAATTCTCGCTTCTCCTTAATTCTTGGAGACACCAACCTTCCCACCGAAACTCCTCACTTCCCTCTCCCTCCTTCCCGACACTCCAGCTGCAATTGGCGGAAGACCTGGGCCTCGCATGATTGAATCACTGGGCGACGTTGACAAATCGTGGGCCATCGTTGTGTTCTCATGAAGTTGCCGAGAAGTTCCCTAAGTGCGGAAACCCGCCCAGCAGAGGACAGCAGGGACCCCGGAGTTTCTTTACGGTGATGAATTTAAGGAACATCCCTTAAAGGAGAGAAACTGGGTGGATAATTGAGTGATATGATTGCGATTTAATGGCCTTTTTTGTAAAGGGGGAAGGAGTCTAATGGAACAGATTTCTCCAGTTCAATTTGTTCTTTTAAGGTTTGAAGACAGGCGTTTTATCCCCCTTCCCTTTCTTTCCATGAGCGAGAAAGGCATTGAGAGAAAAAGAGAAAGACAGTGAGAAGACCGAAAAAAGAAAAGGAATAAGTCTACTTTATGCACAGATAGTCTAATCGGGACAGCTGACCTCTGTGGTGGAGTGGATATCACACCGCGCTTGAACGTCAGGGGTCCCGGGTTCGAATCCCGGCTTGGGCATGGGTGTTCTTCACAACATGTAACCAGTCATTCTCATCTTCGCGATTAGCCAAAAGTGGCAGTAAAGCAGAGCAAAATTAAACCAAATGAATCACTCTAATCGGGACTGGACCTACAGTTTAAAGTGAGATCCGAACCACAGTAGTATAGTGGCACCGGTTGGCCAACCGAAAATGAGGCTCGGTGAGGCTCGCCTTAATGGATTTCTCTCGTAAGGCGAGCCTCATTTTCTTGCAGTGTTGCCAACTTCTTACTTGAAAAAATCACCAAGGTTTTTTTTTGGGTCTAACCTAACCCCAAGCAAGGAGCTGGCAATACTGCTTGAGGCTCGCTTTAATGGTTTGCTCTTGTAAGGCATAAACCTTATTTTCTTGCAGTGTGGCCAACACCTTACTTGAAAAGTCACCAAGGTTTTTTTTTTGGTCTAATCTAACCTAAAGCAAGGAGCTGGCAATACTGCTTGAGGTTTGTTTTGCAGTATTGCCAACATCTTACTCGATAAAATCACCAAGGTTTTTATTTTGGTCTAACCTAACCTAAAGCAAGGAGCTGGCAATACTGCTTGAGGTTTGTTTTGCAGTATTGCCAACATCTTACTCGAAAAGGCACCAAGGTTTTTATTTTGGTCTAACCTAACCTAAAGCAAGGAGCTGGCAATACTGCTTGAGGCCTTACAGTGCATAAAGCAATTTGCCAACCTTCTGGTATTTTTGCCATAGCTTTTTACAAAAAAAAGAGAGAGAGGAGAAAAAGAGAGAGAGGGAAGAGTTAAACAACCGACAATGCTGCCAACACCTACCTACAACTTTTTTTACTTGGCAAGGGTTTAACCAATTTAGCAAGGAGTGCCGGCAACAAATATATACTGCCGTAAAAGAGAGAGATGGATGGATGGATGGATGGCAACACAGTATGTGTGTGCGTGTGTGTATAATATGTAGCATTATTAACTAGAGTGTGTTGGCAACCCATCTGCAACTAAAAAAAAAAAGATAGAGATACCAATATTGCTGTAAGATAAAGAAAAAAAGACCTATTGCGACTTTTGTAAACCTCTCTCGGGGGGGGGGACACGATGTGCTATACACACGTGCGCGCTGGTGCCTCTTATTATTTTCGTATTGTGAGGCAAACAAACAAATAAATAATTGTTGTTTTTTTTAGGATGCCTGGCCCCTAACCTCGCCAGGGTGCGTGGTGCCCAACCCAAAAAGGTTCTAACGGCTGCGGTTGTAGATAACCGCACCTCTGTAGGGTTTCACGTGTTTTTTTTTTTCCCCCAAACTTCCATGAAACCCTACAGAGGACCTCCGTAATGCATGCAACGTGTACTAACGACTCTAGTGTTATTTGATGTTGTAATATTTTGGATATAGAGTTTTATTGTGTGTTAGATAAAAATAATTATGTTTATTATAATATTTTTTTGATGAAGATGGAGAATGTATGTGTGTGTGTTACAAATAAAGTTGCATGCTTATTTTTTAGTGTGTTTGTATGTGTATGTGTTTTTGATGTTCGACAGCATCTGAAACGATAAAAAAAAGAATTTTATTGTTAATTTTCTCATGTAAAAACAACAACAACAAAATTTTTGTACAAAATTTCTGATTGTCTCGTGCTATAGTGCAAAAACTGATATTGTAACTGATAACTGATGAAATTGATATTGTAACTGATCTTGAACTAGTGAAATTTTCGTATTGTGCTATTGAAACTGATTGTGCTAGTACAAAAATTTCTTATTGTGCAAGAAAAAATGTTAAAAACTTGTTAAAACTGCTCTGTGACTCTCTCGTTCTTCACGTCGTGGACGAAGGACTTTTCTGCAATCAGGATGACGCTGCACACGGTGTCCTCGGGTAAGGCTTCGTGGAACTCGCAGACGACCTTGATGTTGGTTCGATCGTTGACCACCACCTGCTTTCTCTTAGATGTGTTGATGACGAACATGGGTCTGCGGGTTTTGAATTCGCTGGGCGTGTAGTACATGTCCATGCTTCCCTCGGTCACGCGTTTGAAAGAGGTGTAAGCTTCGTAAAGTTTGAGGTAATCGTTTTTGGTCATGTCGAGGTTGTAATTCTCGCGCGGGAAGACTTCGTTCCTACCGTTCTTCAGATAAACGTTCTTGATCTTGCAGTCGTCGAACTTGCTGGAATCTTTTTCCTGGTTGTTATCGCGCCCGGTCTGAAAGAGCACTACGACGATATCTGGCATGTCGAACTGTATGTTGTTGAACTGCGTCGTCACGTCGAATTCCATGTGACTTCCCGACGCCATCTTCTGCACGCACTGGTAACCGTGAAAGTGAATCGGCACCTGCGGACTCTTCAAGATCTCCGCTTTGTACTTGAGGGCGTAGTTTGTTTCGTATTCCACGATCGGCATTCTCAATTCCATGCTCCGGATGACGCACTTGGCCGCTTCAGGTAATGTGTTGGCTATCGGCGTGCCGTCGGCGTTCAAGTTGGTGTATCGCATCAGTGCGTCGTTGTCGTTGGCCGCTCTTCGAAACGTGATGCGCAATCCTCCCTTCCACATGATCTCCTTGTAGTCGGAGAAGAATCCCGGTAGCAGACGCATGGGAAAAAGCACCGTGTGACTTCTAGTCGATATTTTCGTTCCCGCTTCGAATCCTCCTGCCTGGTAGTATGCTGCGTCCGTTTTGGATAATTTCAATGTTCCCACTGCCGTCGACGTGATGCCTGGATAGTCTATTCTGTCTATGACGGTGTTGTGTTTCCTCACCTCCACCTGCGAGAACAGGTGAGGCACGAAGTTGTCCACGAGTATCAAATTTGCATTGGGCGGAAACGCGTCTCCGCTTTCCTTCTTCACCACGTCGAATTGAAGGTAGAGGTCCGCTCTGTGAGGATGAACAAACCCGTCGCCTACGTCCACGTCGTATTCGATCTCCCTGTTCGCTTCGTTGAGATTGGCGAACGTGCGACGGTTGGGAGGGAAAGATTGCAATTCGTAACTTTCGATTTGCTCCATTTTCACTATGCGTGTTATTTATTATACGTTGATCTCCACGATGGCTGTTGTAGTGGCACCTGCGAAATCCACCACATCTCCTTTCTCGTTCGTCACCACCAACTCTATGTCGTCTATGCGGTTGCGACATACTGGAAAATAGATCGGCGAAGAAGGTGTGTAGATGATTGGTTCCATGAACTCGGAACTGGGTTTGAACGTGGCGATGATTCCCGTCTGCTTGTGACTTCCCAGTAATCCGTCCGAGGATTTCGTGATCATGCCTTCCGCCACGTTGCAGTGAACGTTCAGAGTCTCTATGGCTAGAAATTTAGGAATATTGACTGCCGTGTGCTTGATGCCAGCTTCGAGTTTGGTGTTGTTCTCGAAACCTAGAAGTTCTCCTATGGTGCCCAGGTCCACGGTCTCCGTCGCCGACACGATTTCCACTCTGTGCGTGACCGAATTTTGAGAAAGGTACGTGCCTTTGGGTAACTGAGCTTGCAAAGTGGAAAGATTGTATTGACCTGGCGTGACGACGATGTGTTCGCTTCCGACGCTAATTTTGTTGTTGTGCTGCGTGACGTTAGGTATGAGGTACATGCTGTAGAATGCACGCAGAGCCACGGATTTAGGATAGACGATGTCGTCGTGCAGCGTGAGTTTCAAGATCGAAGATTCGCTCGTGAGATGGAACACGCCCATCGTGTTTCAGGTTCCACAATGCTTTCTGAAAATGTTCCACCGACGGGTTATTTATTTTAGACATGTATGCGAGAACGGAAAGGCATAGGTGGCCGCAGTTAACATCGGTGAAACCCTGGATGCGTTTGTCATTGTAGTAGAGGTTGGCAACACTGAGATACTTCACCAACCTGGCAGGTGGTGTGCCACCGAACGAATCGAAAACAAATGCATTGTTATCGTCAATTTTGAGGTAGCATATCCAATGTGTACCACGATTTTTGTAACTGTCCAGGTTGACCACGCCATACTCCTTTTTCTTCACAGCAGAGGGTAGAGAATCGGACATGAAAACACCCCTGAAGTTTCTTATTCCCAACAGTTCGATCAGAGATTCAATATCGAAGTTGGACAGGGCTTCTTCTTTTTTTTATATTTCTTCAAAGCATCGAGGTTGCTTTTTTGTTTTTTGGTTATACCTTTCCCCTTCTTCTCCATAGCCAGGTTGTGACGTTTCTGCTCTTCCAACTCGGCCTTGTTCTTCTTTGAGTCGATGACGGTTTTCGCGATGGCGGCGCTACCGCCGGCCAAACTTCCAACAGCCTCCAAAGCTGCCAGGATGGCTGGGATGCTGAATATGAAACCTCCGATTTTTTGCTGTTTTCGCGAACGCTGCAAGCGTCTCAATTGAGGTGTGCTGAGAAGTAATTTCATTCCGTGTCCTTTCGTCAAGCAAGAACGTTTCTTCTCGCGTTGTTTCTTGGTGAGTAAACCATCGAGGGCACCTAGATTTTTCAGATTGGAGTATGGTATCTGGTACACGACACCTTTGGGCTTCATGTTGATGCTCTATATGTTATCTTCACGGTATGTTATTTATATATATGTTCTGAGATTTTTTTGTTTTGTGTAATTTTTTTTCGGTATGTTATTTATATATAAATGTTCTGAGATTTTTTTTGTTCCGTGTAATTTTTTTTTCAAAAATATACTCCGCGCAGAGCCGTTACACAAATTCTATTACGTGCTTTGTTTTCTTACCAAGAAGTTCCTTTGTACCCTTGTACACAATTTGAGTTTTGTTCTCGATTAAAATAGCTAGCTTTTCGTCGGATAACATGTTAGCGTATCGATCTGGTAAAAATAGACTGTATTGTGCGTTGAGCAACAGACGCGCGTTGGGACCATACTGGGTAGAAACAATTGAACCGGAAGTTATCGTGTAAGGTTTGTCCACTTCCAATTCCTGAATTTTTACATACTCTACTGACAAATTTAGCATTTGTTTTAATGCTTGGAGGTCACTCATTTTTTCAGTCGTCATATTGAAGAGAAATTTTCAGTGTGTGTGTTAGAGAAATTTAATTTTTTTCACAATGTGTGTTATTTATATATACACTGAAAATTATTTTTTTTCACGATGTGTGTTATTTTATATATATTTTTTTTTTCACGAGATTTTTGTATCGAAGATTTTTTTTTGTCTGTGTTAGAGGAAGAAAGTTTGTGCTTCGGAAAACGCGATGATGTGCGTGATGATATCTTCCGTCTCTTGTTTCGACTTATGCCAATCATCTGTGAATCGTCTTCTCCCCTGCCTCGCCTCGTGCAGTTCATCTAACCTATTGTTTAATTTTTCCCCTGCGGCCGAAAAAAGCGTGTCGAGATCGCCGCACCTCATGCCGCTAATTTCCCGAAGATAATTCTTGACAGCCATTTCACAAGGGATGCGAAATTCCGGCGTTGATCTCGCTATGATCAAAAGTTTTCTTATATCCTCACAATCTCCGTTTACTGCATGTTTGAATATTTTACACAGCAGTTCGTGTGGCAAGTCGGTTATACCAGACATGATGTTTTTTTTTTTACTGTATGTTATTTATATACCCCACCCAAGTTTTTGTTTTGTGTTCATGGCTATGGTGGTGCCCAGTGCCGCAACTCTTTCTCCCAGCGATGCGTCTCTGCTGACGAATCTTTCGAAAGCTGCGTGCTCTAACTTTCTGTCTGCTTCGTGACGTGCATCCAGATCGGTGCGAGTGGTGTTGTAGGCGATGTCGTGATCTTTGCATGCGGCGTCCAACGGATTCACACCCTGGTCTCCTCTCTCCAATCTTTTCTTGAGTTTGGTACCCGGTCCGCAGAACTGGTAGCCGGGTAAATGCATCTCGAAAGGTAACTTGTTGATGATGTCGTTCACGAGTCCCTTTCCTTCGGCCACGTTCCAGAATCTCGGAGGCAGCGTGTTGATAATTTTAATGAGGTAACCTATGCCCTTGTCGTCGTTCACGATGAAGTTGGAAAGTTTTGTGCTGATCATGTCCACAATTCCTACCTTCTCGTTGTAGAAATTACGATTGCCAGCATTCTCCTCTCCTGCAATAACCAACAATCGGTCTATGAGCTTGCGCACGTCGTCCACCCACACAAACTCTTTGGGCAGGGTGTTGTAGAGTTTGACGCCGCTGCCTGTTTTCACCTGGTTCCAAATCGGTTTGATGAGATTTCTGTACTTTTCGCCGCTGCTCGATTTCACCCTATTCTGCGAGGCGTCGTTGTTCTGGTACAAGGCATCCGTCATGATCAAAATTTCCTTGTAACTCTGGTAATCTTCGTCGGTGTAATCTTTCGGCTGCTTTTTGGCAACAAGTTCCCACAGTCCCACCGTACCCGGATACCTGTTCCAACTATCCTTCTCGCCTAAATTAACTTTAATGTCGTTGCCTTCGAAGCTCACCTTCGATTTTCCAATCTTCCAAACCACACCGCCGCCTTCGTTGCTCTCCATGCTCGGATACAATCCGAACACTTCATCTTTGTCGAATTTTCCCGTGCTCAGGTAGTCTCGTGCCAAAGGTCCCAACTCGATCTTATCCAAAGACGACGGCGTGCTACCTATGGCTCGACGTCGTGCCGGTATGTCCTTCAGTTCGAACGGCGTCGAAGGAATGCTCGAAATGGGCGTGGGTACGGTGTAACTTTTAGCTGCAAGTGGTACGAGTTCGTTGATCAAATTTTTATTTTGTTCTGTGACGCCTTTAATTTCTTTACCTAGATCGCTGATGGCGTCGATCACAGGTTGATCTTGACGTTTCTTCTCTTCGTAGAATCCGCGATTCTCGGATTTCCAACCTTTGAAGCGTTTCGCGAGGTAATCGCGAAGCTTGAGATTTTCGTCTTCGATTTTTCGTTTCGTCATAGCGTTATTTATACACGTCGTTTCTCACAACGTTGCAACGTTTAGAAAGTCGTTGATTTTGTTTCTGTATTTTCCGTCGTTGGGTTTCCTCGTCATGTCGATCGTCGCGAATCCGAAATCGTCACTGTTCCAACAGTGGGAGCAGCAGCGTTCTGAAAATTGATTGTCGTTCATGTCTCCGCCTACGTAGTCATCGTACGCGTGCTTGAGGTTGGTGTGATCTTGACGAAACAAACATATGAAATTAGCGTTGTCGCGTACTAACTGTTTTGGAATTTTGGAAAACGTTTGAGCTAGGAAGAAGCAATCTATTCCTTTGTGACGACCTTGCGTGAAAAAATTGCGAATTTCATTTTGATTTTCCAGGATGACATCGTCGAACACAACGACTGAATTTTCACGACAATCGTCGAGTGGCTTTATTTCCGAAGAGAACGTTGCAATGTCCAGACCATCGTATAGTTTCATCAGTTGCTGGTATTTGGATTGCTCCAAACTTTTCGAAAATACGTAGAGGTGCCTGTTCTTCCAATCTAACCAATTCGGTGCGAGGAGAAAATTGTCCACGAGCAGTGTTGTTTTCCCACACCCCGAAGGACCTACGATCAGACAGCGGATGCTGTCGGGAAGCAACTTGCCGTTCTTTTTTTTTGTTTGACTTTTCGAATCCGGTAGACGTTTCACCACGTTCCAACTCTTTTCCGGAAGTCCCAGCCATTTGACAAACAGTTTGTCGCCTTTCCTACGCAATACTTTCTCGATGAGGTACGTGTCGGGATGTTTTGTTTTAGAGAGTTCCTCTTCGTAAAATCTTCCTTTCAAAATCTCGCCGCTACTATTTTTTATTATATACGTGTGTCGGTTTCCGGGTAAAACTCGAACCACCATAAAAAGTTCCGTGCTCCAATTTTTTGTGAACCCCTTCTCGAAGGTGCGTTTGAATTTGCTGATCCTCACCTGGTCTCCAATTTTGAATTTTGATTTCTTGGTAGTCGTGGGAGTGTACTTTGGACAGTAAACTGTAGAAATTAAACGCTGCTCGTCAGATTTCGTAACGTCAGCTGGCTTCATGCCTATCGTTCTGTGTACCGTATCATTATAGGTGTCGACGAGTTCCGGCAGTATGTCGACCCATTTGTAATTTCCTCGAAGCGTGAATCGTTTCCACATGTGTGTTTTCAAGGTTCGATTAAATCTTTCCACGATGCTGGCTTTGATGTGACTGAAGGTTGAATAATGTCGAATGCCATGTTTTTGAATAAACTTTTGGAATACGGCATTGTAAAATTCCTTCCCCTTGTCTGTTTGCAAAAACCGAGGTCGTCTGCTGCTTTTGCGAAAAATTGTCTTGAATGCTTCCGTGACGCATGTCCCCGTTTTGGCTTTCAAAGGTAGAGCCCATGCGAATTTCGAAAACGTGTCTATGACGGTGAGGAGGTACTTGTTGCCCTTGTTCAATTTATGCACATTTTTTAGATTGCCGCTACTCATCTCCACGAGGTCACTTTGCCAGAGGTCATCGATTCCCTTGGTTACCACAGCTAAACGTTCGTAGTTGCGGCGTGCAGGTTTATGCAATTCTTCGACGATGGCTTGCCTAGACATTTTTTAGAGATTACGTTTGAAGAGAAGCACCAGCGTGATGGGATTCAAAGAGGGTGGTACTTCGCTCGTGTTTTGAATGATCAGCTTATCGCCGGCACTCACGTCAGAAACGGTAAGATCTTCGTCTTCGTGTATTTCATATATGTTGCGCGTTTCGTTCCAACGTGCCAGAGGAATGTTTCCTGCTTTCTGGACACCACCATTTGATATCAAGGTCATGGTGGGAACGCTAGCTTTTCTGCCGTGAGACCAGTACGAAAATTCATTTATCTGAATCGTGCCATCGAGGAGAAACTTGTAGTACGGATGATAAGGATGTAACATGTACAGTTTGTTACCTTCGACGAACGTGGAGATTCTCTGTTGATTGGGTACGCTGTTAATTTCGATGGCTTGCAGAGAATGCAGTTTAGCGAATTTAGTATCGACGCTAACGAGGTTGCTGTGAAGCTGTCCCAGTGTATTTTGTACGGGCAACAAATGTTCGACGATGGTATCCGTTACTGAAGAAAATGACGGCTTGATTTTCACTTCCACGTTCAACTGCTTGAAGTTTTCGTTGAGTTCTTGTAATTTGGCACCGAAAGAGGCCAGCGTCGATTCCTGCGTGGATTCCAGCACTCCAACTTGATCTCTAATGTTAACGACGATACTCTGAAGGTTCTCGACTTGATTCAATTTCGAGCTCTTCTCGGTAAGATCGTTCACGATGCTTCGCATCTCGGTAAACTGCGTGTGAAGGTCGGCAACGCTCTGCGAAGTGGGCAGCGTCGACACCAGCGAAGCAAGTTCGTCTCGAATCTGTTCCACGTTCGCCGTTTCCGTTTCTAGTCGTTTCAGCATACGTGATATGCTCCTTTTCAAAGCGTGTAATTCTTTTGAGGTGGGGAGATTGGCCACCCTACTCTCGAGATCGCTCAATGAACTTTTGACGTCGCTCGAATCGGATAGTGCCGTCACGGCCGTTTTCAATTTTTCCAAATCTTCGCTCGAAGGTACGCTCGTCCGTAACGATTCCAAGTCACCCTGTATGTTGTCCAGTACGTGATGAAAATGAGCAAGATTCGTTTCGACGTTCAAATTTTCTAAATATTCGATCTTCTGCTGAACCGTACTCAGCGTGTCTTGTATGCTCGTCAACGCACTTGCTTCAGCGTGAATATTTTTAATTTCTTCGTTGATCAACTCCAGAGACGCCTGAAGCGTAGCGATGGTGGTTTGAATGTGTTCGAAATCTTGATAAGCCTCCAATTGAATTTTTATGTTCGCGACTCTTTTGCCGATGACCTGCAGTTCGTCTGACGATGGTAGGTTCGTCATGGTATCTTCCAAAGTCTGTAACTTGGATTTAATTTCTTCCAACGTGCCGGCGAATTCTTCTTGTAATTTGGAAACAACAACATGCAAGCGTTCTACATCAATATCCTTCACGACGGTTTGAAGTTCAGAGAAATTCTTTTCGATTGCCGAAGTTCGTTCTTCGATTTCGAGTTTCAATTTTTCCAAATCTTCATTTTTCGATTGAAATTGCTGCAATTTGAGCAAATCATTTTGAAGCTTATCCACGCTCAACTGTATATTTTGAACGTTGTCGTAAGAAGGTACGTCGACATAATTTTTTATGAGCGTTTTCAGTTCGGAATCGATTTTCAGAATGGGGTCGAGACATTGCGTTTGGAGCGTAGCGATCTCCGACTCTAAACTTTTGTTTAAGGTCTCCTGCAAAGCGATCAAATCGCTCCTCAACTTTTTAATTCGGACGTCCAACATGAGAATCTCTTCTGCGTGGTCTACACGTTTGGTGTTGCCGAAAATGTCGTTAGGCATTTTGGTTAACGGTTATTTATAATAGGATAGACGATTCGTAATTCTACGAAGAGAGGAATGAGTTTGTCGTAATCTCCTAGGAGTTCCACGTATAAACAATCTCCTGCAGAAACATCGTACGTAATGTTAGAAAGCATCTTGTCGTGCTTGATTCGAAAAATGTTCTTGCCGGTAGATATTTTGATTTCGCCTACGTTTTCCGGATTCACGGTGATTTGAAGTTTTCCATCGATCGGAATTTTGTAAAAATGTAAATTGTTGTTGAAGACGTAAAACATCTTGCCCACATCGTCATTCAATTTCGTCCAAATGCTGTTAAGGTGAACAATCAGTAGACCGTTGAGTTTAGTTAACATGGAAGGTAGAAATTCATGATCTGTCGTCGCGCGGTGTACAGTCTCCATGTTGGTTTGTTTTCGGAAACCAAAGAGATTCATAGGTATGCTGGTTATTTAAGAATACGGTCAAAGTTTTTTGTAATGACAGTCAGTGTTTTTTTTTTTGTTTTTTTTTGTTTTGTTTTATGAATCTTCTGTTGAAGATGGGCATATGTTGCAGGTTTTTCTTTCTGCTAAGCGAGAGTGCCCCCACGGCAGTGTGTGGATTCCACATTGAAGAACGCACCTCTTGTCGTCGTTGGGATCCAGGGCAATCTTCCTCACCTTGTTGGTGGTCAACACATGGTCGACGCTCTGGATGCGCTGTTCTGCTCTTAGAACCGACGACCTGGTCTTGAGGCAATCCACAAAGTCCTCGAATGTGAGATGCTCCCGAACCACCTGTCTGCCGACACCCTTGGCCTTCTTGGTAACGCTGCCCTCGGCTTTGATAGTATAGGCCTTGGCACGAAGACCTGCAAACTCAAGAATCACGTCTCCGTCCTTCTCATCTTTGAGTTTGCCGGGCACCTTCTTGTTGCGGGCCAGGATATCGTACTGGTTCGGCTGGCGATAGCCCGAGGTGTCGAAGAGATTAACCAAAGATGGAACTGTGGCTATATCCCCGTATGCGTCGGCTGTGCGAACGTGGTACACCAAGCTGTCCGTGTCCGTGTAGAGAAGCGAGATGTTGTGGTCGTAGTGTGGACATAATATGTCGTAGTACGTCTCGAACATGTGGAGCTTGCTCAGATCCAGAACCGTGGCTCCAACGTAGATGGGTTTGGTGAGTTTCACCACACCTTGCTTCATATGAATCAGAGCCAGCTGCTCGTTATAGATTGTTCGAGACTTGAACAATGGACTCGCGACAAGCTGATGACATCGCTCTTTCCTCGTCACCAATTTTATGTCCACGCGATTCCGTACATTCTCCATGGTCTTGCCAAACACTGCATTATTCATAAGCTTGAAGAAATCCTTATCAAGCTCGGACGTGGCTGCGGTGCGGTATTCAGTATTGACTTCAATATATGGACGCAACCATGGAGAATGTTCGAACTTGAGGATGCGGTGAACTGCGTGGACTGTGACCCCTTGCTGCATCAACCACCGGAGATTCTGGTAGTGAAGGACGTAATTTTTCTTGGGTTCGAAATCCATGACGAGCTTCGTCTGGTTGGAATCGGGTGGACACTTGAACTCGGGTGCAGGGGGAAGATCGCAGAACAAATCCTGCAGCTTCTCGGAGAACTCAAGGTCCACCTCGGCGAAAAATCCATATTCCGAATCGTCGAAACCTTCAACGTCAAATTTGGTAGGATCAGCCCACTCGAACCCTCTAAAAGGGAGTGGCTGCATCATGGAGTGCCCGTACAAGTTATTCACGTCCGTGTGCATGATGTAGCTCGACGGTTGGGTGGAGTCGTAGCCAGTAGCCATGTGATGGTTGTTGGCGCGCGCGTGTCGTTGCGACACCTGGACCATTCCACCCCGCACGGCACGTTCCACAAACAGCACCATGTCTACGTCCGAAAGAAGCTCCAGCTTGATTTTCGTCACCAGAAACATGGCTGACCACGCCAGTCCGGGGAGACTATAGAAGTAGGCGGGATCCAGGTGGTAGATGTTCATTGCGGTCGCCCGGAACGTCTGGAACACGTCGGCAAGGAGCGTCACATCAAGTCTGAGGTAGGCGTCGTGGTAGTCTCCGAGAGTTCGACAACCCAGCTCGCGCCACATGGACTGGGCGTGGTGATATTCTTCGTCGGTGATGTTCGAGCCTCGTAGCTGACTGTAGAACTTCGCCTGGGGAGGTAGCGACGTCTCCGCAAACTTGGTAGAGTCGGTGACGTATTCGTAAGGGTAGACCCCCTTACGCCTGAAGAGACCGGCGTCCAAGTTTGGAAAATTTGCAGAGGTAATAAGCATTTGTTCGTTGCTCAGCTTCCCTGCAAGAGCATCGAGGCTGGCTGGGAGGAACCTCAGGGAGTCGAGGAAGCGAAGCTCGACGGTAGAGCATAATCCTGGGATTCGAACCCACTTGCTCACACTGATGTAACGCTCCTCGTTCTCGGCGAGAACATTGATTTGCATGTCGTCGTACCCAAGATGCTTGATCAGGTGGTGAAAGTCGTACCCCGAGCCATTGTGAAAAAACACAGGGATGAAACGCGGGTCCCAGGCCCCGAGGTTGCAATCGTTGCACCAAGGACCAACGTACCTACCGTTAAAGTGATCGTGGTGACGGACTTTACGGTTTTTGGCGGTGTACTCCTCGACGCAGACAGGGCAAGCGATGGCCTCGTCGTGTCTACGTTGATCGTCGAGGGACAGTGGGAGCATAGACTTGGGGGTCAACAATACCTTCCCTATCTCGATGGCCTCGACAACCATCCTCTCGAGGAAGTGTTTGGCTGCGTCGGGACCACGGTACACGTAGGGCTCGGGGGCGATGTGTTGATCTCGTCGCACCACAACGTATGCGAAACTGGATGCCTCGTGGAGTTGGTAAGGGGTGGTGGAGGAAACTTTGGGATCGGGATCGCAAGTGGACAGGGGTTTGAGGAAGGCCTCGAAATCCGCGATGATAATAGCGGGGTGCTCCACCATGGCACCGTGCATGTGGAAACGCTCCACGGTGCCAGGTTTGGGCAAGTCTGCCACCCCCGGTTCGTTGGCATTGCAGTAGAGCTTGTGGTTAGCGAGCTTCTCGGCAGCGATGTTGGGACCTCTGATGCGTTGATAATCCTGCCGTTTTTGATTACGAAATATAGACAAGCACCTGCGACAAACTTCTATGTGGTGACTATCACTGCTCCGTTGGCTCGAAACAAGTCTAAAGAGGGAGCGAATAAGGGTGTAGTGGTGATGGGTCTCGTCCTTGATGAGTAGGAGATGGATTTCTCGAGCATCATTGTCGTCTACGTCGCTCACCCGGATAGGGTACACCACATTTTCGTCAGTGAGGCCATAAACGTTGATGGCCAACCGCGGGTTGTGTGTACGGGCCTCGAACTTGCGAATATCCGAGACCTCCACCGGGTAGTCAATCCCAGCAATAGCATCTTCCAGCTCTGGCTCGTAGGGTAGGTAGTGGTTAACTCGGTGTGGTTGTTTTTTCCAGTGGACAGGGTGCAACGCTGCAAGCACCGACCAAACGAAGCACTTGGCGTCACTGTTTTGAATGTTCAGGACGGCCATCTTTGCAGCAATGGTAGATGGTAAGGGGACGTAGCTGGAGGCGGAGAGAGGCACAAACTTGGAAAGTTTGACGCACAGTTTGTGAGGCTCGCCACACAGCGAACCCCCCGAGCCCTTAGCTTCATGTTCCTCCTGCTTTGCCACCACCTCCTCCGCAAACTTGTTGTAGATGTCCTCGAGGTTGTCGACATCCGCCAGATGCAGCGTCTTCGCCTTGGTGTTGTGGCAGAAGCTGTAAATTTCATCAGACGGCTTCTTGTACCAGCAACGAAGCGATGCGTAGAATTTGGTGGAGTGCGTTGCAAGCGTATCGCCGAGGATGGAAATAATTTGGGCTTGCACGTTCTCCAAAAAGCTACGCACGTCGCATGAGTCCTCCGAAGTAAGGGGAAAGTTCTCTAATAAACGCTGGAAAGCAGACTGCTTCGCTTTTATCGCAGGGTTGACGCGTTTGGCGGGTGGTGCATTGATGGAGGCTGTTTCTGCCTTCCTCTTGGTGGAGGTCGAAGGCTGGGCCCCAGATGTATTTTTACTTAGACAAATAAGCTTATGCTTTTTGACATACGCAATTGTAATGTGTTTATTGCATCCGGAACACAGTTCGGTGGCAGCCAAATGCTTGCCTGGCACGCAGGTGCGACAATGTCTTGCAAAATTTTTGCTTGATATAGTTTTTTTACACACAGGGCAACTTTTCATGGAGCGCATTTTTTCGGGGTATGTTTATTTATATATGGGTGGTGTTGCCTTCCTCAAATATGTGCTTTAATCAACTCTATAAAAAAAAATAAAAAAAAAATATAAGAAAAATATAATTGTAGATAGAAAAAAAAAACACAATAAATATTGTATGCATGTGTAATTCTATTTAGCTTATTTTTGTTAGACACAAATCTTCTTCAGATTTTATTGCCCACTAATATATTTTTCTACCAATTTAATAGAGGTGTGAAACTATGAAAATGTTCTTGTTTATATATATTCTTTTGTTTTGGCTGATATAATAGCAAATATATATATATAGCTATTTTGAAATTCTAAAACTTTCAGGTATACTTATTTTTTACATGCAAACATACATCATAAAAAAATTACACAATCGTATTTTTTTCCATACACACATTTTTTATTTTCAGAAAACAAAATTATTTTCGATCTCCATTTTTTTAAAAAATTTATTTGTGTTTATAGTATTTGTCGGGCAATAGCAGATAAAACAAGAATAGGTTTTCTACGGCCCATACTTTACGAGTTACAAAACAACTTAGAAATTACATCTTGAAATTTTAATTTAAAATAACTCAAAAACAGTAAGCACTAATTATTATGTTTCCAATAGGTTGCAGAGTACCTTCAATTTTTTATCAAATATCATTAAAATTTTCGAATTAGAGTAAAAACTAAGCCGGCAAATCAAGTTTCTCAAAAAATAAAAAAAATTGTCTGTATTTTCAAAACTTGAGGGGGTGGAATCGATTTTATTTGCTAGTCGAATAGTTTTCGTCGAATCCTATCCAACAAACCTAAAATCATCATCCTAGCTCAATTAGGAGCCGAGAAAATCAATGTCTTGGAAAACGTCTTAAGATTTTTATCTTAAGAAAATTTTCTTGACAGACCGGAAGTAACATCTTGAGATACCGGAAGTCGACTTTCTTAAAGATTAAGATATTTGTCTTAAGACATTTTCCAAGACATTGATTTTCTCGGCTCCTATGGGGCCTAGAACCATGTAACTTTGGTCTATGTATATACCAGTACTTGCCCAACCCTGTGGCCGAGTGGTTAGCACATCGCGCTATGACGCCAAGGGTCCCGGGTTCAAATCCCGGTCGGGTATGGTTGTTTGTGAATATCCATTTTCATCAATTTCATCACTCATCCCCATCTTCGCAAATTAGCCAAGAGGCACAAAACGCAAAGTTAAAATAAACTAAATCAATCAATCAATCATTAAGTTCCATGTTGCAATCATGAAATTAAATTTTAATTAACTTTTTTTTTCTATCCACCTCTCAAATCTATATAGCCTGTTCATATTTGACATGTCGACCATTTTGTTTACATAGCAAAAAAAAATCTCAAGCCATTTTTTTTGCGAATGCTCGTTGTAGCCATAAGTATATTTGGATATAATTGCCGGATTTTATTTAACTTTAGGTTTAAAAATCAATAAGCATGCATAAAAAAAAACTAAATATTTTAAATAAATAAGATTCGAATAACTATGTACTTCCACTAGCCTTTGCGATGGCGCAGCAGTAGCATTGTAATCAAAAGATCTCGGGTTCGATACCCGCACAAGTGGTTCTTGAAACTGTAGGTCCAGTCCCAATTAGCCTTACTGTGCATAAAATAAACTTAAAACATCAAATCAATCAGTACTTCCACTAGCCTCTGCGATGGCGCAACAATAGCCTTGTAATTAAAAGTTCGATACCCGCACAAGTGGTTCTTAAAACTGTAGGTCCAGTCCCGATTAGTTTTATTGTGCATAAAATAAACTTAAAACATCAAATCAATCAGTACTTCCACCAACTTCTGCGATAGTACAGTAATAGCCTTGTAATTAAAAGTTCGATACCCGCACAAGTGGTTCTTAAAACTGTAGGTCCAGTCCCGATTAGCCTTACTGTGCATAAAATAAACTTAAAACATAAAATCAATCAGTACTTCCACTAGCCTCTGCGATGGCGCAACAATAGCCTTGTAATTAAAAGTTCGATACCCGCACAAATAGTTCTTGAAACTGTAGGTCCAGTCCCGATTAGTTTTATTGTGCATAAAATAAACTTAAAACATCAAATCAATCAGTACTTCCACCAACTTCTGCGATAGCACAACAATAGCCTTGTAATTAAAAGTTCGATACCCGCACAAATAGTTCTTGAAACTGTAGGTCCAGTCCCGATTAGCCTTACTGTGCATAAAGTAAACTTAAAACATCAAATCAATCAGTACTTCCACTAGCCTCTGCGATGGCACAACAATAGCCTTGTAATTAAAAGTTCGATATTCGTACAAATGGTTCTTGAAACTGTAGGTCCAGTCCCGATTAGCCTTACTGTGCATAAAATAGGCTTAAAACATCAAATCAATCAGTACTTCCACCAACTTCTGCGATAGCACAACAATAGCCTTGTAATTAAAAGTTCGATACCCGCACAAATAGTTCTTGAAACTGTAGGTCCAGTCCCGATTAGCCTTACTGTGCATAAAGTAAACTTAAAACATCAAATCAATCAGTACTTCCACTAGCCTCTGCGATAGCACAACAATAGCCTTGTAATTAAAAGTTCGATACCCGCACAAATAGTTCTTGAAACTGTAGGTCCAGTCCCGATTAGCCTTACTGTGCATAAAATAAACTTAAAACATCAAATCAATCAGTACTTCCACCAACTTCTGCGATAGCACAACAATAGCCTTGTAATTAAAAGTTCGATACCCGCACAAATAGTTCTTGAAACTGTAGGTCCAGTCCCGATTAGCCTTACTGTGCATAAAGTAAACTTAAAACATCAAATCCATCAGTACTTCCACTAGATATCAAAAACACGCAACTCTCCTCCATTTTTTTTTCTTGCCTTCCTCTAACAATTTAACACATTTATTTTTTGAAATATGCCCCGCACACATATTTCCTACCTACCAACAACAAGATATTCCAACTACCAAGATGCATGCTTCAAATATACTTATAAACCAAAGCCAACTCATGCAAGCTAAAAAACAAAGTTACTTACTTTTGGAAAAAACTGCAGAAATGCTTTTCACTAACTTTCAAAATAAAACAGAACTTTTTACACCAGTGCTTTAAGTTTTATACAGTTTTCTAATAAGGTCAAAAATGAAATGTTAGCCAACGCAACGTGGACCAATAGAAATCCGAGACAATCTGCTCTAGAATATTTTTCCCCCACATTTCAGCCACATCATTCACAAGTTAACTTCCTGCCCCCTACTGACGTATACAATACACAGGATGTTAACTCCCATCATCCCAAGGTCTATGTATTGTTGAATTTGTGTCATTGCGTCAACATTGATAGCACACACAGAGAGAAGAGGGAATAAAATTGTAGTTTTTCTAGATGTGTTTGCGTCACAATACAGAAATAAAGAGAAGTACGTACGTGTGTGTGTGTGTGCAGCACATTGTTCCCGCGAGAGAGGTTTACAAAGGTCACGATATACATTGGCGCCCAGAACTTGGAAATAAAACATATTCGCTCACCACTGTTGCCAGCTCTAGGTCTCTCTCTCTTCATCTTACAGCAATATTGGTATCTCTATCTTTTTTAGTTGTAGGTGGGTTGCCAACACACTCTAGTTAATAATGCTACATATTATACACACACACACGCACACACACACTGTGTTGTCATCCATCCATCCATCCCTCTCTCTCTTTTACGGCAGTATATGTTTGTTGCCGGCTCTTCTTGCTCAGTGTGTGTATGTTACGCCAGTATATAAATTGGTTAAGCCCTTGCCAAGTAAAAAAACTGTAGGTAAATATTAGCAACATTGTCGGTTGTTTAACTTTTCCCCCCTCTCTCTCTCCTCTCTCTTTTTTGTAAAAAGCTACGGCAAAAATACCAGTAGGTTGGCAAATTGCTTTATGCACTGTAAGGCAAACCTCAAGCAATATTGTCAGCTCCTTGCTTTAGGTTAGGTTAGACCAAAAAAACCTTGGTGACTTTTCGAGTAAAGTGTTGGCAACACTGCGAGCACACAAGTGCCAGCTCCTTGCTTTAGGTTAGATTAGACCAAAAAAAAACCTTGGTGACTTTTCAAGTAAGGTGTTGGCCACACTGCAAGAAAATAAGGTTTATGCCTTACAAGAGCAAACCATTAAAGCGAGCCTCAAGCAGTATTGCCAGCTCCTTGCTTGGGGTTAGGTTAGACCCAAAAAAACCCTTGGTGATTTTTTCAAGTAAGGAGTTGGCAACACTGCAAGAAAATGAGGCTCGCCTTACGAGAGAAATCCATTAAGGCGAGCCTCACCGAGCCTCATTTTCGGTTGGCCAACCGGTGCCACTATACTACTAACCACCATGTGCCTACACCGGATATCGAACCGGGACCCATTGATTACAAGGCGACCAGGTTACCACTATGCCATCGGAAATACCAAGAAGAGGAAGATACAGCATAGATGGGGTCGGGTATTAGGGGGTTCCTTGCGCACCCCTTGTCTTGAGCTCTGCACCACCAAATTTTCCAGGCCCTAAAAAAAAATTATAACAGCCGCCTCGGTGGCCGAGCACGTTAAATTGTAGATTTTGGATCACGCCTACGAAGTTCCCGGGATCGAGTCCCTGCCTGAGCATGGGTGTTCTTTGTGAGCGCCACTTCATCAACTTCATCTAATCATCACTAATCCTCAGCGCCGTGATGAGCCAAGAGGACCCAGAAAATCTACATCAAAACACAAATATGCGATACAAAGTCAACAATAAATTATTGATTGAGTTGGTGTTTTAAGTTCACTTTGTGCACAGTAAGGCTAATCGGGACTGGATCTACAGTTTAAAGGGGGATCCGAACCACTATGTGCCTCCACCGGGACCGGTACCTTTGATTACGAGGTAAAGACGCTACCACTGCGCCATTGGAGGTCCAACAATAAGTTATGATAGAAAGTCACGTGGCAAGAACAGTCATGTCCGAACTGTATGTCCAAACCCGATTACCCTTCATGTTCTTTTATCAATGAAAAGCATTTTCTTTTAAAACAGTCATGTAATTTTTCTTGTTTTTAGTGAACCTCCTGTATAAAATTCTATAGTTGCGAAATAACTTCTTTTACTTTTACTTCACAGACTGTTGTACTAATGTCTCGTTTCAGATTCTATATCGTATAAAACCCCTAGGGGTTTTGCAATCGAACTTAGGGTGTTCCAGCCTAAAGCTACTCGCGTATGTGAGAGGTATGTTTTACATGTAAGGGAACTCGCCCCTGAGAAATAAGGAGAACATGAACAACATTCACTGTTTAACACTTCGAATTGGACTGGTCTGGCAGGGTCAAGATGCAATAGAAAAGGATGTTCGTTTACCTGTAGAACTAGATGTGAAGATCGTCTCCGCTGATTTGCATGATAAGGCACGGTCCCTGAAATGAAACTTTGATTGCGCACCACTCCTCGCTCTAACTCTTTGTGTATCAATCGATAATCAGACTATAAATTGGAGGCAACAACTGTTTACTCGATAACTTTCTGATTACAACTGGGGGTGAGATATGTTCTCGAGATCTACTTAAGGGGGATTCAAATTTCCGATCGTTAAAGCCGCTGGGCGAGTCCGTCCTGTCGTTAATCGTGTTTTTTTTGCATAAGGCTGACGTTACGTTATTTCGACTGATTTCCTGTCGATTACCGTGTCAGCGGAATTTTAAAGATCCCCCGAAGGCGCCGGTGTAATATGCTTGTAGCAGGTTACTTGCAACGCTTCAGCCGGACCCCATGGCTAAGTGATTAGACTATTGAGTTGTTTACATGGATTATATTATCTACCCCTACACGTAACGGTGGCGAGGTTAGGATTTTCGTAAGCGAAGATATGTCCCTAAAGGGGAGGTAGGAGTCGACCTTTATATTTGGACATTTCCCTGTATTTGAACCAGAGGAGGGTTACGACCCCCATCACCCCTCCTTGGGCACCTGACTCAATGTGCCTTATATTCTTCTTTTCCCAAGCAGATGGAAAGAACTTCAAACTAACGTCAAGATCTTGCAAGTAGTTACTTTATTTCACAGCAGGTGGCAGGACCAGCACCCTAGCGGCAGATTGGGGAACCTTTTTGTGCTTGGATCCATTTCAAGGCGCTCGACGTTGGCTATTGCCTTGGAAGGAGAGAAGGAATAAATCTCGAGACGCACTTTTTACGCACGTGCCTCCGATTGCGTGCTAAAAGCTAAAAACTTTCCCCCTTTTTGCCACCAGGGTGAAGCACCATTCGGTATTATTTTACCCAGCTTCAGGCCAGGTTTTTTTCTCTTCACTTGCATCCACGTTTCCCTCGCAATCAAAGCCGATTGCGTGAGCTTTAGTACAATGGGGCAAATTGGTTGCGCCGTAACTTTCTTGCCTTTCCTTCCCAATTTCAGCTTTATCCTTCCCTTTCTCACAGCTCTCAATTTCTTTTCGACTGAGCTCTGTAGAAGGAAAGAGAAATTGACTTTTTCTTTCTCCTTTGTGTCGCTCAGAATGAGAGAGAGAGAGGGAGGGATTGAGAATACTCTGTGGGGCTTTTTACTTGAACGATTGACCTAACATACTCCAATGATATCCTCAGCTTCTTCGCAATTTGTTAGGAATCGACAGTATTAACCAGTTCCTGCCGCGAACAATTTTGCTAATTGCGGACGATGATACCAACACACATGGGCGTCGCCAGAAATATTTGTGAGGGTTTGGGGTGTCAACCCATTGATAAAAATAATAATAATAATTTGTATTATCATGATTATGATTATTGTTATACAACAATAAGTACTACAAACTAAAAATAAACAATTGTTATTCCAAATTTATTATTATTAGTCTATTATTACTATGTATATCTTTGGGGAGACTCTTTTCTACTTGATCCACCAGATGAGTGAAAATCTATCACAATTTTTTTTTTTTACATCTCTTACAGTTAGTATACTGAAATGCATCGTTATTCTATTTTGTTATTAACTTTTATAAACCTCGTCCACGAAAAGTTAGGGGAATTTTTTTTTCTAACGTCTATGTTGTTTCACCTCTCTCATAAATCTAATTCTTGGAAATATTACAAGTATTGGACCATTTATTCTTTGCATTATACGGTAAGATATGAAAATATACCTGGTTCTTATATTTTACACTTAATTTTCGATCTAGTGTAGTTTTCATTTTGGTTATTCTGTTCGAATGTTAACTAACTGAAATTTATTGCTATTATTAACAATAAAAATAACAAGATTTATGCTTGTGTGGTACTTGAAGAATGACAATTTCCAGGGGGACGCCCATGCATATACACAAAAAAGAAATTGCATTAAATTTTATTTATGCACTTCAAATTATCCCGGGGCAGGTCATCTGGACCAGGAATTTTCCCAGTAATTTCCCCGTTTCTGCACGGCTCTGAGGCCCATCCAGCCTCTTAAGGTACCTGGGACAACCATGGGGGGTAAAGGTAAAGTAGAAATCAGGATAGGAAAGGGTGGTAAATAAAATAATCTACAAGAGAAGTACTAAGCAAGAAGAAACAGATTCTAGGACATTGATAGAAAGAGGAAATTCTAAAAATATAAGAGAAATACACAAAAGAAATACGTACATAAACATAAGTATTTCGCTTCTTTTAGTTCTTGGCAACTTTTTAGGAGGGTGTTGGAAACCAACCCCCTGGACACAAGAACGTATTTAAGGGGTCCAGGGGGTTCGTACCCCCCGAAAGACTTACAAGTAATAAAATTAAATAATCAAAATGTAAATGTTTATCCATTTGTTACACAATCTATGGTTATTTATTTCAGCTGAACTTATTGGAACGCAAGGATTATATTGGAATCATATGCTTTGAAGGACAGAAGATTTACTACTACTTACGATAATATGCATAAAATATTCATCAGCAACTTTACTTTTCGTCAGGCAATTAAAAGTGATCACCGTACAATTATTTTTGGCTATTACAATTGGATCTAACTACTTTCTTTGTTATTCAATAAATATTTAATTCTTGATCTATTTGACATTAATTTGCTTGCCAGGGGAGTTGTTTTAATACAAATTTTGGCGATCTTAACTAAACGTAAGCTAGATAATTATTACACACTGTTGTATATCTATTCTTTAACAATCTTTTTACCTATTCTTATAATATTAATTAATTTACATAATTATTATTATTATATTAATGTAATTTAAGATATTAATAATAATAATAATAATAATAATAATAATTATTATTATTATTATTATTATTGAGACACTTGGTCGAACCCGCCCCCATCAGAAATGTATTTCTAGATACGTGCCTGCCTGAACACCCCCTTATATACATCCTTGCTTGAGAAACACATTCAAGAAGGTTTCGTCCTAGTTTTTGCCTGGGTTTTGCCTACACAATATACGTAAGTGCACAGGACCATTCCGCTCAAGTACTCGCACGGAAAGAATAACAAGGGGAAGAGCAAGAAGAGGACAAGATGCCAAAAACTTTAAGGAGATCAGTTGGCAAAGTCATATAGGACGTGGATGCAAATTTCCGTAAAATATTAACTGGTAACGCGCCTCGTATCAGCCGGGTCTCGAGGAAGACACGTTCTAGATATGCATCATCTCTTCACGAATCGAGGACTCAGATGGAGTTCTCTCCCTGGGATGAAATATCTCTTGCAAGATGCAAAACTTGCCAAAACTTCCTGCGACTTCGTTCGCCCAGGCTATATCTCAGTTTCCCGAGGCTATGCCTGCTCTCCGAGGAACCCAGCATCAAGAGATCGTAGGTCAATGCCTCAAGGGTCTGGATTTTTTTACCTCTCTGCTGGTTGAAATTGCAGGAAAAGGGTAAACGATCCTAGTTCCCGGATTTCCTGCCATGTGACGCATTTGGAGAACTTAACCTTTGTTTTTTTACACTATCTGACAATCTAAACCCGAGGGTTTATTGCCGCAGTAAAGCGAGTTTTCCATCTGTAGTCAGGTGCACTTAAGGTGTCACTGGACCTTTTGCCCCAGCAAATGCCATTTTCGAAAGTTTTTATTGTTTGAAAACATTTAAGATATTCCACACCTGCCTAGGAATCATTCTAGAACATTCGAGTGATCCTTCGCCTGGTTTGTTTTCACACACACACAGCTGACCTCCGTTCGGAGTGGTTGGCATAGCGATATCATGAGATCCTAATTCCAGCTTGAACATGGGTGTTTGTTGCGAGTGTCTCCTTAACAATTTCATACCATCATTTATCGATTCAGGAGATCAGATACGACTATTAAAAAAATAGAGATTTACACTTTTACTGTCAATTGATGCACCAAAAATGAATCTTCCCTATTTTCAAGTTATTAGTCGAAGTCTTAACGTATCAAAGTCACGAAGTATTTTTAGAACTCTAAATATTGAACTAAAATAAAATATTTCCATTGAAAAATTGGTATCTTAGATATCGTTTTCTCAAAGCATACGTTTTGTACGCACGTGTCTTTGGCATAAGGGTGCTTCCGTTGATGTAGTGGTAACGTTGTCGCCTTGTAATCAAGGGTTTCCGGATTCGAAACTCTGTTGAGGTGGATAGTGATTCGAATGCCAGTAAAATTGTAGTCCAATCCCGATTAGTCTATCTGTGCATAAAATTGACTGAAAAACTTAATCGACAGGGAAAAGCAATAACACAAAAGTGAGGTAAAATATTTAAGAAATATTTTAAATCAGATATTGTAAAGCACAGTAGCCACATAGATATGGTATTTAAAACAGGACCGTTTTTATAATCACGTGAAGCCTTCTCGGTGCAACAATAAGTGGTCGACTTTCGATCTAGGCATCAGAAGTTTTCGGGTGCGAATTCCGGTCTGGGCACATGTTCTTTCGGAGTGTCCTTTAACGAACTCATCCTTAACGCAGAAATGCGACGCTAATTGACAAAAGGCCTCCCCGATGGCGCAGTGGTAGCGTCGTCGCCTTGTAATCAAGGGATCCCGGGTTCGATACCCGGTGGAGGCACAAGTGGTTCGGATCCCACTTTAAACTGTAGGTCCAGTCCCGATTAGCCTTACTGTGCATAAAGTGGACTTAAAAATCAATCAATCAATTGACAAAAGTACAAATCCGATCACTGGCGAACCAGGCTGTTTGAGATGGAGCACGTAGTGAGCTTTGGTGTTAACACTTGCAATCTACACAGCTTTCACGGACCTCCCCGGTGGCGTAAAGACAACGCCGTCGCCTTGTAATCAAGGCGTTCCGAGTTCGATACCCGCTGGAGTCTCATAGTTGTTAGAGTCCAACTATAAACAGTCCCGATTAGCTTAGAATGGACTTAAAACTACAACAACTCAACTCAACAACACTGCTTCACATCAAGTTACATGAGCTAATTACTGATGCCCTCCGCGGTGGTCTAGTCTGTCGGCCTCCGTGGCGGAGTGGTTAGCAGGCGCCAGGGGTCCCGGGTTCGAGCCCCGGGTAAGACATCGAAGCTTGTGTTCGTCCCAATGAGAATACAGAGAAATTAACATGTGTGAAAATTGAGAAAACCACTTACGGGCGGCATTCGGTTATACAATAATAATAAAATAGTCGGCAGGGTGTCTGACTGCTACGCGGAAGACCCGGGTTCGATTCCGGGGTGGGTGACCTAAGGTTGGAATTTTTCCGGCCTTGTCCCCGCATAAAGAGGCTCCGGGGCTCACCCAGCCCAAATCAATGGGTATCTGAGAGCAACTCTGGGGGGAGGGGGGTACAGGCGGCCGGAGCGTGGTGCTGATCACATCACCTCCAAAATGGTCGAGATCGAGAATGTGTGGGCTCTTCATCCACATCCCCTACGTGCGGGGAACTTCCCGTACAGAGGTCATAACCGCACAAATTCACAACTTCAAGATATTGTCACGAACATTTTATTTATTTTCCTTTCCAATCTCTTCCAGAGTTGCGGAACAGTTCTCCTGTTGCACAGATTACCAGACTCCCAGAACCATTCAGCTACTTCCTAAGTTTGCAATACGTGGTACCAAAGGTATTTGAATTTTTTTATTGTAATTTGTTTGTTCACAATTTCTTTAAGATCTAATATGATTAATCATTTTAAAAGTCAGACTGGCAAGGCAATAATCATATGTCGCGATAAACTTCTATTTGTTAATTTTGAAAATTTCAGATCTTCACATTAATTAGTGTCTTGAGATGTCGCTTCAAATTCTGATTGTTGTCTCACTGTCACACTGGTTGTTCGAGTTAATTTCTGTCGCGTTGAGCTACTGCTTGACACATATCAGTCTACCGAAACTTCTCTTTATAGCTCTGTTAGATACTGAGCTATGGACGGACGGACAACAGTTGTAAAAGAGGGGTTTTCTTCAGCTTTGCTGATAAGTACCCCAAAATTCGTTACTTTTATTGATACGCAAGTAATCGTCGAGGTCTAATAGTTGGATATTACCCCCAGATAATATTACCCGTTACAATTCCCTTGGCATCTGCAAATTGCTATTTATATAGCAGCAATGGTTAGTTGATAACGTAATTACACTTGTGTCCAATTCTGTACTTTTAACGTCAAATTTCCATCACAAAAAATCCCCCCCAAAAGAAATGGGTGGATACAACGTCCGTCTATAAACTCGCCTGTGGGCACCCCTGCCTATAAATACTTCCCTTTCTTCATCTAATGGATTAAATATGGTGCACTTAAGGTGTAAACGTATTTACATTTTTTAGAGCAGTATATAAACGTTGATTTTTATATTATTTTAAGAAAAATCCCCCCTAAAATTTTGATGACGCAGTCTGCGCCATAATCCCCGCCTGTGGGCACCCCTGATAAGGTTGGAAAACGAAACCAAGGAAACTCATTATAATGATGATAAATCATTTTTTGTCTTTTGAAAAATGTTTATTAATTTTTCTATTGATAGAGCAGTGCACTAGGTAATTTTAGTAAAATAATTCCAGTATCATTGAAATCTAATGTTGTTACTTCCAATTACTCGTATTTATCCTGTTGAAAATAGTACTATATTTGTTGTCTTAATCACGAATTTAACTCAATAGTCTCTATTTCACAATTTGAACAAAAGTTTGCTTCTATCTAATGTTTCAGCTTAATGTATTAGTGTAAAGTTTGGTAATTTGGTAATGCAATAACTTTCTATGCATTTATTACAACACGTATAAATCCTACAGAAGTAAGATCTTATTTTCATGTTTGATTACTGTAACTTCCTCGTGTAGTAAAACAATATAGGACTTCAGCGTTTGGACAATGTGTGTGTGTATATGGCAATACCGTAACATGGGTTTGTCAAAATCATGATATAGTAAATAAGTGAAAGTTGTTAGAAGTAGTACAAGAGATTTCCGTATATCTCACTTTTACATGGCCAGTGAAAAAATGAAGATATAAAATTAAGTTTCAAATTAAAAATGACTATTAATTAATTAAATGTATTAAATTGAATGAAGAAGTTATGGGTTGTACATAAAACGTACTGTACTCGTCATCAAGTTCTGCCGCACATTCATCCATCATCACACACAAACGTAGGAGCATGTCTGCCTGTGCAGAACAGATAAAACCATGTTCCACACAGATTCACATCAAGCAAGCATGACTCGCCACAGATTCCACACCCGCAATCGCCATCGGATACCGATATTTGGGAACACCTTGAAACGCATTTCTTGGAGGTTGAAGGAGCAGCGGTTGAATCCAAATGTTCTGTATTTGCTGTAAGAAGCTTCGCTGAACGATCAACCCTCTTGTGGCGAAGTTTGCTGAAATTTCTTGCTTGTGGAAGAGAGAAGATTGGGTTCACTTAGGCACTCCTTGTTCTTTTACAGTTTTGTATATTTTACTCTTGCCATCAAGCACCTGTCTAATAACAGCTTTTAGTTGTGCTGTGTCGCATGTCTGTCGTCTTTTTCTTCATGCTGCTATTTGTAGCTTCAACTGCGCTCATACTGTGAGACCCGCTTTAGACGATCGAACTCTGCTATGTAAAGTGAAGCAATGTTATAGCATTCTGATTCCATAGCATATTCCGTGGTATATTTCACAGATAGAATATGACCTAGTTTTCTTAGTATCCCGGATAGCATAACCAATCAGAAGCGAGCAATATTTTACAAGTGCAGCTGTAATGGCGGTCGAATGCGATGTAATCAATGTGTCACTTCACATTTTTAAAATCCGATAACTATTCAACCGAGAGGAAAAACGTTTCCTACGAAACAGTTTCAGGTAAAAATTTATTGCGCTGCTTAAATACATAATTTGTAGTGCATACAGTACAGATATGGAATAATATATATCAGATGCTTCAATCGTAAACACCGGACACTGGCTCTTGAACAGAAATATCTCAATATATGGTGAGGTTGGTGGTTACTTAAAGCTGCAAAAATGTGAAAGCTTCAGTTTGTTTATACGATATCTCATTAATTAAATAACCATTTCCTCTTTCAAATTACGTCTCTCCCTCTTAAAAGTTATTAGTTTTTGAATGAAATCTGTGTACTTTCATGATGCCTTTCATGATGTATATATTATCTAACGAGTTATATATAAGACTAGAAATAAACATTAGCAACACTTCTTACATTACACGACTATATCATTCCATATACTTAGCAATTGCAGTGCACGTTTTTCTATTATTGCATGCTGCAAATTTTACTACAAAGTCATCTAAATCCAGGTCCATGATTACCGGCATGTCTTTGTTGTATTTTAATACAACAAGGTCAGCTTTGCGTTGATGGAACATAGATAATCTCCTTGTACAAAAACTGACGTTAAACGTGATAAGCCTCTGCCTACAGTCACGGTACTGGCGAGATCTGTTATTGCTGTATCTATTAATAGATGAAATCCAGAAAATGCTGGTTTGTTCTGTTCTTTGCCACTTCATCTGCTAGCTGTATAATTAATTGATGATCTCGCAGCTTCATGGATTTTATTAACTGGATTTCTGCTTGAAGATTTACCAACTTTTTGCGGTGTTCGGTATTATGCTGCACCAAATTACATAGTGGCCTGCATTTTCAAGACTGGTTTAATGTTTCCATGCTGTTATCACAACTGAAGTTTATCTTTTCCTTAAATCGGTTTTCCATTCCGGAAATACAATTGTCTTTGATGTTATAAAGTCTCTTACTCAACATTTCTATTGTTTGTTCCTAAGTCACTCCAGAAGCATCAACAATGTTGTTACAACATTTTAGGAATCATCGAAGACGTTTCGTTAGGTTTTACGCGTATGGTAGATATAGAGTCATGCGATATTTTTGACAGTTCAAATATCTTTCGCCTGTTCAATTACACTGTTTTTAAGTTTTAACGTATAGATGTCTGTAAACGTTTCACAATTTGTTCAATTTCTTGAAAGTGAAGCCAGATTCTTGAAAAAGGTTAAGGATAATAATGAAAAAAATTTGACCATGTGGTTGTTGAATAAAAACACTACTTAACTCCTATGTTGTAATTATCTAAATTGGATTCTCAATTTGTCCTACATTCCAAATTAGCTTTAAAAAATTTAGGGGGCTGTGCCCCCTAACCTCCTTTGGCTACGGATCTTTTCTTGGTCTTTAGAATTCTGGAACTGCTGGAATGTCTAAAGAAAGTGGAAACGTGAAATCTGAAATAGGAGCTACATGTCCTCAAATACATGCCTACCCAAGCACAATTTATCGTCCACGCTGACATGAGTCGTATGGTACGTTCCTACATGCCATGCTTTAATATGAGCCTGGCATGAGTTATGGAGTTGTAAATTTCGAGTAACATGTCAAATAGAGATATTTCGATACGTGTATTTGCAGTTAACCATTGAATGCCGCCTCATCGTGCTCTGTTCTCTTAAAGTGAAGAACAGAAAGATTCTAGATAATGTACAATGTACAGTCAGCAGTAGATGTCCGTTGTTATCGACTTATTGAAAACGCAGAAATTCCAACATGATCACAGCCTTTTGATCTTGTCTTGTCTCTTGATCTTTACCATTACCTGTCTTCCCCGCCAAAAATAAATGTTTTTGGCGCCTGTTTTGACGATAAGAGCCCTCGAAAAAACGGAATTTTATCCTCAATATACAGTGTGGACATAAAGTGTTTACAACATTAAAAAGGCTTACTACAAAGACACTATTACCGTTGCAGCAGCATGGTTTTTGGCAAATGAAATACACTTATTAATTCCCCCCCCCCCCATTTGTTTTAGGTAGAGGCTTAGTTGGTATAGGAGGCGCTGCGATCTTTGGTACTGGAAATAGCGTCAGTGTAGGAGAAAGACCAATGTGGTTTATGGTACGTATCATGAGAACGAGTCACAGATTACTGTACAAAGATGCTTTTAGTGGTGGTCGTCCATAATCTCTCCTAAAATTTCGATGTATACAGAAATGGTTGACTTGGTCTCATGATACCATAAAACAAATTACCTTTTTCCTGCACTGACGCCATTTTTCATTTCCAGCGATTGCAGCGCCTTCTATACCAACTAAACCTCTTCCTAGAACAAAGGGAAATAACTGCGAGTGTCTTTCTTTTGCCAAAAGCCATGAGGCTGTAGCTCTAACAGTTTCTTTGTAATAAACCTTTGTAAAGTTGGAAATATAAGAAAACATGCAGCGCATTCACAATTGCCACTGAAGACTTCACTTTGCAATAATTGCAAAGAAAATATATGATTTGTCAATGAATAATCAGGTAGATATCAACTTGATATCTGAAAAAGTCGCACAGTAAAGAAAAATTGGTTTAGTAATTTTTTTTAGTATCGTACAAAGTCTCTGTATAGTCTTGATTTATAGACATATCTCGTTCTCGGTGTCTCGACAAATCTCGAAGAGCCGGCTCCCGTGGCGGAGTGGTTAGCATATCGCGCTACGACGCCAGGGGTCCCGGGTTTGAATCCCAGCCTGGGCATGGATATTTGTGAGTGTCAATTCATCAATTTCATCATGTCATCACTCATCCCCATCTTCGCAAATTAGCCAAAAGTGGCACAAAAGGCGAAGTAAAATAAAGCAAATCAAAATCAAAATAGAAATCGAAGAGTCTGCTCTTGTTCTCGTTACGATTGCGAGCCCATCTGAGTCTCGGTACAAACCCTAAAAAGTACTACTGTATAACCCAATCCACCAGGATTTTCAAATTTCATTCATTGTCCATAGAAAATTCGATTTTCTTCTTCAGCAAAAGTTTACGTCTGAAAAGTGGTTTATCTGCGCCGAGAGGGAATTTTTCCCACCATAAAGGGATTTTTTTTCTATGTCGTGGAAAAGTTTCTTTTTGAGGAATTTTTTTCTTTTCGAGCGAAAGTTTTACTTCGTTGTGGATAATTTTTGTCTTTCGAATCGTAATTTTCTGCTGTGTCATGGGAAAATGTTTCCCTTTTTGAGGGATTTTTACTTTTCTAGCAAAATTTTCACTTCGTCGTGGTTAATTTTTCGCTATCGAAGGGAAATTTTTTGCTGCGTCATGGAAAAATGTTTCTTTCTTGAGGGATTTTTTTTAGATTTCGAGCGAAAGTTCTACTTCATTGTGGTCAATTCTTCTCTCTCGAAAGGAAATTTTTTGCTGTGTCGTAGAAAAGTTTCTTTTTTGAGGGATTTTTTGACTTTTCTAGCAAATTTTCACTTCGTCGAGGGTAATTTTTCGCTATCGAAGGGAAAATTTCCCATCATTTCGGGATTTTTTTTTCACAGCAAAATTGCCCTTACCTGTGACAACGCTGCTTACTAACACACACACTCGTCACCGCAGTTTCATCATCATTCGCTGCTGATCAGCGAAGTTCTCCCTTTTGGCAGTTGGCACAGAGCCGGCACGAAAACGCGCTTTCTAGAATAATGAAGTGGGGTAAATGAAGGTGAGCAACGCAAGCAAATCACGTGCCCCTCCCTTGGTGAGGCTGGTATTTGACAACGTACCGAAACCGGAAGGGTCACTCGTTAGGATTGTTACCTGCAGGAAGCCGAGCATGACGAGGTTTCTTGACACCCTGTGCCTGTTTGATGAGTTAACTGAGTTGAGTGTTGTCTGAACTCCCCTTCAGACTCTCCTTGACATACGGCCTCAGAATGTAACCTGGCTCCGACTTCACAAGTGTGTCTGAGGCAATGTTACCACAATCTGAGAGCAGAAATTCCCTTTCCCGGGTATAAAATTTCCTCGTTGTGTTATTACACAACTACCTCATTGTGGTATTAAAATAATTTTAAAAAATAATGCGTTAATTATTCCAGTCAAAATTATTATTATGTTTATTGTACGAGGGTTACAGTAAAAGTCATGGCAACTTTCCCACGATAATGAGGGTCAGGCAAGAAATTGTAAAATATACCTTTGGAAGGTCACGATATATGCTAACGTTTAATGTACTCGTATGAATTTTGAACTGATCCGTATCAGGATAGAGAAAAATACAAAATACGAATCATCAAATGTCGGCAGTTGCTTCTGTCCCACGCCCGAATGCTGCTGCCCACCTCGCATCATTTCCTAAAGCTTTCACAAGCTCAGTGTGACATTCTCTCCCATTCCTTCTACGGAGAACTGCTATTTTTACATAAGAACGCTGTTCACACCGCAAAAAATAGCTAATACTTTTAATAATTATTTTGTTAATGTAGCACTTAACCTGCAACGTAACATCAGCGTAACGGACACATACAAAGAAAAGTTAAATAACGTGAAAAGATCTTTCACGCATTCTTTTTATATGACCCCTACTACAGACGAAGAAATTTCCAATATAATTCGAAATATGAAAAACAAAAAGTCAACATGGCTAGATTCAATGCCGATTAACGTGATCAAAGAGGTTTGCACGTTCATTAACGAGCCTTTGGCTAAATTAATTAACGAGGTATGGAAAATGGCAGCTTTCCAGATTGTCTAAAAATATCAAAAGTAATACCCTTGTATAAGAAAGGAAATAAAACAAAAATTGAAAACTACAGACCAATTTCCTTATTGTCAATTTTTTCAAAAATTTTCGAAAAATTAATCTATAATAGGATAATAAAGTATGCAGAAGATAAAAAGATACTCATAAAGCAACAAAATGGGTTTGTGAAATCGAAAACAACAAAAAATGCCATTTTTGATGTAATTGATAATATTCTTTCCGCCATAAACAAAACGTATTCTGTTGTTGCAATTTTTTGTGATTTATCAAAAGCGTTTGACTGTGTGAATCATCACTTACTACTAGAGAAATTAAAATACTACGGAATCCGCGGTCTATCAAACAAATTAATAGATTCCTATTTATCGAATAGAAAACAGAGCGTTGCAATAAATAGCTTATCCAATAATGGGACGCAAACAACATATTACTCCGAATTGAAAGATGTGGTTATTGGAATCCCCCAAGGATCGATACTAGGACCCCTATTTATTGTTCATAAATGACCTTCCAGCAAATCTTGATACCGCCCAAGTTACTCTTTTTGCTGATGATACTACGGCTTTAGTAGATTCTCTTAACGACGTAACTTTAATTAAAAAAAACGGAAGAAGCTCTTACTGAACTACAAAGCTGGTTTTCAGCAAACAAACTTTCTATGAACAACGAAAAAACGAATATAATAAAATTTGGTGTATCTAAAGCCAAAAACTCTTCTATTAAGCAATATAATTTCACAGTAGGGCATGCCGTTGTAACTGCTACTAACAATACAAAATTTCTTGGAATATTTATAGACGAGTGTCTAAACTGGAAAGTTCACATAGATCATTTATGCAAGAGGCTAAACACCGTATGTTACCAATTAAGAACCTTAAAAAATAGTTTCAATCAGTATGTTTGCTAAATATCTATTTCTCAAACTTCGAAAGTATTTTGAGGTATGGTATCCAATTTTGGGGGAACTCGGCTCAATCGCAGAGGATTTTTAAAATTCAAAAAAGAGCATTGCGTATTTTGGCAAATGCACACAAAACTGATACATGTAAACCGCTTTTCAAAATATTACGTATATTAACACTTCCAAGTTTGTACATACTTGAACTAACTAACTAACTAACTAACTCTCTAGCCTTCTTAAACCCGAAGGTTCATGGCTGCAGCAACACAGGCCTTCCATCTGTCCCTATCTTGAGCAAGATCTATATACTCTATTCCATCCCTACCGATTTCCTTTAGGTTCATCTCAACGTTGTCCCTCCATCTTCGTCTTGGCCTTCCTACAGGTCTCTTACCATCTGGTTTCCCAACAAGAATCCTGTAAACTCCTCTTTCCTCTCCCATTCGTGCCACATGGCCTGCCCACCTAAGTCTTCTTGATTTAATTATTCTAATAATATCTGGACATGAATACAAATTATGTAGTTCTAAATTATGTAACCTTCTCCACTCACCTGTCTCCTCATCCCTTTTAGGTCCAAATATTTTCCTAAGGATCTTATTTTCAAATACTCTCAATTTATGTTCCTCTTTTAATGTAAGGGACCAAGTTTCACACCCATATAATACTACAGGCAAAATTACTGTTTTGTATATTTTAACTTTTAGTTTCTTAGATATTAAACGAGAAGACAAAAGTTTATGAAGAGAGAAGTAACATGCATTTCCTGAATTAAGCCTACTTTTTATTTCCTCTTTAATATAATTTTCATTTGTTAATATTACTCCTAAGTATTTGAATTTGGAAACTGGTTCAAACGAGTTGTTATCAATAATTAGATTTTGATTATTACCTAACACTTGGTTTCGGCCTGTAAGCATATATTTAGTTTTCTCTTTGTTAACTTCCAAACCTATCTCTTTATCAGTTTTGAAAAATATTTTAGCATTATTCTTAATCGTATTTATATCATCCCCCAGTAAGTCTACATCATCTGCATATGCTAACAACTGAGTCACACCATTTAATTTTAGTCCTTCTTTAGTTTCTTTTACCTTCCTTACAGCATATTCTAAGGCAAAATTAAAGATCAATGGAGATAATGCATCTCCTTGTTTTAACCCATCATGAATTGTAAATTTGTCAGACATATTATTACCCACACGAATTTTACTTTCTGTTTCACAGGTGCATATTTTTATCATACTAACAAGCTTCTTAGGTATTCCAAACTCTACTAATATATTATATAATTTATCTCTTTTGACCGAATCATATGCTTTTTTGAAATCAATGAATAGCTGATGGACATTTTGATTATATTCCCACTTTTTTTCAAGTGTCTGTCTGATGTGAAAAATTTGATCTGTAGTTGATCTGTTACGTTTAAATCCACATTGATAATCACCTATAATTTCATTAGCATATGGGGTTAGTCTTGTTAAAAGAATGTTAGACAATATTTTGTATGTTGTTGAGAGTAGAGAAATTCCACGTTAATTATTGCAGTTCATTTTATCACCTTTTTTAAACACAGGAACAATTATTGATTCTTTCCACTGTTGAGGGATTTCTTCTTTATTCCATATTAAACAAATTAATTTATGAATTTGACATATTAATGAATTTCCACCATATTTAATTAACTCAGCTGGTATTAAATCAATGCCAGGTGCTTTGTTATTCTTAAGCCTTTTAATAGCATCTTTAACTTCAGTCAAGTTAGGTTCTGGAACTAAAGGTTCTGCTGTGTGTACTTCATTTACTTCTGATTTATCTCCTACATGGACATTTAAAAGGTCATTAAAGTAGTTCTTCCATCTATTTAGCATATCGCTTGGCTCAGCTAGAAAATCACCGTCTTTATCTTTTATCAAGTTTACTTTAGGTTGCCACCCCTTTCTAAATTCATTTACACCTTTATATAAATCTCTGATATTTTTATTTTTGCTGTTTGTTTCAATTTCGTTAATTTTGCTTTTCAAGTAATCTCTTTTTTTACTTCTAAACTTGCGGTTAACTTCTCGCTTTATTCTATTATAATTGCTTAGATTTGTATCATCAGAGTTATTTAACCACCTAAGTCTAGCCTGATATCTTATTTCTATTAGATTATGACATTCATTATCAAACCATGGCTTACTTTTTCTCGGTTTATGGTATCCTATAGTTTCTTTAGCTGCTGATTCTATTGCATTACGTATGTGCTCCCAATTCTTATTTACGTCTGTTTCATTTATATTTTCATCATCATTTAAATCCTGCAAAACATCAAATCTATTTGACAGTTTAATTTGGTAATCTTTCTTAATTCTTTCATCAGTAAACTTTCCTGTATCAAATTTTAGAACTTTTAGATTTTGTTGCTTATGATTTATCACTGAGAGTCTTTCTCTTAATTTAGCAATTACTAAATAATGGTCACTGGCACAGTCAGCACCTCTATGTGTGCGAACGTCAATTATACTAGTATGCCTTCTCTTATCAATGAGAATATGATCTATCTGATTATGAGTTTTACCATCTGGAGAAGACCAGGTATATTTATGGATATCTTTGTACATACTTGAAACACTTACTTTCATACACGAAACAAAATCGAACTATCCAAGGAACATAGACACTCACGATTACAATACCAGACAAAAAGATAACTTACACATTCCCAAAGAGCGGCTAACTGCATTCCAAACAGGACCTTTTTACTCAGGCATCCAGTTATACAATATATTACCAAAAAGTTACAAAAATTTTGAGAGAACCACAATCTTTAAAAGTAAAGTGAAAAAATTGTTATTGGAATACATATTATATTCAGTTCAAGAATTTCAAGAATTAAATAACTTTATAAAATAAATTTAGAATGTATACACTATATAACATGTACTTTTACAGCACTAGTTCACTTCAACAAATAATTTGTCATTGTGTGTTTTTACTATTATATTATGTTATATTATTATAAAAAATTCTGACAAATTGATGTATAGATATATATTATGTGCGATGTCAACATGTTGTATTTTGTAATGTACATGCACCAATGCCCCCAGGGGTACTTTCGGTGTGAAAATTGCTCAACTCAACTCAATAAACTCACATTCCTTCTGCACGACTGTTAAACACGCACTGACTTCCTTCTTCCCTCAGTTCAATGTCTTGGCAGTCACTGCCATCTAGTAGCGTCACAATACATTGATTGTGATGGGGTCTCCACTGTATATTTTAACATTTCTTGCCTGACCCGCATTATCGTGAAAAAAAAATGGTTGCTATGACTTTTGCTGTAACCCCCGTATGTACGGCAAAATATTCGAAGAGATTGAATGTAATACGTTATTCCTATATTTCAGGAGAATCTGAAACTTTGATATTATCTCATAAAATATATATTTCTCCCTTCCACTTAAAATTTTACATAAATTTCCCTGCAATGAGGAAAATTTCATTTCATGTGGCAACTCTGGGTTGAGGTCGAGTTCCCCGAGGCTGAACACCTCTTCGATTGTTTTATTCCACTTCGCTTTTCTGACACTTTCGGCCAATCACGAAATGGTGATATGATGGATGAAAGGACAATCACAAATACGTATGGACGATACAACGCGAGCCCCACGGAGGATTATACTGGCTGCGAGTCCAGACGCCAAAGCCTCCTTAGCTTTCAAAATTCAGTCCAGTGTGTACTAGGAGGAAAGGAGGCTGGCTGGCATTTGGGGTTCTTCAGAAAGCCTCATCTCTTACACCCCAGAGCTATGCTCTTGTAGGCCAGGCCAATCGGAACCGAAACAATTATGGCTTTAGAGGGGGTAAGACACATTCTTACAGCCCTTAGCAGCACTGGCAGCGATTAGGGTAGTGCCCCCACTTTTGTCCCACACTACGGCCTCTTAATGGTTAATCTTGTGTACCAAGATAAAGTAAACTGTCCTTGCCCCTCCCACCCCCTAGTTTTGGCACCCAATCGCCGCTACTGGCCCCAGTAAACAAGAAACACTAGAAAACAAATGTTCTTTTAGCCTAAAAATATTGAAAAGTATTGACCATATACTTCCATAACGTCCGGTGAAGGCGCATACTAGTTCGGATTCCACTTTAAACTGTAGGTCAGTCCCAATTAGCCTTACTGTGCATAGAGTTGACTTAAAAACAGAAACTCAAACAAAGCATACTAATCATAGCTAGTATTTCCACTCCTTTAACTAATCGGAACTACATTTTCCCCCTCAACTCTTTACGAGGAGTAGCGCTACCATTACGCTACTGCATTGCATCGCATGCATTTGAAACCCTTGACTAAACTGTGTAATTTGATTTGTGTTATAAGAATTAATGGCCCGTCTTTAATTGAAATTGTTTTTCCGTTCTTAATGTAAATATCTTATAAATGTCTAGATGATATTATAACGAGACTTAATTTTTGAAAATTTAAAGTAATATCATAGTTTTCCAAATAATACATATACTTTAGTGCAAAATTATGTCTTAAATATAATGTAGGTTAGCCAAAATATCAAGGTTTTCAGCATTTACCGTGCATTACTTGGTACAGTTCATCAAAGCACCATCTTGCGTTTAGTTTGGAAAGCACCCAAGTCTTGCTTCATTCACGTGACCGGTCAATGCTTGCAGCAATCTTGAAAGTTGCAATCAAGATTCTGTTTTTACCTCCATTTTTTATTCGCTCTTCGCAATAACTTTTCCCTCCGATGGAGATTAATTTATTGAAACGGACGCCGCGTTTTTGGAGATGAAGCCCAGATTCGGAACGCCGCTGTTCCGTTCCATCTGTTCCATAATTTATCAGGTAGGCTCCTCCTTGATTAAAAGTTTCTTCCCTCTTCGTGAAAGAAGTGAGAGGGATTTTTCTCCGAAGAGGTGGAGGAATGATTAATATACAACCTGCTGGAATCCTATTTGTCCTTTTTTCCCAATCTTTTTTTATTCTATTCTGCTTAATGCCATCTTAGTCTGTAGAAATAATTTTCAAAAGTGAGATTTAACAGGGGAGAACCTTGCCAGGTCCCTAATAAGGGTTTCTGCTAGATTGACTTCGTTACGTCCCACATCTAGTATTTTGTAAGGACATTCGTGGCTGTCTGCAGTATGTTATATATTTTTATACGTTGCATAGGAAGTTGTGTAAAGTGTTCATAAGATTGAGATGAGACTCGCCATAGAATTTTGAGTGATACTAGTGATATCCCGGCCATAGCACTTGTCACTTTCACACGCTCTGAGTTTTACTATGTTAATGTTAGAGTGACGTAATCAATATCACTCTCCGGCCACCTTTACCCCCGGTACCCATTTATTAGAGGTTGGGTGAACCACAGAGCTCCTCCATGCAGGGATATTGCTGAAAAATTGCCCACCTGAAATCACTTACCTCGAGAATAAAACTCGGGTCTTCCGTGTGGCAGTCAGACGCCATACCGACTTCTTTTTAGTTAAGAGAAATTCAGTTATTTTATTGACTTATTGTTTGGTATTTTTCAATTATAGTTGTCTTAATATATACCTTTTTTCAATTTTGGTAGTTTTTCAATATCAACAACGCAAACACATGTATTACCAGGATTCGAACCCGAGACCCTCGATGTCGTTGCACTCTGTGATAACCACTCTGCCACGGAGATCGACAAACACTGAACCACAATATACCCTAACGACTATACCAAAATAATGTTTGAGCCCTCTGCCTCCATGGTGTCGTCACTGTTCAAGTACAGAAAAGGGATGTCTCAGAAATACCAATACAACCTCTCCAATCTTGCCTAACCTACTTTAAAGGAATAAATGCCAAAAAATGGGACATTCCAGCATAATAGACGTAACATTAAAATATCAACATTAGGACAATGCAGACAATGTAATATTCGAAACATAACTGTGGACCATGGCAGGATGTTTATTTTCTGCAACTTATGTGGTTACACCTTGTAGTAAGAAAACAACAAGTGCAATAAGAAATCTATTAGAAACCTAGATTGGACATAACATGTGTTATGTTACACATGTGAGACGCCAGAGCATCGTTGGCCTGCAAGAGTTTACTTACCGGAGTGGAAGTAGGCTGCCTTCTGCGAAGGTCACCCCTTACCCCCCCAAGATGATTGATGATAAGGTGAAGTTCATGAAGGGGGACACACACAGAGCGCCCATGGCCATCCAGCAGGTGCTTATGCGGGTTCATTTACAAGCATCGTTCACGGTAAACCGAGACGTTGATTTCTAGATAAAATAGAAAGTCCAACAAGCAACTATATCAGTTTATCAAAGTAGTCTCTGTGGGTGTACACTCACCTCTACCATCGTTGTGGAAGTTCTAATTCCTTTGGAGCATAAACAACTGGACTACTGTCGTGGCCACTGCACGACATATTTCTTCAGTGCTTCACCTGCCATGAATACCTGCCTCCCTTCTCCAGATGCCTTTAAGAGGTGCAAACAAATAATAACCACTAGTGGCTAAGTCTGAACTGTATAAGGCATGTGCATTTCAGCCAGATTTGTTGCTGTAAATTGTCCGTATGGGACCGGCCATTGTTTAACGGTTCCTTGGTGAATATGGGTCGTTACATGGGGTATGTAGCTTAAATCCTTCGACATTTGAAAATATAGAGCATTCTATCATATTTCTTATAGTTTATTGACATAGTTCTTATATAGAGTATTTCAAAGCGTATCAATCCCTAAGATTGTATGTTTATTTTATTAAGTCTCTCTGAACGCTTCATGTTGACCAGGGCATTCACTTGTTATTCTCAGCTGTCTCAAGCCTCTTAGGCATGTTTACAATGCATTGTGTTGTGCCATGCAGACCTCCTGAGCATTCAGGAAACAGGTAATACTTCTGGTTACAGAGTCGGCGGTTTGCATGGTAGCAATTATAATAAACACGATTCGGCATTGAGGAAGAGCTCGATGGCCTGGGAATATAGAGGTGAGACAAGCTGAGGGGAGAGGGACTTTTGGAATTGAGTTGGTTGAGAGAGGTGGTCAGCAAGGCAGGAGGTCAGTAGTGGAAGCACGCTTTGGTCAGCATAAGAGAGAAGCTTACAGAGGACTTCGATTATTTCCATTCAGCTAAAGACTTCAGATAGACAGGTAATTATCCTACACCCAGCCATGATACAGGTTCAACGGTTCACAAAACCCAACGAGTGACCATAGTCTTTTCTGTAGTCTAGTCCCTAGTGTAAATTTGTACCTTTCGCATTGCCAAGCGATAACTCGTCATGTCAATGACGAGTGGTCTCATCAAGAGGATGAATGATGAGTAGTTTACATCACCCCATCAATTAACTGGTTAACCTTCTAGGTACTCTTAAGATCCCACGAACTTTAAGGTTCGTTACGAAGGTTCCTACCATAACATGTTGGTGCGCAGTGGAAGCGTGCTGGGCCCTTAACCCAGAGGTCCATGGAACCATGTTCTGCAACCATGCTCTGCTACCAAAAACTTTGTAACGTGATCGGTGCGCTCGACTAAATATTCTAATTTTAATGGAAGGTGACCCAGAAGGGGTGGAATCGTTTATTTAATATCGCGCCGACGAACGTACAAAATAATGTGTGTGAAGTTAATGAAACGTTGTTTGTCTCACTTCAGTCCCGTAGATGGGATCCACAAGCCTAACACGTACGTGTGGCACCAACATGAAACTTGTAATAAGTAGTACTGGTCAAATCGAGAAAACGAACTTAATCTTCGATTTATTTGTTTACGTTTTATCTCCCAAAGATGTGTTCCTAACTTCCACAAACCCCGTTTACTTGTCTACAATATTACAATCCCTGAAATTTATCTACCCAATTCATTCCTACATTAGCAACTTGGTCTTTTAGGTATACATAGATAACATAAATGTAAAGTTTTGGTCATTTATTTTCAACGGACGCCGCAACGAAGATTGTCCGTGATCAATTCAAACAAGTACAAAATTCATATTGTAATCACTAAATACTTAGACGATCTGCGTCAAAAACCAACGACAATTCAAATCGTATAATGATTTACAACAAAAGAGGTTCTTACAGCCTCAGTAATTTAAAGTAGAGTCCAAGGACGTTTAAGTCCAATTCATACCAAAACGGAAAATCTAAAATAACATTCAAGTCCCGCAAATTGGAACCCAGACCAATCCTTACTTTATAGATCCTTTTTTGATTATCAAATGACTCGATTTGATGCTCCCTCATTTGTACTATAACAATTTATTGCTCGTGGCTTATTTTTATTTGAGAACACGCAACAATATTGTCCGCAACATATTATCAACTTTGAGGTATTCGAATCTGCCCAATGAAAGTACTACTAGATGGGACTCGGGTCCTTCAGACGTCAGATACAATTTTTTATCACGCTGCTAGTTCTGTTTTTACTTGCCGAAGAAACTTATTTCCACATATCGTCCCAACGATAACACTAACACTACTCGCGCACTCAATAATTACAATTGTAATCATAGTTCACTTTACATACCTCGTGTTCTTAACTAGACGTCAAATCCCACATCCTCTGCTCCATTCATTCTCGTTCACATCACTTTTTGGTAAGACTCGGTTCTGCAGTGGGAAAACTCTCCTTTCCTTCTCTTTACCGTATTGGAATCGTCTTGGGACGCCTCGTAACCTCTTCCATGTTTGAGTGGTACCTGGCCAAATTACATCTTCCAATTTGACCGTTGCTGCTACTATCCAATGGGGACGAGTAACTTCTTCCGTTATGGTTACCTTTGCTTGACTCGTAGACTCTGCTTCACCACGCGCCAACATGCGTAACCAATCCAACGTAGCCGTTCTCGTCAGTTCGTCCAAGACCGTTTCTGCCTTGGAAACGATCTATCTCAACATAGCACATACCTCGTAGTAAACTTCCATTTGTTCAGTAAGTCGAACACGTAGTCACGCAACTTGCTCGTAACAATAATCCCCGTTGTAGAAGTTTGCCATATCTCACGCTACAACTTGTCTTATCACGTAGATCTGGTAAGTGAAAATTCATTGTTCAAAAAACTTGCCCCAGAAAATATCCCCTCATCGACGAGTCGAAACTGTAGAGAGCTTATACAAAAAGGTTGCTTCTTTTGCGCGTCGTTGGACAAGTCCGATTTCGTTCACTCGGAACAGCCAGGCCGATGCAGAGAGTGCCACACTGCCCTCTCTCGGACACTTCCGGCAAATTACGTCATCGTCGAAATAACCAGACGCATAGCGTAACAGCGGTTCACAGCTGGAAAGAAGTTGTGCGTATTTTATGTTGCGTAATATGTTCAATCGCTCAAATGCGATCACGCAACTAAGAAAAACGTCACACTAAGTTCTAATATTTCTGTAGGAGACTATCCAAGATTTAGCAATAGTAAAATAAAGAGAAGTCCATTACCTTACTCAGAGGCAGGGCCAGATTAAGGTGGATGCTATAGATGCTGCAGCATTAGGTCCATTCCTGAAATAGGTCCAGATGAAAACAGACGAGAATTTTCTGAAAGCTGAACAGTTTTCTTTTGCTATATTAACTTGAAAATAAATCTTAGAATGAAATTTGGAGCCCCAATTTCGGATGCCTAGACAGCGTTACTTATTATACAGTTACTATTATTCTTTGGACTGTGACGTAACTATAACGTCGTTGTGTTTATTGTTCACCGAAGATTTAAAGCATCAGGCCCAATTTAGTCTTAATCCGGCCCTGCTCAGAGGTATTGGCTGGTGCAGTCTGTCGTCGAGCAGCAATTTCCCTGGACTGGGATACTGTTCCATATTTGGCGGGGGGGGGGGGGGTTATAGCAAGGTGTCTTCCTGCCCCTTTGCTTACCAGTGATCTTTCAAAGTCATTCCGATCTTAGTGGCTCTTTGTACATAAGTCCATTTCCTCAATTTGCTCATGATGGGTAATCATCAGATTCCCATATTTAGTCCTAGAGCAATTATCCATATTTGGAAGTCACAAGATCACGGTTTTCCTTGTTTCAGAGAACCTTGAAGTTGTTTACTAATAGTTCAACCTTTTATGAGTTAGCCACTCCTCCTTATTCCAACCTTGACCTTTGGTCAATGAATTGGACTTATCCTTTTTTCCATGCTGCTGGTTAGCAAAGAGACAGACTGTATGCTTTAGTGTTGCACGCTGATATGCGTAAAATAAAGTATACTTCCAGTATTGTTAAGGCTTTGTTATGCATAATGTGCATAATGTGTCTCACGCCATCTGTTGATCTAGTGTCTATATAAAAGATCTTTGCTTGTACAATGGAATGCACAAGTATTTCTTGGCAAATTTACCATGGCTATTTAAATTAACTCTTCTCTTGCATCCTACGTGTTTTTAAGGAATGAATTTTAAAGTATGCTAGTACAGAGGTTGTCAGCAGCTTGTTTTGGCGTTTTGTTTCAAGCCTTGAAGCTCTCATAGCGTAATCAATGGGATAAATAAGGTGATTGACTTTTTGCTTGGTAATACTTATGCATATCACTCTGTTATTGTCTCGATAATTATGGCCTCGTCTCGATACTATCCTTTTTAAGGACACTGACGTCTGGGCAGGGTGCTCTGTGGCCTACTCTACCTTTCTCCGCCTCTGAGCCTAAACCACTCTCCACCACAAAGCTGCGATAGTCGTCGGAGAAGAGGTAGCAACGAAAAGTTAATCCCATGTTTCCCTTCGGAAGTCCGTCCCTTCTTTACTCTTAAATGTTTGTTCTGGCTTCCGGCGGGAGGAAGAGGAATCGGGAAAGGAGGGCGGAGAAGGGGAGAATCGGTTCATCCCCCGCGGACTCAAATCAAGCGGAAGTGACGTCATGAAACCAGAGGAAAATTTGCCGAGCGGAAACTTGGGAGTGATGTAGAATCAACCACCACCCCGCCGACCGTTCCCCACTTGCGAAGAGGAAGTCTTCCTTTGCTCTGCCCCCTCCTCCTTGTCTTGCCATCTCCCCATTCAGGAGATCGCGCCGCAGATAGCAAAATTGCCTCGCTTCGCGACGTAGTGGCTATATAGCGAAGCAAAGTGCGCTCTAATTTATTTCGACGTTGGTATTCTGTGGACATCAGCTTCAAGGTGAGAGTTGTTGCCCGATGGATTGTCGGTTTTGTTCGGCGACACCCTATATATATATATAACTCAAATGGTTGGGGTTTTTGCTGTAAGAACACATAGCATATTTTGGTAGAGCCTTAATTGTAAAGTGGTGATATATGTGGGGCGTAGACACAATGAACACCTAAGAAATAATAACAATAGTTTATAAATATAAGAGAGTGTAGTTGACATGGTATGGAATTCTCTATCTAAGAGTTAAGGTAAGGATGTGATTGGAAGATTGAGTATAAGATTAGCAATACTTATGAGTTGTAGAGCAGGTCCATCTTCTATCAGCCTATTGACAGCTTGGACACGGCTGTGTGGTTAGCCATCTAGGTTTGGAGAATGGCAGCATCTCCTGTTATACCCCTGGTTCTGATCTACGATATCTGTTGGTTCAGTCCCGATTAGCATAAAGTGAAGTTAAAACTTGGTTTGTTGCTACAACGTTACAAGAAGAAGAATCAATTGAAGATAAATGGGGAAGAGTAAACGATATATTAACCGAAACAACCCTAGAAGTAATAGGAGAGCAAAAAGACCAGAAGAAATGAAGAGTGGTTTGATGATGAGTGCAGAAATGCTATAAAGAAGAAAAATGCTACAAAGGGAAACCAGGAATAACTATGAAGAATACAGAGATCTGAGAAGCAAGCAAATAAAATATGCAAGAGAAAGAAGAAACCGATGATATAGAGTAAGATAGTAGAAATTGAACACTTGAGTAAACAGAATGAATCCAGAAGACTCTATGCTGCCATTAATAAAATGACGAAAGGATACCAACCTAGACAAAAGGGATGCAGAAATTATGAAGGCGAAATAAAAACAGGAGAGAATGAAGTGATCAACAGATGGGTAGAATACTTCAACGAACAACTTAACACAGAAGAAGCAGAAGAGATACCAATAGAGACAAACAAGGAGGAGACGAACGAAAATACAGAAATTAATGTAGGAGCACCTAGGGAAGAGAAAATAGAGAAGATGATCAAAAAGTTAAAATCCAATAAGTCCCCTGGAAGTGATGACATTGTGGCTGAAATGATAAAGAATGCAGGAGGAAGTATGATAGAAGAAATAACAGAGGAGGAAATGCCTGAACAGTGGAGAATCGATATCATATGTCCAATGCATAAAAAAAGGAGACAAATTGAAATGCTCAAATTACAGAGGCATAACATTATTGAATGTAACGTACAAAATACTATCGGGTATCTTAAATGAGAGAATTATGAACTACACATAGAGGATACTAGATAAATATTAGTGTGGATTTAGATCAAATAGAAGTACAACTGACCATCTATTCGTAACAAGACAGATAATAGAGAAGCACTATGAACATAATGTAAACTTCTACATGCTTTTTAAAGATTCAAACAGGCTTTTGACAGTGTAAGAAGAAAATAATTACTGCAGATCATGAGACAATTAAACTACCCAGATAAAGTAGTGAGACTAATAAAAATGATCACTGAGCATACAATAGCAAACGTTAAAGTTGGAAATGAGATAAGCACTCATTTTGACAACAACAGAGGTAAAACAGGCAGATGGGCTGTCAACTACCCCTTTTCAACATTGCACTTCACAGATCCATTAGTAGAATTAACAAAAGGCAGACTATATTTACCAAGACTAGTCAAATCTGCTCCTATGCAGATGATGTAACACTCGTAGCAACGAAAGAAAAATCAATGAAACAAGTATTTTTCTACTGCAAAAAGAAACAGAGAAAGTAGGACTACAGATAAACACCGAAAAGACAAAATGTATGATTCTATTACCTTAAAGCAGATATAGACAAATACACAGCATACAAATAGAGGATACAGAAATACAAACCGTTCAAAGCTTTAAATACCTGGGAATGGTAATAGATAACAAAAATCAAATGAGCAAAACAATTTTGGACAGATTACAAGCAGGCAACAAAGCATACTACGCCAATCTACAGTTATTCAAGAGCAAGCTATTCGAGAGGAGAACTAAAATGAAAGTACTATATAAAACGTTAGTGAGACCAGAAATTACGTACAACTCTGAAATGTGGACTCTCTCGAAGGAAGATGAAAACCACCTGAGAGTTCTTAAAACAAGAATAATCAGAAAAATCTATGGACCCGTATGGACGAATGATGAATGGAGAATCAGAAATAACAAAGAAATAAATGTACTACGTAATACTCGATGGATAAGATATAGTTACAGTGCATTCATAAAATCACAAAGAATCAGATGGATGGGACACGTCGAAAGAATGGGAGAGAAAGGATTGTCAAAGAGAATAATGAAAGAAATAATGTATTCAAAGAGGAGAAGAGGGATACCAAAATCAAGATGGAGGGATGAAGTCATCCAGGTCCTGAAATAGATGGAAATAAGAGAATGGGAGAGAATAATACAAAATAGAGGAAACTGGAGGCATGTCGTGGAAGAGAACAAGGCCCACCAGGGGCTGTAGAGCCAGATGGTATGGTAAGGCAAGGTATGAATTGTAGAGCAGGTCTATCTTCTATCAGCCTGTTGACAGCTTGGACACGGCTGTGTTGTTAGCCATCTAGGTGTGGAGAATGGCAGCACTTCCTGCTACACCTCTGGTTCTGACCTACTATACCTATATGTAGGTTCAGTCCCGATTAGCATAAAGTGAAGTTAAAACTTGCTTTGTTGATAGTTTGATAAAAGAAAATCCTAACTAATGGAAATCAAATTGAATCTTTTTCATTACTCGACTTCTGTGTCCATAAAATGCAAGTTCCTGACACACTTAAAGAAACGGATCTTATCTTTCTCAAACTCTTGACAATGCGTGTGGCACCACATGCTCATGTAAGTGCCCTTACAAGAATTGTCAACATCGAAAGGACATGTGGTGATTACACACCTCTTCATGCCTAGGCAAGATTGTAAGGAATATAAGTCCCGAGTTTATTTTAGTCTGTCCTGAACTATATGTGCTCTTATTGAGAGGTGACCAAGGGGAATTGTTAATCGATCACTGAAGAAACGATCAGCAGAGTCAAATAAAAGAAGGGGCTGAAATATAGATCAGTGCCTAATTCAAAAGCGCGCGTGAGGATTTGGAGGAAGGAGAAAAATTAGGTAAACCAACGCTTGTTCCGCAAAGCTGTTTCGAATCACCCAGCGGGATACTAAAAAAACAACACAGAAGTTCCGAATCGTCATTTGTACCCCTACTTCTGACATCCATAGCAAAAAATCCCTCTCCTCCTCCACTTCACTGGTGTGGTTTTTCAAATATTCATTAGATGCAATTGTTCACGCACTACATGCTTTCCGACACATTCGCGGACTTTTTCCTGCACCACCCTCCCCTAAATTCTAAAAACTGTCACTTCATTAGCTGTGGAATATATATATATATATATATATTCGTTTGTCATTCGATCAGTTAATTCAAGCGACGCGTGGCACCATTATTCACCTCCCTGACACGTTACATGCCAACGGAATAACTGATGAGTGCGGCAGCAGTGGGCGGTTGAGACCCCAAACTCACAAACAAAATTCGCCTCCTCATATTCGTCCTACTCATTTCCACAGTGCCGCTTTCAGACACGTGCTACACTCGAAAATTTTCCCCTCCTCTCCCTTGATTACCGCGTAATTAGTCTGTTTTCGGATGTAGTGTCCCCTGTGGTCCAGCGCAGCATCATCTGTTTCATCTCCCGCGTACGTTCCCAGCAACCTGACCTCGCGATCGTCATATGTTCGCTTCGATGGGGTTGCGTTTTGGTGGACTGAAAATTGGGGCAGAAAAAAAAAGGCCCATATGCTTTGAACAGAGGGAGAATGTGATATGGGTTTTTAACCAGCACCCAGCTTTCGAGTGTCCAGCGCTTTTTTGTCATATTCCGCTTGAATCTCGGCTGCTTTGTGCTGCTTTATAATTGAATGACGTTCCCATATTTTGGAAGCGTTTGAAATAAGGAAGGTAGGTGTGAATTGGCTTTAACTGGGAACGGAATTGGTATTTTTGCAAGGATCATTAGCGGATTACACTATCCTTCCAGAAAGAATTAACTTAGTACTTGTGTTGATAGTAAACAGCTTATAATTATTACATGGAATAACGTTTAAAATCCTGCGAATTCGTTAGACATGGGTGACGTAAAACCTTGGCGCCAAAACAATTAATACATACGCAAAACGGTTGCCAGGTATTGGAGAAGAAAATACGTGACAAAATCTAGAACACAAGTTGAAAATAATGAGCAGAGTTGCAAAAACATAGTAGTAGCTTTAATAAACATTTCAACTCACCTTTTCATCTTCAGAACATCGATACAAGGGGTGACCTTTTTCTAAAGACACTGCCAAAGTTTTCTTTTACGTAGTTCACGCATAGAGCGCATTCTTTACGCACAATTTCCAATTAAAAAGTTTTCTATGATTCGAGACGTTTCAGAATTCTTTACCGCCCAATACTTAATCCCAGCATACTATTTCGGTAAGCCAATCCGTCTATTATAGTAGTTACAGCGGCGCTTCCGAATGAACCACGCATTGTTGCCAGTGGTCGTTAGTAAACTTTTAAAAACTTCCCGTCACATTTCGCACTCCTTCCCTTTTCCTCAAGAATCTCGTTGTCATGGAAACTGACATCTCCGAGGAAGAAGAGGGCGTTCAATTAAGATGGCGGGTATCTTTGTGTGGCCTGGCATCTTCTACATTCTCATTTCGAGAATCTCTGAGGGGGCCGAGAAAGGAGAAAGTAAGAGAAAGAGAGGAGAAGGGGAAAAAAGTCCAATGATTGGATTCATGTTTCCAGGCTTAAGGTGCTGCCTATCTTCTCCCCCCATGTTCGTCTTTCTGTCGGAGAAATTTAGTACCTTTATTCGTATTCTGTGTGTCTGGGTAGTTAGCAATCAGAGCCCACAATTAGAGAGCCTAGTAAGGAAGATATACGTAAAAGATTCATGTATGCAAACTATAGCTTAAATTAGAAAAGGTGAGGAGGGGTTAAGGGGAAAAGAGAAAATAAAAGGTTTCTGAAGCGTGACTAAGTTATGGACATATCTCAACTTTTATCCTCTTTCCTTTTAATGTTTTAAGGGCGACAGTTTGCATTAAATAAGAGCAAGATTTTATTTGCTTGGATTCGTATCTCTTCGGGAGATTTCGGGAAGTTTCGGGCAAGTTCGTACGACTTCGGATTTCTACGAGCGTTACCCGAGATAAAAAATTCACGTGACATATAGAAGCGATATTAGCTGAAAGGAAGGTCTTCCACGCGTGTTCATGAACACGAGGTTAAAATCCAGTTGCTGAATGTGCTATATTGGGCATCAGAAGATTATCGAGTCTCTTTCTTATTCATAAGTGTTCAACTCTTGTGATTCTTTTGTTGAAGCTAATTTTTGATATTGAAAAATTTTGTTTATCCATTATTTCCCTGCTCATCGTATTTTCTTCTAATCTTTTTTCGTTCCTCTGGCAAGGACGCCAGCAATGGGGGTCCAGCGGGGGCACTTGCTGCCTTGAGATATCTGGAAAAGGTTAATGTAATTCGAGTGGTGAAACTGTAGTTTTATGTTTTAGTGTTTATTACAAATAATATTGTTTTCTGTAATTTATAGGTTGTAAGTTACAGCAACTAACTGTTATGTCCAACAAAGTAACCTTTTTATCAGACCTTAGAATCATGTTAACTGCCATAACTAGGGACGTGCGGAATGGGATTTGGAAGGGGAATTTTATAATCCCGACGTTCGGGACTGAAGAAAATCGTCATTTCCCGTCTAGGTAGGGAACTTTTCGAATTTTCCCAACATGTTGAATTGTACACATTATTTCACCCTAAAATGATTGTTTATACCTTTCTGGAATAAAAATCTGTTAATTTTAAGAAATTTCAGACACTTGTAGTGCAGAAAGCACCAAGAATTAAATAAAATCTTTTGGAATTTCTCGAATGTTCGGAATCCCGAATATTCGGGAAATCATTTCCCAAATTCGGAATATGACCAGGACAATTCACGCACCGTCTCTCTCTCTCTCTTTTTTTTTTTAAAAAAAAATTACAGTACCCCTCGGCACGTATAGGAGAGCAGATTAAGTGGTTCCTGTTTGATATCTGTGCATCGTGAAAAAGCACAAGGAGACAAAGAACTATTCACAAACAATTTATAAACAAGTATGGAAAGAAAGTAAGGCAAAATCAGTTTCTATTTAAATTATGGGCTCAAATTCGAACAACGCCAATAGTCAGGGAGCATAGGGTATTCCGTAGGCTCCTTCGTGAAGAAAGCAAGGGACTACTTTTGATGTGTTTCTAGATGTGTCAGAATACCAGAATGCTTTGGTGCTACTTTCACAATGGCGTCGTTTCAAAATGGCGGCCATTTAAAAATAGCGGCTTCAGCTTTCATAAAAAGTGCTATATCTCGGATCCCCCTGCTCCAATTTTGATCATCTTTTTTTAAATGGTAGATAATTTGATACTCCTTAATTTTGATTATCACAAATTTTCACGTATTGTCAATAGTTTTTCAGTAAAATGTGAAAAATATTTTTCTCATTCTTTCTTCGAGAATCTATTGTAGCTGTCTGTCATTCAATGTTATGCATTTATTCTTATTGGATTTTTCATATTCATATTGTACATTTCTCTGCCAAGGATAATGCAATGGAAATTTACAATATTAAATTGAAAAACGCAAGAGGGAGATATTGAAATTTATGCATAGGAAAAACTCGGTAGTAACATCTGTGTTGTAACAGACAATTTGGATCTCTTCATGGACCGTTTATACAAAGGGAGGGACATTATACATATAATATTTGTTTTTTGTGTGAATATAATAATACATTGTCTCCTTCTCACACTAGAGTCTCTTCTTCATCATCAACACTTTCAAACACAAAGGATTCAGTAATTCCACTATTCTCGCACAAATCCTTACTTCCAGCACAGCTGCACATTTCTGTACAGGGTACATTATTTGTTGAACATTTGTAACGATTGGTGTTACATTTTGTCTTGACACAGCTGCACTTTACAAGTTCAAGTATCGCTTCAGGAGCTGGAGGACTACAACACATTACAGGAACTAAGTGCTTGTTTTCACGCTGCCAACCAAAATTTACAGGATCTGGTAAAATTGGATGTCGTCTGTCACATTGATGCCATACCATCGGCTGAAAATGTGCCCTCAGAATAACTAGTCTCAGCGACGATCTAATTGGAGGAAGATATTCACCGACGACTTGCTTTTGCGTAAATAGCCACCACCTCAGTTCTCCAACCGTAGTAATAGATGTATTTGGTACATACACTTTGCATATGATCTCTCAATATCGATCAGTATGTCATCAGATACATCTTCTGTTTTACCGATGTCGGCCAAGGATTGCAAAATTTTGTCATCAGCTAACACAAACAGCTTCCAGAAACTCAATTTTCTCTTTTTGTTAAATGAGCCAGCGACATCGGATCCTGATATTGGATGTAAGCCAATGAGAGCCTCTGCTTTTAGTTCTCCCAACTTGCTATATATGGGTTCAATAGCTATAGTCCGCTTTCTGACCCCCATTCCTGTAAGGAAGTTTGTGTTGCGTGTGAGTAAATGATACTTGCTCAAGGCAAGCACAAGTACATCAGTGTCAGGAGAATATATCTAATTGTATTGCTCCAGCCTTTGTTGCAGCTACTGCGTGTAAAATCATCTTTGTGTCATCCTCTTTATGTGTACTACTCAGAGACAATGCGTATGCAACTGTTCCTTTAGCAGTCTGTCTCCAAGCTACGACCACATTCAAATTCATGGATGCCGATAATTGTAAAAACTTTTCAGCTAGGAAATTGGACAAGTCGTCCTTTGTTTCTTCATGGGAAATATGCTTCTGCTTTGGTATAGAGTGTATAACACTTGCAGGTTCAATTCGGTAATGGGTTGGCTCAACATTTCCACGACGCTTGGACCTTATGAATTGTTTCAGAGAATCATCAATGTATGTATCGAATATCAAATGGAGACAGCTGTATCTACCATACTTTTTAATTATACAGCTGATGAAACTGTCTGGTAAATCAGACCATGACTTGATACTTGGCTGTTTAAAGTCAAGAGCTTAAAGCTCAGCATGCCATCAATAATAGCGACACTACCAAGGACTACCAATAGATACACCTTAAAATTAGTCTCTTGCTTTCTTCACGAAGGAGCATACGGGACTAAAATTTTTACCCTATGGTCCCCGACTACAAAGCATTAGCAATTCAAATTCAATTTTATGTTTTGCAAAATAATAATAATAATAATAATAAATATGATAATTGTCACGTCCTGGGGTGAGACAGAGGCACACAGGGGCGTACCTGTGTGGTGGGGATCGTCGGCCGGTCACTCTACTCTACCTAGCTTATCCATATACGGAGTTCACGGGAAGAGTAGGAGACATACCTTTCTCTGATATGCCTACGGACTAGCCTTGCCTACTTTAGTGCATAAAGTATAAAACTAGTGACTTCCTGAGGGGGGAGAAAGTGTAATTGCGAGAGGTATTCCAAAAGAGATGGGAGTGTTTGTGTATGTGTGTGGGGGGGGGGGGGATACTTACGTTGAATAGTATAATCCTAGACGTCTCTTTCTACTGTGGTGGCAGGAGTGTCTTCATACGCACGACTTCTCCAGGTATTCTTAAGTCTTCGTCTTAAAGTATACCTCTAGGCTAACAGCAGTCACTGTGGACTCATATGATATTGGAAGTCATGGGGATAACAGATAAAGCAAGACGTTGGATTTTATAGTTTAATAAGCAACAAAACAAATAAAGACTAAAAATAAGATGTGATACAAGAATCATGATCTACAAGCTTTTAAGGCTTAGTGATGCTTACAATATGACTACCTTGACCCCTGGGGGCTTTTGGGTTGATTACATTTTAAGACGCTATGCTAACGGATATGAATCCTTCACATTGTACTGTGTAAACAATGATATAAGGGCAGGCGTACAAATATGGCCCTTCTAACATAAGTTCGTTTGATCCAAACATAGCTCTCCTAACAACGGAGGTGTGTTATTATACCAATAAATGTACTTATTATCATAATAGCTAATTCTGGGTGTGTATGTTAGTGTAAATGCTGGTGTTTATATGGGCGGTAGTGTATGGGCAGAAAGTGTGCCATACTTGAAATATAGAAGTTAGTTAGTTACCATACTAAATATTAGAGAGTTACAGAAGATTATTCTTACCTTCGTAAGAAGGGCCTGTTACCACCGAGGAATCTCAGCGATCGTCTCTGGTGAAGGTATCGATGAGGGTAACAGACTGAAGTCAAAAGCTTCGAACATGACGTTTTAAAGTCAGATTATCAGCAAGTGGGAGGTTCCTTGCTCTGTGCAGTGCTCGCCCACGGGTCAAAAAGGAGGGGGGATAGTGGCGGAATGGAGGGCAAAACCACAAAAATAAAATAAAAGGAAGTTAAGCCATATGTGTGCTGATGACGCCATATCCTAGGCTTGTGAACAAGGGTCCTGTTGTGCCCCATGCGCTTACGCCGGAGAGTTATCACTTTAGCGGAGCCAAAGGGGTATTTTATATGTCTGGGGCGGTCAGACATCCACTAACCTTCAACTTCCCCAGTATGGTGTTGGCAAAGAATGCCCTCATTCAAAGTTCTTATTACCACATGTGCACAGGCAGGGATCTAACAGGGGTCCCATTATGATCACTATTCAGTTGCAAAGTTCTTAGGAATTACATATGGCATGCTCTGATGTAAGTTGTAGGTAGGCCCTGAAATAAAATCTACTTAGGGAGCGTACAGGGTGATCACTGCCAGAGAGGACTCCATTTGCAATTTAGAATAATAAAAAAAAGAATTGTCCAAATTTCCGGAGGTGACATAATACATAATAACAACAACAGGGAAATATAGGTTCTCATGAATAATGGGCAAGGTGTGAAATCTTATTCTGACCCCCATCACTCTGAGAAAAATTCTGCGGCGCCCTTGTGTGGAACACGTTTATAATAGGGCTGAGCCAATACCGATATCGGCCGATACCAGGGGTTTCGGTATCGGTAAGTATCGGTTGGACTTTTTTCGGCGATATCACCCGATACCAAAGATTTTCAGTGGCTAGAGCGGCTAAGAGAAACAACTCATTTGGCAAGATTTGTCCTTGTCAAAGGTTCCTTTACCCTTCCTTGTGATAGGTTGGTGTCCCGCACAAGAATTCCATGTAAATTTCCGAAAATGATGCACCCTCCTGGGAAGCAGATGACAATATCAAAGGCAGGGCTAAAGCGAAAGCGCTGCGCCCGAAAGTGACGTTGAAGACATGTAACTGCCTGGTGGTCAACGCTATGTGGAAATAAAAGAAAACGTTCATTGTCAATTATTGCTAGCAAACTTGTGAGTTAAGAGTGATGTTTTCAAAACCAGCATTATTATAATGCTAGGCTCATTCCGGAGTTCCTTGGAAAGGGATGAATGTCGCCCTGGGAGGGAGGGTTGTGGATTTTCTTCTTGTGCTCTGCCCTTGTGTGTGACTGCTGCTCGATGCTGACACTGCAGTGACTTGTTTTTATTGCAAATGACAGAGAATAATGGACAGCAGGGCATATACAGAGCTGCAAATTAGCATTATATATATATATATATATATATATATATATATATATATATATATATATATTTGTGTATATTTTTCCGTCGTTTTCCTCCCCCCCCCCAGGTACATCCAAACGATAAGAGTGTTGTTTACATCTGTATTTATTTTACATTCCTGGTGCAAACCGTACGCTATATGCACTACATAAATTTCATTTTACATACTGTACCTTTCTTTCCCCTTAAAAACAATCTACCGATTTTTTTGGTGTATCTGCAACACTTTAAACAATGCTTGCAACATTTCAAAAACAACTACTTCTTCTTTTGCATCCTTTGGGGGTAGAAAGAAGTTCACATAAAATGTCACATGACATTTTAAGTGATACAGACTGTCCGAAAAGTCACGCAACCCGGTGTTTACGACCGTATAACGGAATAGTGGAACGGAATGAGAAGAAACGCTTTCTGCCAAGAGAATGCCCTGTATATTGGGAAAATTTAGAGAGACAAACATATGTAAGAACATGCATATTTCAATAACAAATAAGCAAAGTGTTGCCAAAGGCGGAAAAAAAATATTTGCAAATCGTGTATATTGATGCACGGAACTCACTGAGGTAAATTATTGCAACATTTCACAATATCAACGAACAATTTGGATGGCCATCTAATGAATTTGACAGAAAAAGAACTTTGACGAAGTTTCAAAAACATTGCACAAGGGAATAAATGGGCTGTTCCAAAAATCGATGTTTTCACAATATTACGAGGGACACTGGCAACACTGTTGGTGTCACGTGTCACTAACAGACGTGTTTCACCTCAGGCTATCACACTAAGGCACTTTTAACGACAAAGGAGAAAGTTGGTTGTTCTCGAACATACGCAATAAATTACATACACCTTGCAACCCTGAAATGTGGTTTCAATTGGATGGGTATGTCAACAGCCAAAATTCCAGGCATTGGGAGACAGAAAACCCACATCAGTTGCATGAACTACCCTTGCGCTCTCCGAAAATCGGTGTATGGTGTGGAATATCGCGACGTCGTATTGTGGGACCGTTATTTTTAGAGACAACAGTGGATACCGCTGTGTACGGGGATCTCGTAATGCAATTCGTTGCTCTCCTGGAAGAAGACGAACGTGATGTTTGGCTACAACAAGATGGAGCAACTTGCCATACATCTAATGAATCTCTTCGTATGCTGAGAGAATTTTTTGGTGATCGTCTAATATCCAAGGATTTATGGCCCAGTCGCTCGCCCGATTTAACATCTGGAGATTTTTTTCTGTTGGGTTAATTAAAGGGGAAAGTATACCAAACGGGACCCAGAACATTGGAGGAGCTGAAACGAAACATTACACAGGGAATTAATAATATCGGTGTTGCAACCCTCAGGAAGGTTATCTGAGAACATGATCAAGCGAACCAACTTATGTATCCAAGAAAATGGTGGACACTTCGAACATTTGCTTTAATTTGTAGTGATACCCACATTTCAGGGTTGCAAGGTGTATGTAATTTATTGCATATGTTCGAGAATAACCAACTTTCACCTTTGTCGTTAAAAGTGCCTTAGTGTGATAGCCTGAGGTGAAGCACGTCTGTTAGTGACACGTGACACCAACAGTGTTGCCAGTATCCCTCGTAATATTGTGAAAACATCGATTTTTGGAACAGCCCATTTATTCCCTTGTGCAATGTTTTTGAAACTTCGTCAAAGTTCTTTTTCTGTCAAATTCATTAGATGGCCATCCAAGTTGTTCGTTGGTATTGTGAAATGTTGCAATAATTTACCTCAGTGAGTTCCGTGCATCAATATACACGATTTGCAAATATTTTTTTTCCGCCTTTGGCAACACTTTGCTTATTTGTTATTGAAATATGCATGTTCTTACATATGTTTGTCTCTCTAAATTTTCCCAATATACAGGGCATTCTCTTGGCAGAAAGCGTTTCTTCTCATTCCGTTTCGCTATTCCGTTATACGGTCGTAAACACCGGGTTGCTTGACTTTTCGGACACTCTGTATAATGCTATATGAGAATAATTTTGGTGTATTTAATATCATTAATAGAATGTGATGAGATGAGTTTTGTGACTCAGTAACTAGCCTTTAAACTGGAATTATACAAGTATCGGCATCGGTTGGATTCTGTATCGGCTAATAGTGATATCGGCTCAGCCCATGTTTATACACACTTCATATTTCCCCTCTCCTCTTCTTTGATTTTTTCCTTGTTTCACGTGCCTTCCCATTAACCGAAAGGGGCTCTACTTGTTTATATTATATTCACACTTTGTTGTGTTTGTCAATTTGTTACTGTCTTTATTTCTCTGTAGCTTTCGCAATTCACTACTTGAGCAATTTGTTTGATATAGCGTATATCATACCTTTCGGTATGTGGGATCGAACTGGCTGGATGTAGCTCACTGATCATCCATCCTCGTTTATTGAGCAACTCGCTATTTTTGGTAGGCTTGATAGTGAGGTGCGAGATGTAATAACTACACACATATGAATGGCAAACACAATACTTGAGTTTTAAACCCCCAAAGACTGGATCAACATGGCTATTGGAAAAGTATACCTGTCTCTGCACAACAGTTGAAGTTCTGCGAAGAATGGTTATGGTCGCGACTGTACAAAGAATCTGACTCGCATTAACACGTTCTTCCTCCAGTTGTACTTCTCCCTCTCTCCATCTAATGCTCGTAACTCTCCTCTCAATATTCGTTCTAAAACTCACCGCGACTGACTGTTCCTGAGCCCCGTTCTCCCAGACATTTATTCCAATCGAATTTACTCAATAATGCCGACTCAGTTACGTGTAGTCTCTTCCTTGATTGCGATTGTTTACACCTGTTTACTACGATGGCGATCAAGGAAGCTCGGCAATGTCTGACAAGACATTCCTTATATGTTTCTAGCTAATTCCTGACTGGAAAGGTAATGGATAAATATATGGGATTTGGAGCTCTTCGTACTTTACATTTTCAAAGATTCTACAGATCGTTACGATAACAGGTGTCTATCAGTCAAGAAATTATACTTATGGTCAATAATTTTTGCTATTCTTTTTACAGTATAGTGAATTTACATTGTTATATACCTGCACTGGGAGTTGGAAAAAAATAATAGGGTAGGTAGGGGGGAATCGGATCACTTGTTTTAAAAAACTCTATTTATGGGATATCAGTGCCTTTATTACAATTGAAATTATATGTATAAAAACAAGCCAACATTCAGGCAATAGACTAATATAGAAATTACTTTGATTTCGTAATATTTACCCAGATATTATAACTTTAATGCAAGTGAAGCATTGATCCGATTTCCCCATCTCAGCGGGGTAAATCGGATCAGCTGTGGGGTAAATCGAATCACACAGATTTTGATAAACAAATACCACAAATGAACTGCTTTTTACCAAAGGCGTTTACACAGCGTTCATGGAACCACTCTTTTCAAGCCTGGCACTCCAACCTGGTGACCTTTTTCATAGTAGCACGAAATACGGCAGAATCCACACCTCCACGCTTCGTTGTTCGCACTTTTTGATGCGAGTTTTCCTGCTTGCTTAACCTGTCTCTTATCCTTCTCATTCTTCCTCTTATCCCCAGGGTTGAGATAAGGATCATTTTCAACTGATGTCAGACGAAGCGTATATCAAACACGTCTGAAGCTTTCTGTATTGAATATTGTCCTTCTCTAACAGCAGTGACAACTTCTTCCATAGCAACAACTGACCAGGAACTATAAGGACCATGAGCCGTTTTCCGAATGTAGTTTCGAGGCATCTAAAACAAAACTTATAGCCTACATTAAAGCATACACATTCACGCACACATGTGTTGTGCTTAAAATTAGGCTGCTGATGAGCATAGACAGACAGACTGATTTATGAGAATATCAATATAGCCTACTGAACCCCTCCAGTTATTTCAAAGCAATCAAACGGACAGGAGAATTTGAATGATCCGATTTACCCCGAAATACACCTTATTAATAAACCTTCATTTTTTTGCGCTGACTTATGTGCTTTGTTGAAAATTATCACAACATCTGGTGGGGCATGCTTAATTGAATGAAATATTACAACTAAAAATCAAATATACTTAACAAGCAATGAAAAGAAGCTTATTCCACGACAATGAAAACTTACATTTTCTGCTTTTTTGTCGCCACAAAAATACACTACTTCAAACAATGTAATCTGGAACTTTTCAGGCACCAAACTAACAATGGGTTCTGGCAATTTCCATTTCTTCTGAGACGTGGCAGCACAATGCACACAGCAATAACGCACGAACTTCAGTTCTTGTGTCTGCAAGACTGAGTTGTTTTTGGTCGATCCGATTTCCCCCATGATCCGATTTCCCCCTACCTGCCCTATTTGGAAATCTAAAATTGTATTGAGTTGTGATTAAGATTTGTTCACTTTGTTTCTTGAGAATTACATTCTTGTATACTTGGAGCTTTGTAAAAATATTACTAAAGTAATGTGGTCATTTCCCATCCAGGATGAAGTCTGAAGCATTCATTTTTTATGCATTAATAATAATTAGCATAAGTAATAAAATAAAATAAATAATAAAATAATTAAAGTCTTGTTAAAGTGAAGCTAAAGTTTTCATCTTAACTTGCCTTGTGTTATGGGGGGGGGGTTCATTGAATAAAAATATATATTTTCCAAATCTCCAACTATACTTAAGTAGGGTGTGGTTAAATAAATGTTAAAATAAAGGAAACAAAGGTCAAGAAAAAGTCATGATAAAGTCAAGAATTTTGGTAGACACCAAACTTTAATGAGTTGCTCTTTCCCGAGAAAAAACTTGAAAAAAAACTTGAAAATTTATCAGTATGGACATTTTTAATTATTTCATTTTTACAATCAGGATCTGAAATCGAAACTCGTAAAATTTGTTTTGACGAGTATGGTCGACGAAATCCGGGGATGAAATTGCACAAAAGTTAATTTTAGCTACATTAAGTAATTAGATAGATCCTGAAACAAGTGTTAATTGCTTTGCAGAAGCATTCACTAAATTCTAGCCCCCTGCGACAGCGGTATTCGGTCTCCCAGCTTTCCCTCGCTTGGAAGCAAAAAAGCCCAAATTTCTCAGCTTCTTTGCGGTTGGCAAACCTGCGGTTAGCTAGAAGCGAATTGCTTTTGGGACTCCTTGTGCAACACATTGGCCAACGCAGCCAGGAATAGGTGTGGAAGCAGACGCTAAGAGAGATAAATGGTAAAACAAGAGAAGTAGGTAAAACTAGAGGGGAATCGCTTTTGGTCGCCTTCTGTAGTGTAGCGCGCTGAGAAGCCATGGGACCTAGGTTCGAATCTTGGTTATCATGAATATTCATAGTTGTTGATTTATCATCTCACCACCGTGATTAATCTTGAGAGGTAGAAGGTTGACGCAAATTGCTGACACGCAAAATATACCGAATCACTGGCTGAGGTCCTTATGTAACCGACTCAGGATCTCACCACCGAAAGTTGCTTCATCAGTTTCATGTAATAATGTTCATTCTCGTCGCCGCGATTGCGATAAAGAGGGAGAAATGTGGCGTTAGATAAGAAAAATGCAGCTACAAAAATATTCACAACAGAAGAGAGAACGCACAGGTTTATGCAAAAGTTAATGTTCATTTAAATCTAGTTTAAGCTTAGATAGGCAAATCGGGACTAAACCTACAGTTTAAGTGTGACCGTACCAGTGCTCACTGTGCTTCCACCGGGAACCAAACCCGGGACACCTTGATTACAATTAATTGATTGATTTGGATCATTTTACTTTGCTTTTCTGCCACTTTTGGCTAACCGCGATGATGAGAATGAGTGATGATTAGATGAAATTGATGAAGGGAAAACTCGCAAAGAATATCTATGCCCAAGCCTTGATTCGAACGCAGGATCCCTGGCATCGAAGCGCTCTGTACTCACCACACCGCCACGGAGGTCCTAACGAGACAGGCACAGGTTTATTCAGTATAAAAGGTAAATATATGGACTTCAAAGTGAATCATGGACTACAAATTGACGAGAACAATGCAAAATACCATGGTGGTATAGTAGTCGTTATGGCACCTGTCTGCCACGCGAGTGACCCGGGATCGATTCTCGCTGAAACATTTCTAAAGACAAAAAAATCAGTTTTCCGAACATCAAACGTACAAGATATACCTAGGGACATGAGAGGTGACTTTTCTATTAGCACCCAAATGTCAGCCTCTCTTCACGTAGTACATTCTGGACCGCATTGCTGTGTACTAACTAGGTCCTTACATCTGGATCCACATCCAGTATAATCCTTCGTATGTTTTCTTTTTATATGCTGTCCATGTGTGTTTGTGCTTGTCACCGTAAGTGGTAGAAAATGGAAGTAAAACAAAGCAAATACAAGGATGCGATGACACCCTGAACAAGTAGTGACGTCATATTCAGAAATGATACAGAAATCCCGTGCTTGTTTACATCCCATTTTAAACTGTAGGCTTAGTTTCGATCGTCAAGACATTGTTGTGTAAGATTACGTGGATTCTGAAATTTCTAGAAGTCGACACGTTCCCAGGAGACATGTCCCAGTGTTAATAAGCATTCAGGTCACCGAAGCCCTGGAAGAATTTCCGTTCTTTTCCTTGGTCGAATGAAAGACATCATGCTTCCCCCCTCTCCCCGTACGTGGCTTGGCTGCCCAAAGCTCCTTCATCTCTGTGCCAGGCAGGAGACGCACCTGGAATTCATTTCCTTTCTTTCTTCCTCTTCATCTTCTTTTTATGTGATTTCACGGTATCGGAACTTCGCAAAGCCGCCGTCGGGTTTCAGCTTTCAGATGGGAGATCTTTCAGCTCGAACCTTCTTTCGGCAGCAAACGGTGGGACGGAGCAACGAATCGGCTGTTTGTTCAAGAAAGCCTCTCGTTTGATCGTGAACGGGAAAAGCTTCAGGAGAGACGGTGATTGTGCCGGTTTATATTGATGGAGTAGCGGTACAGTGTTGGAAAATCCGAACGGATTTCCTTGTTTTCCCTTTAGCTCAGTCTCTTCGTCATCTAAGCAACGACTACCTCTGAGATACCAAACGTTTCGGCTCCGTCTTCACTTTTTTTTCCACACGCAAATCGCACTCTGCCATGTACGACGTCACACTAACGCTCCCACCGACTGTCCCAGGTTCCACTCCTGGGGTGGGTATGGGCGTTTCTTCGTGGGTGTCATTTCCTTAGTTTCATCTAATGATCATACATTCTCATCACAATCAGTAAGTAACCGAGTTGTATTTACTTTGTTCAAAATGTTACTAAGAGTTACTCATGTTAAAAAGTAACTAGTTACAGTTACTCGTGTTGAAAAACAGTTGGAATACATTTACTCGTATTGAAAAGTGACTGGGTTACAGTTACTCGTATTGAAAAGTGACTGGGTTACAGTTACTCGTATTGAAAAGTGACTGGGTTACAGTTACTCGTATTGAAAAGTGACTGGGTTACAGTTACTCGTATTGAAAAGTAACTGGGTTACAGTTACTCGTGCTGAAATATGACTGGGTTACAGTTACTCGTGCTGAAATGTGACTGGGTTACAGTTACTCGTATTGAAAAGTGACTGGGTTACAGTTACTCTTGTTGAAATGTGACTGGGTTACAGTTACTCTTGTTGAAATGTGACTGGGTTACAGTTACTCGTATTGAAAAGTGACTGGGTTACAGTTACTCTTGTTGAAATGTGACTGGGTTACAGTTACTCGTATTGAAAAGTGACTGGGTTACAGTTACTCGTATTGAAAAGTAACTGGGTTACAGTTACTCGTGCTGAAATATGACTGCGTTCCATTTACTCGTATTGAAAAGTGTCTGGGTTACAGTTACTCGTGCTGAAATATGACTGGGTTACAGTTACTCGTGCTGAAATGTGACTGCGTTACAGTTACTTGTGTTGAAACGTGAATGGATTACGATTACTCCTGTTGAAAAATGACTAAATTATAGTTACTGGTACTTGAAGAATAACGTTTCTTGGTTTCTAGCACATAAGGAACGACGCTAGTTGATGTAACACGCAAATGAATCCAAAGGGAATTTATTTATTTATCACCACCATTAATATGCAATAAAACTAGAATCAACAAGATAATAACGTTATGTATGACATATACTGTTACAAATACAACAGAAATTTCAAGGTAGAAATATAAAAAGCCTGCTGATGTTTTCGACATGTAAAACAAAACAGGGGATTGCTATCATTTTGCAAAATAATGTTTTGTAATATTATTTTTTATTGTCGACACTCGACAAACAGGATCCTGATTAATTAAATCTCTTCGACATGAATATCAATGATATTTCACATTATTATTTCTGCTTTGAAACAGTAACAATTTTTATGCAGGCAATGTTTTGTATGATGAATACTAAAGCAGTACTTTCAACTTTATGAAAACTTTCATTACAATTTTCAACTCAATGATTTAATAAAATATCATATATTTTAATTACTAACGGGCAGAAAATAGGATTGAGAGTATGGTGCGAAACAAACAGTTTGAGGGGCCCCCTTTCACCCCAGGATCTAAGACAGATTTGGGAAATTAGCTTGCACTTGTGGAGGCACATGCACACGAGAGTGCTCTCTCACAATTGGTATATTAACCAGACCTGGTCTAAGAGTTCAGTAACCAAGGACTCTTAGGTCCACAGCAAGTTTTGATAGCCCAATTTTCATGGTCCGGTGGTTCAGTGAGGACCGTCATCAGTCGTAATACATTGTGGATAAGCTTTGGGCTTACAGATCATTTGCTGTAATGCGTACCGGTTTTATGTGGGACACCCTCTATATTCTTGACTTCATAATTATTGCTTTCTAATTACAATGTTGAAATTGCTATCAATAATTTTGTCACATACTTCTATTCTTATTGCTTCTAAAACTTGAACAATTTTCACAACCTGTCTCTCACATAGCTTGTCAAACTTCTACACAATGGGTTTATGAATTCTAACACTTGATGGCGTTGTAACTTTCGTTGGACATAATCCTTTTTTCAAAGCTTTCTCTAAGTTTTCTAGGAGTGGCAAGCACTGGAGTAACAGACACAATGAAGAGGGTAGTTGCACGCTCGATTTGCACCACCACCAAGGCAGAGCACCCTCACTTCATACCCTAACCCCATTGTCTTCGCGTTACCAAAGGCCAATTGACTCCTGTGAAAGAGGTCTCCCGAAGGAGCTAATAGCCAGTGAAGCAGGAGCTCCCAAAAATTTCACCCTCTACCCCTTCAATCTCTTCCCCTCCCACGATTCTTTTCTTCATCGCCCTCGCCTCTTCAGCAACCTTCCAACCAATTACCTTTGCACTCTGGAAACTTTACTTCCTTGCACTTATCCAGGAAGCTTGTCTATCTTGATGAAAGCTGTCCGAGGATGCCTTTCCTTATCTTCTTCCAGACGCTACTTCTTTTTTCTCCTCCTTCCAGATCTTCTCCGGAGCTCTTAAACTGCCTGGAACACATCCTGTCCCCTCCTTCAGACACTTAGGGAACATCCCTAGGGAACCGGAGGAATCACTTTCCAGCACCGGAACTTGTCCATTTACTTGTTCTTCCAGTTCTGGGTTTATGAGAGTTTTACACCCAGAGATTCCCTTCGTCACTGCCGGCAATCGTCTTCCTGGAAAATGCGGGAGAAAAAAGTCTGTCTCCGTCCGTTCTTTTTCAAAACTGTGGGCCCTCGGGAGGCTATTCGAAGTTTGCAGAAACTTCATATCTGACTCATCTTTCTTCTTGCTCGTATGTAATTGTGGTCGGGGTCACCTTTCCTGCTTTTTCCACGAAATTCTGAGTTTTAGGGAAGACAGAGAATAAAGCAAAGTTTGTTTTCAGTGTACTTTATGCACAGTGTCTAACCGGGATTGATTTACAATTTAAAGTTAGGACTGAGCCATGGGCCCCATCGGGTAATCGATATTCAGTGCATGAGCTACCAAACCCGATATTAACTGGTGTAACATATCAAAGTTCATAACAAGCTTCGCGCTCCGTAGAGATTTGACACAGCCATCTCACTCAAGATCAAGGGCTGGATCCTTCAATGCGTCGTGTCTGTAAGGACATTTAAAGTGTTCGGCATTGAATGTGCCGATTTTATTTTCCCAGACATTTTTAATCTTCTCAACTGTTTGTCATTCCTGTTGGGAGATGACAATGTTTTAACAAATGTTTTTAGTTTTTTAAGAAGAGCGGTTATCTTCCACTGTCTCTAAGGAAGTTGTTAGAGTTTGTCACGTGCAGGTCCCTTTAAAACCTTTCTCAAAGGGCTTTTTATACTCCTTTGTTAGCTCTTTGGTAAGGATTTTTATATGAGTGGATATTTCCTCGTATACATTGAAGGGTGCAAAATGGCCAGATGTGCCAAAGCACCAAGGAATTGAATTCATTTATATATTCAAGCACTTTCCCAATGGACCTCACGATTCTGTACCAATGGTTAGGAAATTTAAAGAACTCTTCCCAGCAACACTTGTTCCAAAAGTGGGAGCAGTAATCGTTAAGATAGTTGGGTTCTAGTTGTACTACGATAGTCTTGTATTTGATAATTCGACACGAATTCACAATCTGAAATCCAGAAAAGTGACAAAGCACTTAAATTTAAAACCATTCATTGGCCCCGTCTAGTCCGCTGCACATTTTGACACTAGGTGTAGTGCAGGCGCATTCCGATGTCAGGCTTGTGATGACGTTCAACCAAGTATATAATTAGTTACCACGCACCACGCGACCATACGCCACACACTACACCTACTGTATCTAGAACGTATTGCAAACGACGGTGCAGACACCAAGTACACTACTTGACACCAAATCAACGAAGTAAACGAGTGGGTGTTGCACCGTGTAAGCAACTAGACGCGCGAGTGCAGAAAGAGTCAAAAGGGGGCATCGAACTAGACGGGGCTATTTGCGAAATAGTATGACCACACTTTTACTTTACAATACATTAAAAATAATTTGAACATTATAATTAGAGACCGGATTATAAAGGGAAAATTTTTCTTCTAAGAAGGACAAAAGAAGGGAAAATTATTACCAAAATAAAGGGGGAAAAAGGACTATAGTTTTTTGCATTCCAATAAAAAAATAAGTGAAAGCGGAATATATACCATTCGTACAAAAAGGGATGCACTAAATTTAGTATTAATATATCCCTTTTTATATGTGCATGGTATATATTGTGCTTTCATTTAAAATAATATTTTTAATTGAGTGCAAAAAAGAAACTATAGTCCTTTTTCACTTAATTTTTTTAAAAGGTAATCTTCCTCGCTACAGCTTACCGCATTCCATAGCTTGCTGCCACTTGTACGTGACTTCGCCATTTCAATGACACTCAATACTATCGTCACTGTCACACAGTTAAGAAGCATCTTAAGAATAGCGAAGAATGCAAACGAGGAAAAGGAAAACAGGGAAGACGAAGAGGAAGGGATTATCTACGAAGTGAAATGTAAAGAATGTTAGAGTGTGTACATAGGAGAATCGAAAAAGAGGCTGAAAGACAGGTTGAAACAACATAGGGATGATGTACGACTTAAGAGAGAGAGAAATGCGATATTTAAACACACGAGAGAAACAGGACATGGCATAGAGTGGGATGAGGCTAAGCAGATAGGAAGTGAGAAGAGAATGCTAGTGAGAAAATGGAAGAAGGCCAAGGAAATAGAGAAGAAAGGTGAAGAAGACACAATGAACTGGAATGGGGGACTGATGATAAACAAAGAATGGAAGAAGGTGTTAGAAAGAGTGGAAAGGACAAGAGAGAAAGAGGAGAGAAGAAGAATGAAGGAAATAGAGCGTGAGATAAAGAGTCCAACCACATTCTCTTTCAGGTGAAAGTAAAGTTGACAAGGGAAAGCCACCTGATAGAATGTTCCAGAACAACTTTCTAATAGTCTGGAGGGGAGTATTTTTGTGTATAGATATCGTCCTGTTCTTGTACCTTGTTACATTTGTACTTGGTACATAGTCTGAGGAAGACCTTGCTAGAAGCTTGAAACGTTACGTTTAGTTTATGTTTTATAATAAAATAAATTTCTGCCTTGGTCAGCATATTGAGTTTTTCATATCATGGAAACAAGGTTTAATGGTGCTATAAGTTACAACTATTCTAAAAAAAACTTCACAATAAAACTCTAAATCTAGCAGTTAAGTACACTTTCAACCACTTACAATGCGTTTGTTGCTGCGTAAGCCCAGATCGCATTGTTTCAACAATCTCTGAACGTACTCCCAACACTCATGGAGGAAAGTTAAGGTAGGAGGAGCTTGTTCTCTCTTTCCTCTTTCGTCCAATTCATTCAAATTTCTGTAATTGGACACAATTTGAACAAATCCAAATTTTATTACCATTCCTTTCACCTTTCGAATTTTCTTTAATATTCTTTTGTGTTAATTAAAAGCGAGTATCAGTATATTACTGAGAAATATGCTTTTTCCCGATTGACTTACTAAGGAAGTAACTCCAAAAAGTTGAAGAAAACTACATTACTTGGATTTTGTTGAAGATTTGCGCCAGAATTGAGGGATATAAACAGGGAATTGAGAAGGAATTTTACTACATCATCAAAGCGACATCTTCTTCCTTCCTTTTCGTCCCAAGAGTACTTTCATTTTGCCTTTGTGTTGAGGCAAATTTGCTTCTCTCCAAATGAAATTTACTTCATAATTTCAATCTTCTCTTTTGATGAGCAAAAAACCTCTGTTCCCAAGCATATATCTTGAATAAGGGATTCTTTCCTGCGACTGACAGAGCTCCTTCTTAGCCACTGACGATAGGATACAACGTCTCCTGTTTCAACAAGATTACCCGTGAAGACTTGCCTCCCTCTCTCGGTTTCCATTGAAACTAATCCCCGTTGTCCGTCCTGGACTCCTTCCCAGGAGAACAAGTGCGTGGGTAAGCTACTTCCTGATTCGTCTAACTTCATCATTTTATTTCGTTGGAGAATTTGGGGGAGGGACATCTTCCATGATGCTACCACAGATTGCTACTCTACAGGGCAAATCTTTGACTTCGAATGTTCCATGGTTTCATTGCTAGTTCCCGTATTTATACCTAAACTCTAAGCACTGCAAGCACGAAGTTAGTGTAAACAAATCAAGTAACTTAAGGAAAATAGTTCCTTTTCTTTGAGTTAGTTCTGGTGTTATTTTGCCTATGAATGTATAGGCCGTAGTCAGTGACGTGCCAAGGATTTTTGAAAGGGGTGGGGTTTGTGTGTAGTTTTTTTAGTAGCCAGTCCTCACTTTGCCATCTTTTCCCGCCCTTGTTATTTTTTTTTTTATACAGCTCGCATTATAAGGTTCCACCATGGGCGTCAACCGCCCACCTTACCCTGGAATTTGGCATCGCTTATTTCAAGTTACAAAAAAGCAGATAGTGTTATTTTTATTATTAATAACAAAAAAGCTAATTGATTTATTATTCGAACTGGGTAACAAGAAAAATACATTAGATCGAAAACACTGGCTGTGAAATGCAGGAACGAGGTTATATTTTCATATTCTACCATTTATTCTTTGGAATATTCCAAATAATAAATGGTTCCACAGTTTCAAAATTCCAGAAATTAAGAGTTTTGCGCGAGAGGTCACACAACATATACTGTTAAAGCGTTTTCTTAAACGATGTGTGTAAAAGTTCGTAACAAAATAGAATAACAATGCATTTCAATACACTAACTGTATAGAATGTAAAAAGTAATGAAAAGCAGTTGATGGATCGAGTAGAAAAATTTCTCCAAGGATATAAAGTAAAAAAAGTTACGTGATCCCATGTGCTTTGCACCACGCCATGAAGGCTTATGTTAGGTCCCCACACTTTCTTGAACACAGCCGAATTTGGGTGTGATGTGATCAGCACCACGCTCCTGTCCGCCTTTATACCCCCAGATTTTCCTCCAATTACCCACTTTATACGACGCTGTGTGGGCGTCGGATTATTTATTTAAATAATGAGCACGGTATGACAACCAGGTACATCACTATGTCAAAATAGGAGATACTAAATTACAAAATTGAATCCATAAATATAAAATTATAAGATCGTACAAAATTAGACAACATCATAGGTTCATATTTTAGCTTTCCACAAGTTCAGCTATTAAACAAACCTCTGGCCTTTTTGAGAAATGCTAGAATTGAGATATTCTTCATATTTCACAGTAATTTTGTAAGATATGTTATTCAAAAAGTATTCACTATCCAGTTGTATCTTCTGTACAATTTTTTTCTGATTCAATTTTCTTCTTTCTTCTAAGATAAACATATTTAATTGTGTTAGCCATTCGGAATAATACTCTTATTAATAACAACAACAATAATAATGAATTTGGAATAAAATGTGTTTCTTTATATTAATTAACATAACTATTGTCGTATAATACGAGTAGTAGTAATAATAATAATAACTGTGATAATAATTATTAGTTATTATTTCTAGTATTCAAGTTATAGCAGTGGCATGGCGACTCCCCTGGGTCCCAGAACTTCATAGCCACCGAATGACTTTATCACATACACTATATTCCTACATGCTTTCTGCACAGCAACCTTTCTAACAACCAATAGAATTTACCAGAACCCACGCGTAGGGTTTTCGTTGCCTTCGTAATTGCAGTGGACGAGAATAGAGCCTATCGGGTTTAACCCTGTGGTCCTCGCGCCAAAACCGCAGTCGTCCTTGACAAACACAGGCTAACCAATCGGCTTACCCCTCGACAGCGTTACTGACTGCTACATGCACATAGTTGTTACTCTGACAGCGCCCTTTGAATACCTACAAGTGTGTGTGATATGTACGTGATGCTTTTACGGTTTGTTAGCGATTGTGAGGTTCGTGGCAGGTTAACTTCGGATTTGAGGAGGATAATGATACATGCGTGTCTTTTTTTTCAGTTCTTGTTTTAAGTCCACTTCATGCAGGGATAGGACTGAACCTACAGTTTAAAGTGGGATTCGTCAAATATCGAACTCGGGATCCCTTCAATGAGTGAATTAAAACATTCGTGTGCCTTGGCACGTATAGCCATTTTCACCCTTCTCAGTATACGAGGAGAATACCCTTATCGAAAATCTCTAAAATTTAAAAAGGGTTAAACCCAGTGATTGTTGATTTTGCTTTTCTGCCACTTTTGGCTAATCGCGAAGATGAGAATCAGTGGTGAGATTGATGAAGGGAGACTCATAAATATCACCAATGCCCAGGCCCGGATTCGAACCCAGGACCTATGGCGTTGTACGAGCACGCTATGCTAACCACTCCGCCACGGAGGCCGGCTAGAGAGTCCATTGAGAAAGATTAAAGGTAGTGAAGGGACCTGCATAGTACATGCACAACGTTGAAAACTTAAGGAGGTAAAACAACAACTACTTACTACAGTGTAAAAAGCCCTTCCTTTTCATAATGCTAAAAACATCATTTAATCATTGTCATCACCTCCGAACATGGATGACAAGGAGTCGGGAAGATAAAAAATATAAACAATAGTAAAATGGGGAAGCGGAAGGTAGCCGGTACAGAAGGTGATTTGCGTTATTCCCTCTAGGCACAACAACCTCAATACCCCTGTCGATAATCTTCCACTAGCTACTCCAGATCGCCTTTTGATCTGAAACCTTTCAGTAGTGTGGTAACGTCAGTGCACTTTATGTTGCGCCGAAGAGTTTACGCCACACAGATCGGAGATACGGACATGCCACTCCTTTTTTTCGCTAAGTGGAATTCCATCACATAAAAGCCTTGTAAAAGCAAGGACATAGTTACATAGTTGAAAGCCATAGTGATATAAATGTCGGTGGAATATGTCGGTGTCGTCCGTGCCAGCAACAAGAGGAGAGCATCCCGCTAAAAAGAGGGTAGATATTAACCTCGAGCTCTTACGAAGCTGCTTTTGAGAAGAAAAAAAACTTTCAAGAGAAAAGCGAAAACAAATCCATAAAGTGTTCTGTGCAACTGAGCCAGGAGCCATGAAAGGAGGAGTGAAGCTAATCCCCACTAAACCAGCTCTTGTAGTGTATGACGGATCTTTACCCCACTGGAAAAGTAAGCAAGCGGATTCATCCAGGCTATACCCTGAGTCGTCTTCTGGCGTGGAACTAACTGCAAAATGTAAATAAACCTCAACTACAGATTTATCCCCCGTATATGCATTTACAGACAATATAGAAGTTCATATTCTTTTCCTTCATGTAGTCACTTAAAACTGGAAAATATAAAAATGACCTTTTATCGAGTATACCATTAACATCAATCATAAAACAGAAACACAATTGCGATTACAATTAACGCGTACGTTTACCATGAAACACGAACGTTTCACTGCAGTTCACTCACAGAATACCAGAAACTCAAAACTGTTCTGTGGTCTCCGTTTCATCTCGCCATTTTGACAACTACTTTTTCTTAGGCATGCATATACAGGTCATACTTTTGAACCAGTGAGTTAGAAATGTGACGTCACCGGTAATAAATTAACATGCAATTTGAACTTTGGAGCCAAACTTGTTTAACTATCTTCCATGTAAGTAACATTAGATATTTAACGAAGTAATAAACGCTGAATTAACTCCGCAAGATTATAAATCATTATACAGCATTGCACCAGCAGCCTCTGCCTATTCGAATGTGTACACTCAAATAAATCTTTAGTGCAATTAATTCTCGAGTGATTTTGTCAGGTTATCGAATCCTGAATTATCTATAGGGCACGAAGGATACCCAATAACATCTTTTCGTGATCGACGGAAAAAAATAACCGGGTTATATCAAATTTGAAAAAAATCATATTTTTAATTTTTTCATGAAATGTAATTGTGCCATAGTCTCATTATCAGTGAAAGGTGGTCATAACGTGGGTTTCCAATACTTTTAGCATCATTGTGTACGCAAGAATGTGCGAGTAATTGAGCGGGGTGAAAACACTTCTTCTGAACGCAAGACTGAGGTACACACCCATATAGCCAAACTATTAGCAGCCACTGCAGTATTGTAATGCTCAAGGAATTAAATGTTAAAAAAAAAATATATAGTGTGCTCTGAAATTTTGGAAGAAAACTAGGTTCAATATTGTAAATGTAATGATTGGATACACAAAGAATCTGTTGACGTGGTACCAGACGGCACTAATTTACTTGTAATTCACAATTATGCCATGACAATAGAAGGACTATATTGGATCACTACGTCAAGTTGACTTTATAACAATATTTTTACGTGTGCATTTTAACCTTATGTTCCTGTTCTACATGCAATAAATGTGTTTTGACGAAGGTTGGTGGAGTGTATTATGTTACATTGAATACCTTACTTTCTATAAATAACCATTATTTGCTTAAGTGTTCGCAACTATAGCCTGACAAGTTAAGTCCCGATATGCGCAGATCGCTGCGGAGCACTTCGTATTACGTCATCCTCCCCACCACTCTTCTACTCACTGGTCTGGCGTTGAGAGTACCAGTGGTGCCAACTCAGCAAAATTAAGCTAAAACAAATATGACAAACAATTTTCACTGTTTAGCGGGACGGTGCATGCAGGCTCCTATAATATCAGTGGTTCATTTTATTTAATCCGGCCTTTGAAAATGAGTGCGGTGCGCCGATCGTAAACTGTAGTATTACGCACGCGCGTTAAGGTTTATAAAGAAGAGAAACTACAGGGCGAATGACTTCATTTTCTGAATGCGACATCGAGCAGTGTCCAGTTTTTTTTGTGTTTTTTTTTTTTTTTTAACCGAGTGGGGTGGTGGTTCGTTTGATTATCGTACAACAATCACCACGAGAAGGCAATCTGATAACACGCTTGCCTGCGTTCTTTTCTAAAGCATTGAAATGTTCTTGCTCTTTACTCTTGGCTGCAAGATTCTTACATTGAAAGAGATTGACTTATGGACGAGCGTGTAGATGAACTGATAATTAGACTTGGTGAAGCCGATTCAGACAAGGACACAGATTCATCGGTAGACACAGACTCGGATGAGTGAGAGAGTGAAACTGAAGGAGAACTGGAAAACATTTAGAAGGTGAGCTCAGTTCTATCGTTTATAACTAACTAACTAACTCTCTAGCCTTCTTAAACCCGAAGGTTCATGGCTGCAGCAACACAGGCCTTCCATGTTTCCCTATCTTGAGCAAGATCTATATACTCTTTTCCATCCCTACCGATTTCCTTTAGGTCCATCTCAACGTTGTCCCTCCATCTTCGTCTTGGCCTTCCTACAGGTCTCTTACCATCAGGTTTCCCAACAAGAATCCTGTAAACTCCTCTTTCCTCTCCCATTCGTGCCACATGGCCTGCCCACCTAAGTCTTTTTGATTTAATTATTCTAATAATATCTGGACATGAATACAAATTATGTAGTTCTAAATTATGTAACCTTCTCCACTCACCTGTCTCCTCATCCCTTTTAGGTCCAAAGATTTTCCTAAGGATCTTATTTTCAAATACTCTCAATTTATCTTCCTCTTTCAATGTAAGGGACCAAGTTTCACACCCATATAATACTACAGGCAAAATTAATGTTTTGTATATTTTAACTTTTAGTTTCTTAGATATTAAACGAGAAGATAAAAGTTTATGAAGAGAGAAGTAACATGCATTTCCTGAATTAAGCCTACTTTTTATTTCCTCTTTAATATAATTTTCATTTGTTAATATTACTCCTAAGTATTTGAATTTGGAAACTGGTTCAAACGAGTTGTTATCAATAATTAGATTTTGATTATTACCTAACACTTGGTTTCGGAATTTTACTTTCTGTTTCACTGGTGCATACTTTTATCATACTAACAAGCTTCTTAGGTATTCCAAACTCGACTAATATATTATATAGTTTATCTCTTTTGACCGAATCATATGCTTTTTTGAAATCAATGAATAGCTGATGGACATTTTGATTATATTCCCACTTTTTTTCAAGTGTCTGTCTGATGTGAAAAATTTGATCTGTAGTTGATCTGTTACGTTTAAATCCACATTGATAATCACCTATAATTTCATTAGCATATGGGGTTAGTCTTGTTAAAATAATGTTAGATAATATTTTATATGTTGTTGAGAGTAGAGAAATTCCACGGTAATTATTGCAGTTCATTTTATCACCTTTTTTAAACACAGGAACAATTATCGATTCTTTCCACTGTTGAGGGATTTCTTCTTTATTCCATATTAAACAAATTAATTTATGAATTTGACATATTAATGAATTTCCACCATATTTAATTAACTCAGCTGGTATTAAATCAATGCCAGGTGCTTTGTTATTCTTTAGCCTTTTAATAGCATCTTTAACTTCAGTCAAGTTAGGTTCTGGAACTAAAGGTTCTGCTGTGTGTACTTCATTCACTTCTGATTTATCTCCTACATGGACATTTAAAAGGTCATTAAAGTAGTTCTTCCATCTATTTAGAATATCACTTGGGTCAGCTAGAAAATCACCGTCTTTATCTTTTATCAAGTTTACTTTAGGTTGCCACCCCTTTCTAAACTCATTTACACCTTTATATAAATCTCTGATATTTTTATTTTTGCTGTTTGTTTCAATTTCGTTAATTTTGGTTTTCAAGTAATCTCTTTTTTTACTTCTAAATGTGCGGTTAACTTCTCGCTTTATTCTATCGTTTATATATTTTTCATTTTTCTATCGTTTTATTTCATACATTTCTTATGCTGGTAAGAAATATCCCTAATATAACTTAATTCATTTAGGGTTTAAAGGGAAAATATCAAAATGTATTTAGAATTTAGCGTAATCAATAGGTAGTGTAGGTGATGGGATACTAATTCATGCCTTTCACATTCAAATTTCGTTGAAAATTCTCAGAGGATTCAGCTCCCTCCAGTTTGCAACACTGCGAATGAACGTCGCCCCAGACAATGGAGTGGGGAAATGTGATGTGAGGTGCGCAAACAATGGATTGCAGCGTCTTGTTTTTAAACTTGTCAAGTTATATCCACGTCTCCCTTGAGTGCTTGAAAATTCTCAACGTACCACGTGAGGCGCTCTGAACTTATTTTGCATGCCAAGCGAATACAACGTCAACAGTGTTCAAGTGACATCACAACCAATTACGGGAACAACTCACACAGATAACGCCGTATAATTAATTACCTATTCCATTTCCCGATTTTGCAAAATTTACAATACATAGACAGATGGAAGGAATGAAATCTCGAACGGTGTATCAGCTACCTCAGTGACCGTGGACACATGTTTTTTTCAACGAAGATTTTAGGTTCGAGTCCTGACTTCGGCATTACTGTTATTTTGTAAGTGTCCCTTCGTTAATATCATCTAATCATCATCGCCGAGATTAACAAGAAAGTGGCAGAAAAGTAATGGAAAATGAGTAAATGCAAAAATACCAACCTTAACCGGGCAAAATCCTGGTACGAGGTCTATAGGTGGGTTTCATGTGACGTCAGTATGCGCACAGCCGCCATGTTTGCGGCTAATTTTATTTGTAGTTTGCAAGGAAATATCCACCACGTAGCGTTCGTTACATCTGCACCAACTGAACGTTTGTTTCAATCATGAATGTTTATGTTAGTATCTACCGCCCGCCCGCTTGAATTCCGTATGCGTTCAAGCGCCGCAACCTAATTGCGGCACACTTTAGATCCAGAATTGCGCACACTTTAGATCCAGAATTGCGCACAAATCTCACTAATCTGTTTTGCCCACGGATTTTGATCCAACGTTGCCACTGAAAAAAACTTTTTTTTTCGTTAGACAAGAAGAGAGGGAAATTAGGTTAGGTTAGGTTAAACACGACAGAAGTGAGAACGGCTTGAGAACATTTTACATCTGGCAACATAGCCTCATTCTTTGTGCGCAATCCTGTACATTGTGTCAGCTTGTCAACGGCTTATCAGATACCACTGATAAAACCGGAAAAGTGTGCGCAATCCCGCTGTAGCTCTTTCCAGAACTGGCCTCAATCATGGCTGCTCGAAGCCACAATGCAACAGTTTGTGATGAAGGTGAAACACACCTATAGAAGCTGATTCACACCTGTTGTCTACCAAACAAAGACAAAAATGGATAAATTCCGAGAAAAGAATTGAAGGAAAGCTTAATTTTGTCAGGACGATAGTAATACCTAGGGCTAGAATTTTGATGCAAATGCATCTTTTTTTGGTAAGGCAGAAACATTGCATAAATAGATAGGAACGTGTTTTACACGTAAGTGAATTAATTGGGATTCCTTTGTTAGGGATTTTTTTTTGCATTTTTTGACCTTTTTGGAGTAAAGGTCATTTTTTAAACTTTTTGTCATTCTTCAGCCTTTTAAAGGTCATCTTATGCATTTTTCTACATTTTGGTGAAAGAAGGGGCATTTTACATACAAATGTAACCCTTTGAAGGAGAGAGGTTCCCGACTCTCGTCTCATTGCCTTCAGCGCAGTTCTGAACGACTGTGTTTGAGGAAACAAAGAAATTCTGTGCAGTATTGTTGACAGAAGCTGTTCTGTAACAATTCGGCTCAGACAGTGTGATTTCCACCTCTATCAGTAAATACATTGTCGCCATACGGATTATTGTAAACAAACAAGGGGTACAAAGTTTTGTGCTCTGTATTGGACATTTTGTCTGGGAAGCAATTTGCACTCTATGGAATTGAAAGTGACTTAACAGCAAGTGATATTGTTCATTTCAAGTACGCTCCTCTTGTGTCGGTGGAAGCCGAGAGAAATTTTTCCGTGTATGAGGCTCTCTTGTCTGAAAACCGACAATCATTCACTTTTGAAAATTTGCATATGATTTTCGTTGTGTACTGCAACTCAGTACTTAAGGTGTAAAACATGACAAAAGGTGAACTTTCTTACTTGTACTTACTACCATACACAATGAACAAGTGATAGATACTGTAACGTTAATATGTAATTTGAATTTCTTTTGGTAGTTTACAAATTTGTCTTACAAATCTTTCATAATTTTTAGGTCATTTTTCTAAGTTTGTAGGGCATTTTCTTGCATGTTAGGTCATAAATGAATTTTTTGGTAATTTTAAGGTAATGAAAATCCTAGCCCACAAACGTTTCTGCCTGTCTTCCCTACTAAAGAAAGTCACGTGCTATATTAGCATTGTGCAACACCGAACATTTCGTGTAAACTGAAGATTTATTGGGCTAATCTTAATTAATAGTGTTTTTTTGTCTAAAGAATAAAGATATAAAACTCTTATTTTTCTTCCTAGATGGCAGAAATTATTTATATTAAATGTTTGGCAACAGAAAGTATGGAAAGCTAAAAAGTATTCATAAATATTAATTTGATAATTTTATTCTGAAGTATATACAATAAACGAGTCTTATGACTAAATTTTCAATAGGAAATTTTACTTTAAGATAACTTTCTTTTATATATAAACACGTAATATTTTGATGATTTAATATTCTTGGCAGTCTGGTTAGAATTAGTCATATTCAATGTCATAAATTTTTTTGGATAATTGGCGCTAAGAAATCAAGTGCATCTGTCGTATTTTCATCTGAAGGAAGCAACGGTGAGGGCATAAAGTAAGTGGCTCGGAAGTAGGCCCGGACTCGATTAGCCTATCTGTGCATGGAGTAGAGTGGACTTAAAACCAGTGGCGTAGCGGCCGCCCCCGTAAGCCCCGAGGTGTAGGGGTCCCACAATGCTCTCTCTCTCTGTGCTCCTGAAATTTTACATAATCCCAGAAATTAAACAAATAGTGTCGCTTATTTAAAAAATGAACAGAAATCTGGTTCCTATTAACATATGACGACGACGTCTGCGATAATAAAACAGTGGCGTATTGTCTCAGCCAGAGGGGCCCGGGCTACTTGACATATGGGTCTCCTCCGAAGTGCAGAATTAATTTACTTGCTCGCAGTGGCCATTGATAGGAAAGTATCCCTCATCTCATACCTTTATGGCTACTCAATTTCTCGTAAATGTAGTACAGTTCTGAATCCAGTAAAAAGATTTAGTTGCTCAACCAGTCGATGCCTTACTGCTGCACAATAAACAATCAAACTTGATAATGCATGACCTTTTACCAGTAATATTAGTTTCAAACGTGATATTTAAAATGTAACGTCCCACAAACTATTTTCAAGGGGGCCCTAAGCTTCAATACGAATTCGAAAACAGATCTCAGATAAATTTCCCACATTTTCCACACCTGTTACGTTTTACTTTAAAGGGGCCTAGAAACTGAGTGGAAGGTGGGGCCCAGGGGCAATTATCCTTTACCCTTCTGTCAGGGTATATATAGTATATATAGTAGTTGTATTGGCTATATTATTGGCGCGATAAAGTATGAACCCCCCTCAAGCAGATTCGCCCACACTTAAAACTAGCTCAACATGCCCATATGAGCTTTTTGCTCAAGTGTGGAACCCTGTCTAATCCAAGATTTTTGTAAAAATGCCCTCAAAAATTTCCTGAGAAAGTATGACCCCCCTCAGATTGATTTGCCTATACTTACAAAAGGCACTTCTGTGAGATTGTTGTCCATAAATTTGTTAAAAATATGCTCTCTTGATATTTTTTATTGGCCACACTTAAAACTAGGCCAAGATACACCCACCTACACACATATATACACATACATACACATACATCCATAACCACCCACACATACCCACACCCACCCACACCTACCCACATACACCCACACATATTTACTTCCGGTTCACTTCCGGTCCACTTCCGGTCCACTTGTGGCCAAGTTGTGGCCTATTTCTGGTTTATTTATATTGCATCATGCTGTGCAACAAATTATTATCCAGTATAGAGTTTTGATTTGAACCCCAAGAAATTTTATATAAATACCAAAGCCAAAAATATTAACACACACACACACATACACATACACACACACACATACACAAATCACACTGCTGAACCCAACTGATATTTTTTATTAAGTATAGAGTTTTGATTTGAACCCCAAGAAATTTTATATAAATACCAAAGCCAAAAATATTAACACACATACACACACACATACACACACACACACACACACAAATCACACTGCTGAACCCAACTGATATTTTTTATTAAGCATAGAATTTTGATTTGAATCCCAAGAAATTGTATATAATAAACAACAACAAAAATGCCAAGTCAAAAATATTGTAATCAATGCAATAAAAATATATCCAGCCCCAATTGGGCTAAGCACCAAAAGATTTGTAATCCAGACAAATACAGAACTCCCACAAAAATATGCCCCAAATGCCATAGAAAATATAGCATGGAATATTTCACATATAAACATAAAGATACTTGTTCTGCACAGTCATCAATATTGCCCCCACAACCATCTACATCTGGTCTGAAAAGGAAGCATGAAGCACCTGTTAATGCTGGACCTGCAAAGCAGCCACGCTATGAACCCATCCATAGCAGTTTTAATGCCCAACTTAGGGATTACCGGTTTGTATCAGAGCCAAGATGTGGTATTAAGAATTTTTTGAACAATATAAATCCTGATCTGCAGGCAATTCTAAATGCACAAAATGGCTCTTATAAGCTGTCCCTCAAATTGTTTACACAATATAAAAAACCAAATGGCACAAAATTTACACAGCCCCACATAACAGAAACTGTACCGGTATATTCAAATGCAAATTCAGACAAAATAATAAGCAGTTTGATAGATCAATTAAATATTAAACACTCTGAATTTGCAGCAAAAGAGTCAGGATGGAGCCTATGCGGATCTCCACACAAGTTATATGTTAATATTTCTGAATTCAGCCTATTACAAGGATCTACATATCTGCTATTACCTGCCAATATTAAAAACAAAAGAGCCGTGGTTAATATTGAAAATAATGATGATAAATGCTTTTTGTGGTGTATTTTAGCTGCTTTGTATCCAGTTTTAAGGGATCCAGAAAGAATAAGTTATTATAAACAGCATGAACATGATTTTGATGAAGCAATGGAGGGTTTAGAATATCCAATGTCTATTCAGAATATTGATAAATTTGAAAAAAAAGGCCAGGAATATCAATGATAAACAATTATCTATTAATGTATTTACTTGTTCCACTGGCCGTGGCAATTGCTTGATAGAACCTCTCAGAATCAGTACATTTGATGATGATTCTGCTATTCCGATTGATTTGCTCTTCATTGAAGAGGATGGTACATATCATTACACTCTGATACATAATCTTGAAGCTTTAGTCAGAACACAACTAGACAAATCCAATACAATATTCAAGTTGTGTAGAAGATGTTTAAGTGTATTTGATGGCAGGAAAATGGTGAATGGGGTTCGGGAAGTAAATGCAGAAATTGCCAAAAACAAGTTAATTGAACATTTAAAATACTGTGGCAACTATAGACCTGTTCATATGGTGATGCCTAATCCAAGTGAAAATGCAAAATTCAAAAAGTTTGAAGCCTTGTTGGAACACCCAGCATATATAGTCTGTGATTTTGAATCAAATCTCAAACCTCTTGCATTCTGCAATCCAGATCCTGAAGAATCTTCAATTACACCATACCAGCTACATGAACCTTCCAGTTTTTGTTATGTGATTGTACAGGATGGTGTTGTTAGTAAAGAATATTCATACATGGGAGCAGATGTCATCAAAAAATTTGCAGATAGAATAGAAAATGAGTGCCATGACATAGCATCTAACATCTTATTAAAATCAAAACCTATGTTGCCTTTAACAGAGAAACAGATTGAAGATTTCAACAATGCAGAAAAATGCCCGGTATGTAAATCTGAATTTTCAGATACAAAAATCAAGGTGAAACACCATTCTCATACACATGGTAAATTCAAAATGGCCCTGTGTAATAGGTGTAATATTAAGATCCAGAGACCAAAATTTGTCCCCATATTTTGCCATGGAGCATCCAATTATAATTTCCATCATTTGATCAGATATGAGGGGTTTGACAAGCAGAATTTAAATATTTTAGCTGAAAATGATGAGAAATATATATCTATTAGCAAAATAATTAAAGTTAATGGTGTTCCTATTCACATAAGATTTCTTGATTCCTACAGAATTTTATCTGCTAGCCTGGCCACACTGGCCACTCAATTATCTGATGATCAATTCAAAATCACATGTGCTTTGTTTCCAAATCAGGACCTGAAATTAATTAGGCGGAAGGGTGTATATCCATATGATTATGTTACAGATTTTTCTAAATTTGATGAGTGTTCTCTGCCACCACAAGAAGAGTTTTACAGCAAAATCAGAGGATCTGGAATCACTGATGATGATTATCACCATGCCCAGTTGATGTGGAACAATTTAAAATGCCAGACATTTGGTGATTATCACATGGCATATTTGAAACTTGATGTGACCCTCTTAGCTGATATATTGCAGGCATTCAGAAAATCTTCCATGCAAAATTATGAACTGGATCCAGTATATTTTTACAGTGCCCCAGGCCTAGCATGGGCTGCAATGTTTTTAAACACTAACATACAATTGGATCTTATCCAAGATCAAGACATGTATCTGTTTATGTATAAGAGGAGGCATGGTGCAATGTTCTCAGAGATATGCCAGAGCAAATAACAAATATATTCGTGATTATAATCCAGCACGGCCATCAAATTATATACTGTATGTAGATGCAAACAGCCTGTATGGTTATGCCATGATGGATAAACTGCCATATGCAGGGCTTGAATGGGTTGAAGATTTTAATATTGAAGATCTTAAGGATTTTGATGACAGTGACTATGGCCTCTTCTTAGAGGTTAATCTGACAATTCCAGATGATTTACACAACAAATTTTCTGATCTGCCCCCAATTCCTGAGGTTCAGTGCTCACCTGGCTCTAAACAGAAGAAATTGATGATGACTCTGGAGCCAAAACAGGGTTATGTCATATATTACAAAAACCTCCAGTTCCTGATGCATCATGGTGTTCAAGTGACCAAAATTGGCAAAGTTTTGAGGTTCAGGCACTTAAAATGGTTGAATCCATATATTGATACAAACACAGAGCTTCGAACATCTGCAATGAGCCAATTTTGATAAGGCCTTGTTTAAATTGATGGTCAATTCTGTATATGGCAAAACTATTGAAAATGTCAGAAAACATACCGATGTTAAAATAATTACTGACCCCAGCCTGAGCAAAAAATTGGTTGCAAAGCCTAATTTCAATTACAGAAGAATTTATGATGAAAATATGGCACTTTTCAACATGAAAAAAACAAAGATTAAGTTTGATAAACGTATTTATGTGGGGGCTGTGATATTGGAATTGGCCAAATTACATATGTTAAAATTGTATTATGATGTGCTGAAACCTTTTTATGGTGATAGTGTAAAATTGATGTACATGGATACGGATAGTTTTGTTCTTGATATTAAAACAGAAGATGTTTATCAAGATATGTCCCAGCCTGAATTGTTTAAATACTTTGATACCAGTGAACATACAGAGATTCAACACCACAACAAAAAATTGCCTGGCAAGTTAAAAGATGAGACACTTGGTGATGTTATTGTGGCATTTGCTGGGTTAAGAGCCAAGATGTACAGCTTTGAAACACGTAGTGGTGTTGTTGCCAAAAAGGCCAAGGGCATTGGCAGAGTAACTGTTGAAAAAGAGCTTGAATTTGAAGATTACAAAAATTGCCTCAAATCATGTAGCACCATCAGAACATCAGAATCCAGAATTCAGAGTGTGGATCACTTTTTGACTAGCAATATTGTAAGAAAAGTGGCTCTGGACCCACATGATGATAAGAGATGCATTTTGTCATGTGGAATACATACATTACCATGGGGTCATTGTGATTTGAAAAGTGGGAATCAATGCCCAATTCCAGAGCATGATTTGAAATAAATAAACATGCCTATGAACTTATTTGGGTTCAAAAAACAGGCTATTATGGAGCTGCCAACACCACAACCCTCTTCTGATATGATACCTAAACTAAGTGGCTTGTTAATTATTCATCTGAACAGCATACTTACAGATGTTGATGATGAAACAGGTAAAACATTGTACATATTTAACAATAATTTAAATCATTACCAATTACCTGTAGGTGGGCAATTGCAATTTATTACAACCCCTGAGGGTGATGTTAAAATTTCAGTAGGGAGAAATATTTACAGAATTAAGCACTCAAACATGATTTCTGGCACTGTATATACTGTTTCTGCTGGTGACTGCTTATATATTGAGGTCCCTGGATCTTATGACAAGCTTATACCCTTTTTTATAGAATTAAGAATCAGATACTCAATAATAAATAACCACTAAAACAAAAATGCCTAATGATATATTTGGCCATACAAGACATGAAGATCACAGTGATGAGATTCTGATGCTTGATGTCAGAGTCAAGAAATTAAGAAGTGATTTACAAGCTTTACAAACCACACTCAATGCCAGTCTTCAATTAGAAATTACAAATTTGCAATCACAATGCATGGACCCTCTTCTTAAAATTGATTCTGAACTCAAATTGCTGCTTCAGAAATATACTGATTTGGCCACATTGGATAATTTTCAAAGTTTAGAAGAAGCTGTAGCAGCTCTTCAAGCCAAATTTAAGACCCAGGCCACCAACTCTGAGCAATTGAAACAACAATTGGAAGAGCAAATAAATAATGTCCAGGCACAGCTCCAAACAATTGTCAAAAGCATAAAATCACAAGAAGATTTTGATCTAGTGATTTCCACTCTAAAGGAACAGATTCAATCACTCCAAATACCTAATCTGGGCCCTCTGAACAATGCCATAGCCGAGGTTAAAGAAAAAATTGAGACACTTGAAAATTTTATGAACAATTTGCCATCTTCTGATGCTTTAAGTGCAATAACTCGGAGTGTAGCAAATATTAAGCTGCAACTTGAAACATATGAAGATTTTGGAAAAATTCAAAGTACCATAACCCATCTTGAAGGTACAATAGCAGCAGTGCAAAGTGATTTGGCAAATGTACAAGAAACTCTAGAATCCCGCCTGCCTGGGATTGTAGATAGACTTGTCAGTGTCCAGCAACAAATCACAAAGCTTGAAAACCTCAACACTGAATCTGAGCTATCTCATTTTCATCATTTGATCGATGATATCCAAACAAAACTTGAAATTTTACAACAATCAACACCCTCTCAGGCAGATATAGCCCTGCTCCAAAATGCTATGCAAAATGTGGCTGATGCTTCTGAATTAAACAATGTGAAATTAGCACTTGAATTTTTGCAAAATACTGTGTCAAATCTGCCCACATCACAGGAACTTAAAAATATTAAGAGAGCTGTGAATCGCATATTGAAATCAGAAGATATCAAGAATATCCAGGCAGAGATCAAACATCTCACTCAGACAGTGGCCACTCTTCCAACCAATCAACATATTAATGAATTGCATGCCCTGTTTGAGGATATCAGAAGACAGGTCCATGATCTTACTGCTCAAAATTCAAAATTGGCAGTTGTTGAAAATTTGCAACAAATTGTAGCTAATATCAAGCAACAGCTAGGGACCATGGAATCCAATCAAGCAAATGCTCTGTCTGTTTTTGCCACCCAGCTACAAGAAATTGTGCAACAATACAAGAAACTTGCTGTGGACATAAGAATCAAGCCGGGGCACGATGAGATTGTTAGGACCATCAATGAGCATCTTGAATCTGTAACAAGCAGATTGCTCACAGCAGAAAAAGAAATAACAGGCATAATCGAGAATCCAAAACATACAGTAATTCTTGAATTGTACAGCATCCCCAACAAAGAATATGATTCTCCATTTACACCAGGTGGCAAAATATATATGCTGTCCCCTGCACAATTTTATTACCAATTTTTTGTTGGGGGCACATTGAGACCAATCAAGATCAAATATTGGCTTCAACCACAGGCACACCACTACCCTACCTTATCAATAACAAATGCTGATAACAAAGTGAAAATCACCAGTGTAGAATTGGAGGATTTTACAGATCCCAATACATTAGAAACAGCCTATGCTGAAGATGATGGCTCTCTGGAATTTAAAATACAAATAGGGGACAAATTATATTTAGAAAATCCTGCAGTCTCAGCTGCTGAACATCCCATAGTTGCAATATTCTTGTTTACATATTATGTCTAGACAAATTATTGTTGATGAATTACACAGACAAGCCAGACATACTTATAAGAGACTGCCAGTAGTTACAAAAGGCATAGATGATTTATGGCAAAGCGACTTGATTGAAATGGCAAGTGGACAGTTGAAAAACTTAGACAAAATCAACAAGGGCTACAAGTATCTACTCACTGTAATAGACACATTTTCAAAATTTGCCTGGGCTGTGCCACTCAAATCCAAGACTGGAAAATATGTTACAGAAGCCATCAGAACAATCATCAATCAGAGTGGAAGATCACCGCGCTATTTGCAAACAGATAATGGCAAAGAATTTTATAATTCAGTGTTTCAACAATTTATTAAAAGCCAGTCAATACAACATTATTCGAGTTACAGTGATCTCAAGGCCTCAATTGTAGAGAGATTCAACAGAACCTTAAAAAATCTTATGTATAAACAATTTACCCTCCAAGGTAATTATAAATGGATTAATATTCTTCCAGAACTTCTACATAAATATAACAACTCGGTCCATTCCACAATCAACATGAAACCCTCTGAAGTAACTTCATCTGATGAGCAAAAATTGATCAGCACTGTTTATTATCCTAAATATCAGCCAAGAACAAAAAAGGCCAAATACAGGGTGGGTGATCAAGTAAGAATCAGCAAATATAAGCACTTATTCAAAAGAGGCTTTACAAGAAACTGGAGCACTGAATTATTTACAGTGGTTCAAATTAAACCTGGGACCCTTAACACATATATAATAAAAGACCACCGAGGAGAAATTCTCAAAGGCAGGTTCTATGAAGAAGAGCTCAGCAAAACTAAACAACCTGACACATATCTCATAGAAAAAATCATCCGCAGAAAAGGCAACAAGTTACTTGTCAAATGGCTAGGACTTCCAGAACACAGCTGGATCGATGCAAACAAAATAATAATATGAACACCTGGGATGTTATAAAGAGGCTGCCAGAACCTGAACAGCAGAATAAGAGAAATGGAAAATTGCTGCCTGATAATATTAGGTGTCTTATTGTTGGGCCATCTGCTTGTGGTAAAACTACACTAATGGTTGATAATTTTTCATTGGCACCCAACTGGTTAGACTGGAAAAACAGGCACTTGTATATCTTCTCTAAGAGCTTGGAACAATTAAAATATCAGCAGCTGATGAAGCTATATGATGGACTGGATATTGCCACTTTTGAACCAGATGTTAAGCCACTTCATGAATGTCTCGATAATTCTGTTGTTGTGTTTGATGACATTATACTGGATAATCAAAACAAGGTTAGGAATTTTTTTACACAGGGCCGACACAAAAACATTGATTGCTTCTACCTGGCACAGACTTTTTCAAAAATACCCAAGCAGCTGATCCGAGACAACAGCAATTTTATGTGTATTTCATCAAGACCATACCAACCTCAAACACATACATGATGAATATGTAGGTGGGGACTTGAGCTACAATGATTTTTCTAAGTTTTGCAGCAGGTGCTGGAACCAGGACAGTTATGGGTTTGTCACAATTGATATGACAAGAACACCCAATAGTGGCAAATACAGAAATAAAATCAACAATTTTCTAGACATTGAAACATATATAAATAAACATGAAAAGGCCAATCATTGATGATCTTAAATTAAGAGATTATCTTGTAAAAAGATTTAAGGGATGGAAATCAGAGAACCGAGGAATTTATGAAAAACACAAACAAACAGAACAGCCCATAATTGATGCTATTGGTGAATTAGGTAAAAATATCAAAACTGTTACAGAGCAAAATCAAAATTTGATCACAGAGCTTGTACCTGTAGCTGCAAGGAACATATTAGATTATCCATTCACCCCACTTTCCAGTATTCATAAACCTAGTCCTGTTGCTCCTAGAAGAATTGAAGCTACTCAGGATCCTATTGAATTGGGTCTTCTTGCTCAAAAATATTTAACCACACCTAAAGACAATAAAGATGAGGTTTTTGGTTTATATGCTGACACAGAGCTTGATGGTAGCATCATACATAGAATTGGCAATTTCAGAGTAACATTTATGGGAGATGATCTGATTGTATATTCAGAATCTCGTCGTGGAGAAAAAGGTGCTTTTGTTAAGTACCCCGGAACACCTGGATTGTGGGAACTGATGACTAGGAAGAGGCCTGGCAGCTATACAGATCAAGATTATGAATATTACAAAGAAATATTAATAAAATCAGATGCTCTATACCAGAACAATGATCCCACACAAAAAAGAGTCAAGTCGAGCAGTGGGGCAAAATACAATAATTTAATCAAGCCCATATGGTCACAGATCAAGACTGGCAGTGGAATCAAACAATACAACACCCTGCCTAAAGAATTTGTGTGGGTTGATGATGTCAGGAAACTTGTAGATAGGTTATTGGTGATAGCTGGGGAGGAAAATGTTGGGAACCACAATTTTTACAATGAAAAGGTTGGAATTATGGACATGATAAGCACAGAATTGTCTAATTTTATAGTGAATGACACTAAGGGGATTGGATATCTCATAAAAATTATTAATACTCTACCACCTAAATTTTGGAATATTTCTGAGGTTCGGGGCCTGGTTAATGACATTATAAACAAGCTGCCATTTGAACTACACATTCCAGGCTATCAGTATTGTGGTCCAGGCACAAAATTGGACCATAGATTAAACAGAGGTGATCCTGGTGTTAATCCTCTAGATGCTGCTTGTAGAGACCATGACATAGCATACAACACACATTCTGATCTTGACAAGAGACATGTTGCAGACAAGAAATTAGAAGAGGCTGCATTTGGTAGATTTGTAAGCAAAGATGCTTCTTTAAGTGAAAAAATAGCAGCATTGGGAACCACCATAGCTATGAACACCAAACAAAAACTGGGGTGGGGGTTGTGAATATGTATATAATAAACCTACAATGAAGGCCAAGGGTGTTATGTATCAAATACCTTATGCAGGTCTCAAATCTCTTGGGTCTATTGATAGCCTTTTGACCAAAAAGCAGCGCAAGAAAAAAAATTCTTGTATTGCAAAGGGCCATGGTATGAAATTGTTGCTTAGTACCCCCCAATTAAAAAAATTACAGCAATCAAGAAAAAAATCACATGTGGGGGGATTTATATTTACTATCCCTGCCATCTTAGCTGCTCTCGGGGCTGTTGGGAGCTTGGCTGGGGGATCAGCTGCCATAGCAAAAACAGTAATAGATACCAAGAAGAATAGGGCAGAATTAGATGAGCAGAGGCGCCATAACCTGGCCATGGAGAAACAGGGCAAAGGTGTTAAGAGAGCCATGAATAAGTTTTAAAAAAACAAGAGCCGCTTACAAACCAAGATATTGAAGCTTTAATCAAGCCACTGGGCATCAAACATTTTAGAGGTGTGTACATGTCTGATTCTTTACCGGAACAACCACTCAACAAAGAGTGTGGCATTGTTAATTTGGATAAGTACAAAAATCAGGGCACTCACTGGATCTGTTATCTTAAATATTTAAAAAATGAGGCATTTGTATTTGATTCATTTGGAGGTGTTCCACCTGAAAATTTAATAAAATATCTAAAATCAGCTAATTTTTATTACAATAATGCCCGTGTTCAAAACTTCAGAGATGTTAATTGCGGACATTTGTGTTTATCTGTTCTTAGATATATGTCTCAAATAAATAAACCATCAATTGAAAATTTTCAAAAAGCCTTGTGGTATCTGAAACATCATGGGGGTATTCCATCTCACCAGCCAAAATTCAATATTGAAACTCAGATTACATGATGACATAGTGTATCCCAAAACAATAGCTCTCAGAGCATTTTACGGCATGTACTTGATCCCTAATATTACACACCACAACAACACAATTGCAGTAGGGGAACAAAAAATTGTCATCACTCCAGGGCAATATAATCTGTCCACTCTAAATGCTCAATTACCCAGAGGTGTAGTGTTAAGTCAAAATTCTGTCAGAGTAGAAATTGTATCTGCCACAGAAACAGTGGATCTGGGTACTATAGGAGAGCTGTTAGGCTTTGAGAACAACACAAAACTTGAACCAGGCATCAAACACACTGCTATGAATATACCCAAATTCTTAGCCATAGAGACTCTGAATATTCATTGTAATGTGGCTGAGGGTATGATCACCAAATCAAATGGCATAGGCACTCACAAACAAACTGGCATCATTGCAACATTCAAACCTAACTCTGAATTCATGGAGCCCATTATCTACAATCCATCCCCAACATTATATTTTCCTGTGAGCCATAATAGAATAGATTATATTGAATTGATGGTCACTAATGAAAAAGAAGAATTAGTTGATTTTGCTGGAGCCACAACAACTGCTATCATAGAGATTAACATTTAAATAAAAATACATACAAGAATAAAATGGAAAATATTTAGAGTTATGAGCTACAACCATTCCCCCCAAACAGGAGGACATTTGCAAATTTAAATCAACCCAACACAGAGATTGAGGTTGATCTTGATGTAGGGGATGGCTTTATACACCCCCACAGAGCAGATCTATACATCAAATTTGATGTTGTAAAACTCGATGGTACCGATTATCCGGCAAATTCAAATATAAGATTGGTAGATAATTTTGTGCCACATCTGTTCTCTGAAATTGTTCAGAAAACATGGTGTTGTTATAAACAGAGTAGATTATCCCGGCATTACCTCCACAGCTTTGGCCACACTAAAATTATCCAAAAGCGAGGCTTCTTACTACAAAATAGGTGGATTTGAGGCTGGTGATAAGATATTATCTAAGAACCACACAGTGCTGTTCCCCATGCGCCTGTTGCCAGGATTCTTCTCAGATTACAAAGATATTATGTGGAAGGGTGGTTTAAGAATTACATTTAGAAGAGCTGCCAATGATAATAATACTTTGATGAGGTACAGTACATTAAACTCTACAGGGGAAGCTCTGCCTAATACCCTACCAGATGCAGGCAAATGCATTATTCAGACTATGGAGTTAAGAATCCCTGTTGTTGAGTATGAGGCCAGTTATGCTCTTAAATACAAAGCAGATATAATAAAAAATCCACAGATTCCCCTACAATTTTATACATATCAATGTGTACAGAAGCCCGCATCTGGTACATATTATGAGTTTGATGCTACAAATTCATTCTCCAGTATACAATATGACATGCCTGATTTTGTAGTGGTATTGTTTCAGACTGGAAGACACAATAATCAGGAAAAAAATTCAAGCAAATTTGATAACTGCAACATCAAGAACATATATCTTAAAAATGGCAGAAATGAGGTATTTCCTAGAGAAAATTACAATTTAGACATGTCCAAGGATGATTTCCTCAAATTATATGAGGCATTTACAGCATACAAAAGAGTCACTACAGGCAATACTGACATGTATTACACACCAGATGAATTCAAAGCACAGAGACCCATGTTTGTAATTAACACTTCAAAAAGGAAACAAGTTGTGGTGAATGACAGGACAAACATTAAAATTATCTGTGAATTCCATGAGGCATTACCTGATGACACCATATGTAGTGTTATTCTTATAGGTGAAAAATCATATGTTTATGATGTAAGAAATGAGAGGGTCACAGAGCAATTCTAGAGGGGCTCTGCATATTACATTGTTTTAATATTAGATAAACAAATTGAAGCTGGTATCCAATTGAACTTAAACCGGAAGTAAATATGAGTGTATGTGTGGGTGTGTATGTGGGTGGGTGTATGTGGGTGTATCTTGGCCTAGTTTTAAGTGTGGCCAATAAAAAATATCAAGAGAGCATATTTTTAACAAATTTATGGACAACAATCTCACAGAAGTGCCTTTTGTAAGTATAGGCAAATCAATCTGAGGGGGGTCATACTTTCTCAGGAAATTTTTGAGGGCATTTTTACAAAAATCTTGGATTAGACAGGGTTCCACACTTGAGCAAAAAGCTCATATGGGCATGTTGAGCTAGTTTTAAGTGTGGGCAAATCTGCTTGAGGGGGGGTTCATACTTTATCGCGCCAATAATATAGCCAATACAACTACTGTTTCAGTTAAATGCCACCGTTATTTTGGAGGATTTTGGGAAGTTAATTTTTCATGCATATTAAAATTTTCTGGACCTTTCTGTCGAACCATTTCATCTTTTCCAGTGGATTACGATTTTGTGATCTACGGTGCTCGGTGTAAAAATTCCTATAGCTGCGAATTTGCTTGTTCGAGTTTGGGAATAGAAGGAACTATGAAGGATCCTTACATGGATCATCTTCAAGACAATGCATGTAAATAGGTGCAGTAGAGAATGCTTATGCAAATTTTCCTAGCTTCGGGAGGGGTACTTCATGATGTTTTCTTAGCTGGGGGATATCATCCTATACGTCCTTTCCACCCCCCCCCCCCCGATACACACTTCGAGCACTGATGGTCTATTAATAATACGGTTCTTGTTTCACGAAAAAGTCTTTAAGAAATATCAGTAGTCTATCGAATAGAATAATAACATTGAGGTCCACTAACACTGTGTCCGTGTGGCAACAACCTTTTTGGGGATCCAGTCCTTCGAATCGGCATTTCATGGAGTGACAATTTATTAGTGAATAGAGTCCCATCGCCGCTTTATTATCTATCTCTCAAGACAGAAGTCCAGTTCAACTCCCATAACTGAAATGATCAGTTTGCTTCAGTTACTCACTATTAGTATTAAAGCCTAATGTGAGCGGCTCTTACGTTGAATGTTGGCCTGACGCAGCGAGGGGATGGCTTTTTGGGCTGAAGGAGTATCCATTTCAAAGTCCAAAAGAGGGATATTTACTATCATTTAAAAAAAAATCCCTCAAAACAGTATTTTTTTAATATCTGTGTATTATATGTAACCTATTTTTTTTTTTTTTTTTTTAAATCTGTTTCACGAACTAAATATTTGACTGCGTGAAGCCTTCGTCTCCTCCAAAAAGAATTCTGGCTGTGCCGTTGTGTTGAAGTAAGAGAAGATTTTCCTAATTCCTTCTTCCAATTATCAGAGATTTTATCCTGATTTAGTTTCGAGAAGCTATTGAACTGATAAATAACTATAAGTGGATAACAAAAAATGGAAAGACTGGGTATTTAGGGTATAATTTCTTATACAAATGGTGGGGGGTAGATAACTACTATACATCCGTCCCATTTTGGCATCATATCGATAATTCTTTTTACACTGAACGGAACCCCAATATTTCACTTGCGGAGGGCCCCAGACAACTGCGCTACGCCACTGCTTAGAACACAAATAAACTCAACACTCAAATTAACAAACAGTATGTTACTGGTGAAGCTTGTGAACAACCAGAAGCCCAGAAAGTAGAATTAAAGTAATAGGATTCCAATTGGAAATAAACACTACTATTTGCGTTAGGAAAGGAAACTGACAATCTTGATTACAAGTTTTTACTGCGCACTTACCAGGAAAATGAAAGCTGACACTTAATTGTGTACACCATGAAGCATGATAGCTATGCGAATCCTTGTTGTAATAATTTCAGGCTGCAGAGGGCAGATGCGTCGCAGTCACGGCTTCAACTTTAAGTAGAACTGGTCTAGTCCAAGTTATAGGATAATAAGAAAGAAGATTATAGAGCGTGAATTGCGCTGCAGGATGGGCGAAAGAAATCGAATATGAGCCCGTAAAGCAGCAAGAGGAGAGCGGAGCAATAGCTGAACACGTTGAAGAACATGCACGTTCAGTCGATTGGTGCCATAAAAAGTGACGAACGGACCAATGTTCAGAAATGATAGGTTGATGGGAAGAAAGAGAAGACATGGCAATGGAGAACTTTGGCACTGGCTGGTGAAATTGGTTATCAGGATATCGATCTCTGCGTCTTCAAAAGGCAGTGTAGGCGCTACGAGAGAGAGAGAGAGAGAGAGAGAGAGAGAGAGAGAGAGAGAGAGAGAGAGAGAGAGAGAGAGAATGCCGGAAGAGCCTTTTCCATCCTCTCAAACGGTAATTGTCGAATGGAAAGGGACTAATGCACGCCACGATATGATTGATCTGGGAGTCTGGCCAGAAGAATCCATGCACACGGTTCCATAACGAATGTCACTGGTTGCGTTAGTTCATAATTATGTTTAAGGTGTTGTAGAACTGAGGAAACCCATGCACGGAATCGCAAGACATGCTGTTCAATTTTGAAAGACGCGCAAACAAATTATAGCATTCACACTGAAATCTTGTAGAATTACGGCACTTCATTTGTTTTCGTAAAATAGGTAAAGGTACCCCTGTGCGTGTGCGTACATGCCATGAAGGCATATGGGGGTGATGTGGAGGTATAGAGCTCTACATATTCTTGATTGGTCATAGTTGGGATGATGTGATCAGCATCACGCCCGGCCCCCTTTATCTCCAGGGTTGCCCAGATGATCTACCAACTTAGATTGATTGACTTGGTGTGGACCTACAGTTTTAAGTGGGATCCGAACCACTGTGTGCCTCCACCGGGTAACGAACCCGGTTCCCCTTGATTACAAGGCGACAATGCTACCACTGCGCCATCGGGGAGGCCCTCTACCAACTTAGATATCGTGGCTCATTTGTTTCCGCATGTTTGAAAATTGACTAGCATGCTTCGTGATTCCGAGAGCATGTGTGATTTTCTTAACAGTAAATTGAGTCACGTGAGTTTCTATTAGCTTTGATTGATTGATTTGCTTTATTTTACTACGCTTTTGTGCCACTTTTGGATAATTTGCGAAGATGGGGATGAGTGATGATATGGATGAATGGACACTCACAAACATCCATGCCCAAGCCGGGATTCGAACCCGGGACTCGTGGCGTCGTAGCGCGATGTGCTAACCACTCCACCACGCGGCCGGCGAGTTTTTATTATCAATTACTATAACAGAAAACAGGTGTATAAGGGGACGAAGGTCGTTTTCTGTTATAGTAATTGATAATAAAAACTCGCCGGCCGCGTGGTGGAGTGGTTAGCACATCGCGCTACGACGCCACGAGTCCCGGGTTCGAATCCCGGCCTGGGCATCGATGTTTGTGAGTGTCCATTCATCATTATCATCACTCATCCCCATCTTCAAATGCAAACTCTGCCACCTGGACTGCTCTGGTGCCTGAACCCACAGCCAGGATAATACTCGGTAGGGCTTTTGCCTTGTGTATATACTGCCGTATTTGACTGATGGTAGGCCACTAACTTTGCTCAGTTACTGATTGGAGTAGTAGAATCGTGTAGACAAAAGTCAAAAGTAACATTGCTTTACCTGAAATTTGTTTATTCTCAATCTTTAAAGAGAAGGTAAGGCTGCGGATTGCAAGTGTCAAAAGGACTGGACGTGATGCGATGACTCTCCGGTAGCCTTTATCCACCAAGGTTGCCAGGTACCCATTGAATAGAGGCTAGGCAAACCCTATAGCCTCTTTATGCAACGGCATAGTGGAAAGAGGGCTAAATATGTTCTAAGTTCATGCAAAAGTATACTCTGTTCTGTGAAATGGAAACTGTATTACTTTTTGACGGGACGGAGGGGGCACCATCCCTGGCAGATTACACATCGCTTTCTTTCTGTTCCTTGTCACCCGAAAGTACGCTGTTGAATGGGAGTTTTGGCAGTATCTCGCCTCATCTCGTGAGAGAGAAAGCGAGAGAGAGAGATAGAGCAATTCCTTGACACAGCGAGAAATAAGGGTGGAGAGAATTTTCTTCAACGGTTAACAGCGTCGGATTAAACAACGGCCGTTGTGGAAGTGAAGATACCTCCTAGATGGCTTGGTAGAAGCGTCGTCGCATTGCAATCAAGGGGTTCCGTGTTCGGCACCCAGTGGAGAGACCCAGTGGTTCGCATCCCACTGAAACTGTAGTCGTGGCGTCGAAAGATGGGGAGGGTCGAATCGGTCCGTTAACACCCACCCTGGAAATTTCCATCGTTTATTTAAAGTTATAAAAAAGGAAAAACTTGTTACTTGTTATTATTAATAACATAAAAAAATTCTAACAGCATAACAAAAAAAAAACTTTTAGATCGAAAGCATTAAGTGAAGAAGCAGAAAATACGTTATTTTAATATTCTACCATTTAATTCATAAAATAAATGGTTCCCCATGATTCCAAAAATTGGTTTCATGTGAGAGGTCAAGCAACATAAATTTTATGACTAACCCCCTCAAACTTTACTTTTTCGTGAACGAGGTATATAAAAGTTAACAATATAATAAATACATGCATTTCAATCCACTTACTGCATGCAATGTGAAAAAACAATAAAAACAGTTATGCTAGATATTCATTCATCTGGTGGATACAGTAGAAAGTCTCCCCGAAGATATAATAATAATAATAATAATAATTTGAAATTGGTTTAAGTTATTTTTATTAATTATAATATTTATTATTGTATAAGAACATTCATAACCACGATAATAATAATTATAGTTACTATTTCTTCTATTCAAGGCTTCCCCGATGCGGTAGTGGTAACGTCGTCGCCTTGTAATCAAGGGGTCCCGGGTTCGATACCCTGTGGAGGCACTTAGTGGTTCGGATCCTACTTTAAACTGTAGATCCAGTCCCGATTAGTCTGTCTGTGCATAAATTGGACTTAAAACAAAAACTCAAGAAAGTGATAAAAAACAAAAACAACCCCCTTTTTTATCTTCAACCCTACGAATCCATACTGAGTCTCCCGTGTGGCAGTCAGACGCTCTACCGACAGAACCACCGCGATTCTCTGTCTCTAAGAGAATACATTTTCTTTCCTTTTGTTGTACCCGGAGGATCCAGGGTCTCGTCCTCATAAAATTTATCGATACATTTATCTCAAGTTTAAACTTTACCCTTTGTCCTTCCACATTCTCCCAGAGCACACATAACCCTCGCACATCGCACAAGTCGGTCAAAGGGCACGCCGGGGACAGATCAATATGTAAATTGAATTCCGATATTTCGAACAGTTTTGTGTGTCGTATCTCTTCCTCCTTCCCAATCGATCACTCTCTCCTTTACAAGTTCTTTCGGGTAAGGTCCTTTTCGTCCTCTTACATCTGGCCTTTTTTGGTAGAGAAGAAAAGTTTTTGCAAAAGCGAGAACTCCTTTTTCTGTCGAGAGCTCTGCCATTCTCGACGCGCACAACACAACTCGCGCTAAACTTCATAGAGAAAAAATCTTGTTAGCGCGCAATCGCTTGCTGTTGGGGATTTGGAGAAATATTGAAAACTTTCAAGAAAAAGCCATTAAGAAACCAATGTAGGAGCCCACGCAAAAATATTCGTTACAAGCTATAGGGAAAACGTTTGAGCTTTTTCAATGAGTACGGACATGGAAATCATGAGATAACTATAGTTCGTCAGATATAACTTCATCTCTCCCCAAGACTTGACCCTTCCATGTACTCGGGACTGCATTCTGCAGATTAGCGAGGCTCTGACGTCTGGACTCACGGATAAAACTCGGCGAGGCTCGTGTTTTGTCTTCCCTATATGCGTGTTCTTTTCATACTCTTCATCCTGTCACCATTAATCCTGATCTTCGCGATTAGTGAAGAGTGGAAGAGAAGTAAATAAAACAAACCAACCAATCAACCCAGGACTTGATTCAATCACGAGCACACACCTGCGTCGATCTGCTAATCATATAATTCAGTCATTTCGAACTGAAGCTGATTGGTCAAATTCCTAATTTGCATCGTGCATGGATTTTCCCCACCGATGGCATAGTGGCAGCGTTGTTGCCTTGTAATCAAGGAGTCCCGGGTTCGATAACCGGTGGAGGCACTTGGCGGTTAAGATCCTACTTTAAACTGTAGGTCCAGTCCTGATTAGTATTTCTGTGCGTAAAGTTGACTGCTCCTACAATTAGTGAGTGAGTTAACCACTACAAACACGAATGGTGCAACACTGGCCTCGAGTATTGAAACAGTTTTGCTTTTCGAAGTAGCTTGCACATCGTGTCCGTAAGAGGCACCTACAGGTGATTTTCTCTCGCACTTCCGAGAGAACTTATTCATGGGAAAACTTCATTGTTGAATAAATCCCCTTCCGCTGGAAACTACGTTCAAATTCCCTCCGGCCTTTCCTGATCCAGCGGCTTGGGTCAATATGTGCTGAGAAGGCGCTCGCCCATTCGGTGCCGGTTTCCTTATCAGGGTTTAATTACCTCAATAATGATTTGCGGGGAAGTGCTGCGGTGGCGAGTGGAAGGCCACCTTCTCTCGGGAGAGGATCCGACGTAATTCCGGCGCGCAAGCAGATCTCCCGCGTGTCGGCGGTGGCTTCCAAGCAATTTGGGGATTTACTCCGGAATCCAGCCATTCAAGCTGCGATAAAGGAAGTCGTCAAGTTCAAAGGCAACCGATTTCAATTTAACGGTGTTGAAATGTTTATCGCATTGCGGAAACTGCAATCATACGTGCTCGATGTAAAACAGTACCTACATGTTTTTTGCAAATCATACGTGTTTTTATGACAACTGTCAGCTACAATTTTACATTTGCATGGGTATTGGACAAATTGCATGCACAGTTTTACAACTTGTATTGTTTTCGGACAAATTGCATGCACAGTATTACATCTCGCATGGGTTGTGGCCAATTTGCAGTCATAGTTTTACATCTTTCATAGGTTTTGGACAAATTACAGGCACCAGGTTTCATCGTACATGGTTTGCAACAACTTGTAGACACTGTTTTACATCGTACATGGTTTTTGGACAACTTGCAGGTACAGTTTTACACTGCAAATTATTTCTGGACAACTTGCAGGTATCATTTTACATCGTACATGATTTATGGACAACTTTAAAGTATCATTTTACACTGTGCATGATTTATGGACAACGTATAGAAATTGTATCATGAATGACTTTTGGTGTCTTTGAAACCAATATTTTATGCGGAATACGTTTTGTGACCCTATTTTACATAAATCTATATATATAAAAATGGATATATGTGTGTGTGTGTGTATGTGTGGGGTGTATATATGTTTGTTCCGGGATAACTCTCGAACGCCTGGAGCAATTTCAACCAAACTTGGTACACGTATCACTTGCAATCTGGAAATAATATTTTGGGGGTAAGACACCCCTGACACACCTATTGGTGGGGTGGGAAGGGGTGACATGTAAAAATAATCGAAAACCACAGATATTAAATTCCGCACAAAAAGACATCCGCGACTCTATGCAATCCGCACAACGATAGCTTTTCTCGGGTTGTCTAACATTCAGGCTTTCAGACATTCAGGATATGACTGTGTTCCGAAAATGACTGATATTAGTGTGGAATCCATAGTTTACGTGGTGGCTAAGATGAATAGTGACACTCCCAATGCCGTTCGACTCGAAGACATCTCTGACACCCCTAGGGGTGGGAAGGGCGTGACATGTAAAACGACCGATATTAGTGTGATCCATAGTTTACGGGATCACTAAGATAAATAGTGACACTCCCAATGCCGTTCAACTCAAAGTTCATTTTGCACTATAGTTAGAATTCATTATTTTCCTGTCGAATAGAATATTGGGATAAATAAATACCCGGGCAATGCCGGATAATCAGCTAGTAAATAAATAAAAATCGCCTTTATTGAGAGGGCGTGTTTCGGCCTCGCGGGCCCTTCTTACAACAAACCCTTGTGAAATCCATATTACAATTAACACTTTACACTTCCTGAAAACCACCGTGCATGATGTTTGCAGACACTTCACCGTATATTGTTTTGGATAAATGACAGATACTGTTCTACCTCGTACATGGTTTTGGATAACTTGCAGGCGCAGTTTTACATCATCCATGGTTTCTGTACGACTTGGAGATACTACTTTATGTACGAGATTTTACAAACACTACTTTAGAGGGAACACTGTTTTCATGTAGCTTGCGGACTCTCCTTTACATGGCGTATATTTTGAAGTTACATAAAATTCCTTACATAGTGCATATTTTTGGGGAGCTTATAGAAACCATTTTACATCTTGCATATGTATGGTAGCTTATAAAAATTTCGTGCTGGCACCGCATTACCTTAAGAGATACAGACACTATTCTTGGAGAGACTATTCATATTTTAAAACTAGTTTTTCAAAACTTGTCAAAATTATTCTATCTTCACACGAATGTTAGCAGAATGATCCACTTAGTAGATTCTCCTGTGTTGTATCCAATTTTACACAGAACTTAAATTTTTCTATTAGTTATATAAGAGGGGTTAATTTCCGTATGGCCGCCGCGGAGTGGTTAGCACAGCTCGCTATGACACCAGGGGTCACGGTTGCGAATCCCGATCTGGGCATGGATGTTTTTTGCGAGTGTCTGTTCATCACTTTCATCATATCACTTATCGTCGCGACTAGCCGAAAGTGGAAGAAAAGGGACGCTAAACAACAAAATTCTCAATTTTCTGTATGGTTTAATGAATAGATTCTTTCTTTCTCTGTCTTCGCCTTCTAATCTAGGGGTCCCCGGGTTAGATTACCGGTGGAGGCACATGGTGGTTCGGATCCAACTTTAAACTGTAGGTCCAGTCCCGATTAGCCTTACTATGCATAAAGTGAACTTAAAACAAATCAATCAATCAATCTTTCTTTCTCTGTTTATTCCAATACATTACCTAGATTGTAGTACCAATAACTAAAAATAAGCTTAAAGTTGTATTTGGTTATCCTTTAAGGGATTTTATCAAATTAAGCGGGATTTTTAAATAGTGCATTTTCTTTGAATTTGTTTTTTAGTATAGAAGCACTTCAGAAATTACGAGATTCGTGTTCATTTCAATATATTTAAGCAATTATGGCCATCTGCCATGATCGAGACTGCCATCTACAGAAGTGGAAAACTATGAATGTCATGAAAATACTTTTTTTCATGTCTCGGATATAAACATGAATGCGTTCCGAACCGTAAAGGACCAAAACTGAATGTAGAACCTGTCCGGCTGTGAAGGACCAGAAATGAATGATGATTCGAACCGGTAAGATCTAAATGTAAGTGAAATTGTAAGTTACCACTTTCATCTCTCTGGTATGGATTGTGTCGCTACAGGGCAAAGTTCACCGCGACCCTCTTGGGAGTTGTAAAGAAAACACAGGCACACACACTAACTATAACTATGTATTATATGGTATATACACATAAAACTTGATTACACTTCCCATGCACTCCTGTCTAGGGAAAACTGTTTACACGAAGTTGCAGCTGGTGTTACAACAACGCGCCACTAATGAAACGTAGCCACGTTAGGCTTACGGTATCCATAATTGTCCGCGACGGTTTCTGGCTGTGTCCCGAGTGGCTTCTCTACGCACACTGGCTGGAAGTAACTACCGCGCTAAGATGGCGGCAACTAGACACCGCGCTCAGAATGAATTAGCCAATGGGAGTGCAGGTTACTTAAGGCATTTGATATACACAAATAAACAATTTAAGCTATATGCAATATAAAATATATAAAGAAGGAATAAACGTGGTTAGTTTTATAGATAAATCTCCAACAAAACACAAAAATTAGAAGCACAAAGAAGAATTAAACTTGCTGGTTTACCAAGAGGAGGAAAAACCCTTTTTCAACCTTGTGTGCTGCGATGAATCTCCCCTGGTGTAGAAAACAAAATTAAAATATGATTTTTAACAATTGCAGTGCTATCTAGTGTACATTTTAAGCACCAGGAGAGGACTTTCTATGTTGGGCTCTCTTAAAACTTTTGTTGATCAGCCACTGAATCTGGGTAATAAGTAGATGCTAAAAACCCCAATGTTTCTGCATCTTAGTTAAGATATCACAGTAAAATAACCTTTCAATTCTGGTTACTATGTGCACAAAGATACTTTTAAAAATAAAGTTGGCAATGCTTTCAAGTTTAGAATAAAATAATAATAGCTCGTGGCGAAACAGGCCGTGAAGGCCACGGCCTACTTACCGACTGTCGACCACTCTCTCACATGCCTCAGCAGATTTGGAAAATCGTCCAACCAGTTGTGTGGTCAGCACGACTAAACCCTAGTCGTTATTGAACCCAATGATGGAGACCTACAAGTTTAGAATGGTTCTTGATAACGTACTTCTCTTAAAGTCTTTACAAAAATTATTACGATGTAAGAATTCTTAGTTATGCAGACCGTGATTGGGCTATTCTTCCATTCTATTTCCAAACCCACAAACAGGATTTCGTAACAGTTATGAACAATATACAGGGTGTTTCCATGACCTTGTCACAAACTTGCAGGGTGGATGGAGACTGACCCAAGTAAGAGTATGAGATAAGGAACCTCGGTCCGGAAATGCACCATTAAAGAGTTATGAGAAAATTATTTGGGGGCTTCCTATGTCAGTGGAATAAGACGAATACAGTAGGTGTTCAAAATGGCGGCCCCAAGCGTCGATGCAGGCACAATAGCAGCGCAAAAGGCTGTGTCTCATCTGCTGTAACATCCCCGGAGTCATTCTGACGATATTACAGGTATCGAGGATAGTTGCCAGGAGGGGATGCGAAGGCTGTCCCTCGGCTCAGCACCCATCGTCAATCGTTTGAGTGAGGAGGACCTGTTGGCAAGAATCCTTGCTATATCGCCAGAACGACTCCAGAGCGGATACGACGGAGCTTCTTTCGACGCATTTCTGGACCGAGGTTCCTTCTCATATTGGTACTTGGGCCAGTCTCAATCCACCGTGCAAGTTTGGAACAAGGTCACGGAAACAGCCTGTATAGATGGATATTTGTCAATGATTGAAAACTAATAATGTATTCACGTGGTGACTCAGCGAATGCAGGATAAGGTCAAAGAAACAAAACGTTGTTTGAGTTTTGTAATAAGTCCATTGTATGCAGAGATAGGCTAATCGGGACTGTACCGAACCACTATGCGCCTTCCTCGGGATCGACCCTTGCTTGGTTACAAGGTGACGCACCATATTAGTGAGGCGAAGAAAGCCTTATGATTCCATTAGGAATTCCAATGTGTGCCTATATTATATCCCAGGAATCTATGGAGCAGAGAGGGGGAATCGAGTGGACTGAGCGAAACAGTACACGCTTCTGCGAAGGCTGTAACTATAGTCGCCCACGCAGACTCGTTCCCTCTCACGTGTTCATGGGTAGAGCCGTCTCGCGTCACTTCTTGCATAGAGACTTGTTTTCCTTCGTTTGCTACAGAGATAATTGAGACAGAGTATAATAGTGTGTATGTCGTACACGAACTTCCATAAGCATTGTGTACTTTGGGAATGAGCTTTGCTTTTCTACCGACTCAATGGAAGAGCGCGTTAAGTGTTCAACTTTCTATCCTGATCTCATCACCGAAATTGTTCCGGGATTAGAGTCCTGGCCAGGGCATGGGTGTTTTGTCAGTATCCTATCATCACTAGCTTTTGCGATTAGCCAAAAGTGCCAGAAAGTCAAAATAAAATAACAAAAATACAAGATATTCACGACGGTGAAGATGAATGACAGTTGAAATTAATGAAAGAGGAAACAATTGAGGGACTCATACTTAGAACCTTGAGTCAGTGCTCGTCTGTCGAAAAGCATCCTCTAATATACTTGAAAGATGACCAGCGTATTACGAACGACGTGTGGCGTAGCGCGGAGCTAAAGCAGACGTCACACTAACTGCTTCTGCCATCGGAAGCCCTGGACTGGCTTCCTCTGCTTGATCGATCTCCTCCAACGACAGAGGACGATCTCCTAAATCAATCAAGTAGTGAGTTCTTGATGAAAGACTTCCAGGCTCGCGTTCCGATGTTTTACGAGAGCCGTATGATGGATGAGCCATGCGCCACTTGAAGCTGGAAGTGCTCCAGGCTGGATTCCAGAGCCTGGATGGCATAAGGCTGGAAGGGAAGTGTTGGATATTATTGCTGAAGACAACAGCTTGCATATGAGGACACGTTCTAACTTTGTACAGTTCTTGAGTTCGTACTGAGTGGATAGTTATTACATCATGTCTTGCTCCACGACGACAGTTTAATTTTGTTTGATTCAAGCCCATTTTATGCACAGAAGGCTAATCGGGACTAGACGTACAGTTTGAAGTGGGATCCTAACCACTGTGTGTCTCTACCGGTAATTGATTGAATTGAAATTGTGGGTGCGTTAGCACTTAGGCTATTTTGAACCCGTCACATTATACGGGTACCAGCCACTTACCTTAAGAAAAACAAAAATCGGGTCTGAGAACTAAAATATTCTTACCTGGGTTAAAAGCTGAGGCTGTAATGGGAACTCTGAACATATGAGGACAAAACACAAACAACAACACACACAGCCATACAGAGGATTATACTGGCCGAAGGTCCAAGATGCCAGTCTCTCGTTAACATTCAAAATGCAATTACCAGAGTGTACTGCGTGGAAGTGAGGTTAACATGTGGGTTCCTTACCAGAAGGTAACCCCTTACACGCCCGTGCTTCTACCAGGTATCGAACCCGGGACCTCTTGATTACAAGGCGACGAAGTTACCACTACGAGGCCCCCCTTGACAACAGCAATTGGTTTATCCATATCTGCGTGATCACCAATAAAAATCTGTGTTTTCACATGAAATTTCTTAGGACAATTTGTGGTGACAAGAGGACAGGGATATTTTATGAAAAATATCAAAATTGTTGGACATTTTGAAATTATGGGTCTCTCATGTTAGTCTAAGATTACAAAATGTGTAAAGTAAATTCTAATTTGCAAATCCAATTTGGCTTGGAAACAACCAATAGCTTTATCGTACACTGTTTACAGCTTTTACAAGGTGAGAGAAAATCGGCATGGTTTTCCTCTTCATGGCGATGCAAACACTTTACACTGAATAAAAGTAACGACGATGTGTTGAAGAATGCTGCACATTTTAGCAGGATTACATTGTAAACAGCTCATTGCATCACTCAGACTCCCTCGACTAGTGTACGGTTGAAAGTTCAACAACAGCGCCAGAGGGTTTCTCTCTTCTTGGTCAAGCTGCATCTGTGATATTCTTGTTGTTTTCTACAGTTGTGTCGGAGAATTGATTCATTTAGTTTTTCACGTCGCTTGTCTGCCACTTTTGACTAATCGCGACGATGGCGATGACTGGTGATACGATGAGGGAACAAACACACAATGACGACAGCACAATTCATATAAAGGATTATCCTGGCTGCAGGTCCAGAGCCGCGTTAGCCTGCAAAACGCAGCCCAGGGTGTACTACGTGAACATTTGAGCGCCTTCAGAAAAGGACACTCCTTGTGTTTGAGGAGAAGTACAATAAAACAGGCTTTATTTCACATGTAAGGAGGGTGTAAGGGGTGACTCTTTATCAAGAGTCTTTACTGCATTTTGCAGACTGGCGTACGCAGAGAGGGAGCTGATGGGGCTAGAGCCTCCGTTGAGAAAATAAAATTTTCGAATGGAAAGCAGTAAAAAAATCAGTGGTAAATGCACCCTCCTTAAAATGATCCCGATTACCATTTTAATATTTGAATAACTTCTAAAACGAAGGTTAGAAATGGTAATCACTAAATATTCTATTGGGTATCCTGCCCCCTCCCACAAAGAACGCAGCTATGTAATATTTACGATTCCAGCCCCTTTCGAAAAACAATTCTGCGTACCTAAGTGCTCTACGAGGCTCATGTTGTGTCGTCCATACGTATTTGTGACTATGCCTTCATTCATCTAATCTTAGCACTCATCTCTATCGTCGCGATTAGACAAATGTGGCAGAAATGAGACAAAGTAAATTAAATTAAGCAAACATGTCTTAGGGTTAGATTGGTCAGATGAAATGATTGAACAGCCCAGTTGACATATGAAAAAACAAAGAAAGTAAACTGTATTTGTAATCCTACAACACATCATTTTGTTTTCGTGTAATGCAAAATACTGAAAAAAAAAAACAGTCTCGTCTCTTAATCAGGAATTCTACAATTTGGCACTGTAGTTCGTTTTCTGCATGGACTTCGCTTCTTCGTCTCTTGATCCTTCACATCTCCTCCCTCCACTTCAGGCTTTGGCTCACCCCCAAAGCGTGTCCAAGCCGGCGGCACCTGAAGGTCTGGACGGCGTATACCCGGAGTCACACGCACAAACACACGCACATTCTGACCGAAAACACGATAGTCGCATGCACCAGCTTCACGTAGGCCATCGTGATGAAAGTGTCGCTCTTCGCTTGCGCCGCCGTGTGTCTGTTTATCTCACTTGACTTCTGAAGCAGCCCCCCATCGAGTTCGATTTTCGATGCACTAGTAACAGGGTGATCGAAAGTTTACTTCCAAACTGGTCAACCACAACGCTTTTTGTGAAGATATCTGTCGGCAAGACCATTGGTGTTAGATACCACAGAATTTTACAGAAAATACTGTTGGTTTTCTGTGACATCTATGAAGTTGAGACATCTAACTTGGTGGTCTTTAATTTACTGAACTGCATAGAGGTTAACTGTCCTTGAGTACTGTAAAGGGTTTCGTATTTTCGACTTTTGAGATTCCTGTCAGGTCTTAGATTTGGAAGATTCCTTTACTGTGCGAAATTAGATCGTGAAATTTTAAGTTTCGATTTTCCAGATCCGTTCAGTGTACGATTGAAGTCAATGTACAGTTACCGGAAATAAAATGATTGATTGTTTGATTGATTTGATGTTTTAAGTTAACTTTATGCACAGTAAGGCTAATCGGGATTGGACCTACAGTTTATAGTGGGATCCGAACCCCTAATGTACCTCCACCGGATATCGAAACCGGTACCTCTTGATTACAAGCCGACGACGTTACCACTACGCCATCGGGAAGTCCCGGATATGGAATAAATACGTCCATGTTATTTTCTTTAGATTTGAAGGCGATTAACTAACGTAAGACTCTGCTTAATTTAGGCCTTGCTCTCTGAAATTTTAAATTCTGAAAAGCTAGAATTCTTCTTTGAACCTTGCTTTGTAACAAAAAAGGAGGTATGTTACACCACAAAACTGTTACAAATATGTAGACAATTATAAATACAATCAAGAGTCCCCTCAATTATAGAGAATTCTAAATGTTTCTCACAATTTAGTACATCGCATGATTAGAAACGAGATCTTTTTCAAAATCTTACTGTAACGTAACTTCCAGCATAGCCTTCGAGGTTACTGGCGTGTGCGCTAAAAGTAAATTTACAGGTAGATAGGTTTTAAGATAATGTCGCCAGCTTATATCGGATAAGGGCGATAATATCTTTTATAATTTTATTTTCTCTCTAAACTTCCAGATAGTGTGTAAATACCACTACTTTGGCCATTATCAAGTGAAATCTACAAGATGAGTTCGAAAACTGCCCCACGATTGTCTTAATTTCTTGGGAATCCTTTCATATTGGTTATTTTGTTTACTGTAAAACATTTGTAGGCAGAAATTAAATCACCGTTCGTTCTGCTTGCCAGGAGGAAGTTACTTTCGAGCCACCCTGTACCGTAATGTTATCACTCTGCACGGCCATTCCCCTTTCAAGTCTTATTCATTTTCCGTTTCGTTTTGCTGTCAGGGGATGGTCCGTTAGCGTTTCCCACCTTCCCACTCTGCAGGGGGTGAAGGGTCAACCCGCGTCCCTGCAGATGACCTCACTCCAATTGCCATGACCCAGGGCGCGGGTCTCGGGTCATATCTCGAGGATGATCTCCTGGTCCACCAGGCTGTCTGTCATCTCGTGGACCGGGTTTGGGAGAGAGTCGTCGATCACCTCGTTCACGTCATCGAACCTGGAAAAGAGAAGGTTGCTATTGTTAGTCGAATTGACAGAGCAAATACAATTAGGAACAATGCAAATATTGCTTTAAAAGCAGCACTGGTTGCGGCTGCGAAGTCAATAAAGTACAGAACATGAGTAGTTGCTGATTTGATTTCCTGATGGCCTTTGTTTGCCGGCGCTGGGAAACATTGCTAGGTATGAGAACATAATTAATGGTGGGGAACTGATGCTCTACGTAAAGTTGCGATCGGATTTATTTGCATCAAAAATGAAAAAAAAAAAAAACACTTAGAAAAAAAATCTTACAAAAAATTGTAAAAATTAAAGCGCCAAAGGGATGTGAAAAGTCAGAAGAAAGCTTCGAAAAAAAGGAGGAAAAATTCCAAATGGAGATGAGAAAATGTTACTTAAGCACACCTATTTGTGTGCCTAACAAGTTGCTCGTTTCCTTCTAGCACATCGTGTAGTGCAAAATACCCTAATATACAGGGTAATTCAAAATAATTCATCAAATTTTAAATAGCCATACACTGTGTTTACAACGTCAAAGTATTTGTATTTGTTCTATTTGGCTTCCATACTTTAGTGTTTCCTAGCCCTGTAACGATTGTCACTTTTTTCTTGCGCGACAACCTCCAATTTGAGGAGCCATAGCTTGGGTTCTACTTCGGATGCCTATTGAATGCCCATTCATTCATTACCAATTCAAACAACACTGGGCTATAGCTAGAGTCTATATTCAGTCCTTCACTCATTTTCAACATTTTATCACCCACTTTGCTGAAACCATTATTCCAAATGGCTTCCAGCGCTTTCACTACGCGTTCACCGTCCGATTCTCCTATAATTTCTTGTCCCATTTTCTTCCTAACAAGGCCCACTTCCTGTCTCCTCTTGATGTTGGGAACATGCTTTTCACATCTAAGCTAAACGTAGTTGTATTTTCCCCATTCACCTTCAGTCCTTTTATACCTTCCACCACCTGCTCACTGTTCCTCACTGCTCTGCTTTCTTGCTCTTTCACTAACACCCCAATTACCTTTATCAACTTATTCTCTAAGGGTTCCAAAATATTGTCCCTGCAATCTATTACTGGTCTCAACTTTATCTCCTCTTTGTGTATCTTGGGAAAGCCTTTTAAACTGGGTAGTCTTCCTGTTTCCTTCATGCACTTTTTGAATCCTCTCCTCGCACAGTTTTTTATGATCTTCTCTTTAATTGTTTGTCACTCCTCTGTTCAGATTTTGAGAGAATATTTGGAGAGGGGCACAACGCCGAAAAGACTGAAAATAAATAAGAAGGGACTGAATGGAAGAGCAACTCCTGGTGCGGTTATTCACTCCTTTCTTATTTATCTTCAATTCTTTCAGCGTTGTGCCCCTCTCCAAATATTCTCTCAAAAACTGTTCTTGAAGATACTTGTACAGAAAATGGAGAAAGAAATTATATGGAATGAAATAAGGGCGAGAAGAAAGGAGATAAAAAGAATAAAGGAGAACCTGACAAGAACAGAAGAAACTACAGAAGATGGCCTAGCCATATTTACGAGAGAATATATTTTCACGAAATGAGAAGCTGGCAGGAAAAGTTGAGAGATGATAAAAATGAAGATGAAGAAGGAAGGAGACACTAGGATGGAAAGAAGAAGGGCAAGAGGAGAAAGAGGACAGCAGAAAAAGAGTTGTGGTAACCGGGGAGTTAGAAATATCGAAAGAAGATGATGCCTTTTTGAAACTAGGCCGAGGTTTTAAAGTGAAAGATAGAAATGTGGATAATGAAGTTATATACGACATCGAGGAAGCAGTGCTACAGATGAAAGATGAAGCATAAAGATACAAAATGAGATGGAGAACAGGAGCCATATTGAAGAAAGGAGTGGAAAAGCAGAGAAGATTAGATAATTTGAGTCAGAAGGAAAGGGAAAGTATGAAGAAAATCAAGACAGGAAGTGATGTAGTGGTGGAGCAGACAGATAAGGGAGAAGCCATTGTGGTGATAGAAAAAGAATGGCACGAGAGGAAGAATGAAGATCTGAAAAGGACAGTGAGGAGATTTGTGAAACAGAGGAGTAACAAACAATTAAAGAGAAGATAATAAAAAACTGTGCGAGGAGAGGATTCAAAAAGTGCATGAAGGAAACAGGAAGACTACCCAGTTTAAAAGGCTTTCCCAAGATACACAAAGAGGAGATAAAGTTGAGACCAGTAATAGATTGCAGGGACAATATTTTGGAACCCTTAGAGAATAAGTTGATAAAGGTAATTGGGGTGTTAGTGAAAGAGCAAGAAAGCAGAGCAGTGAGGAACAGTGAGCAGGTGGTGGAAGGTATAAAAGGACTGAAGGTGAATGGGGAAAAGACAACTACGTTTAGCTTAGATGTGAAAAGCATGTTCCCAACATCAAGAGGAGACAGGAAGTGGGCCTTGTTAGGAAGAAAATGGGACAAGAAATTATAGGAGAATCGGACGGTGAACGCGTAGTGAAAGCGCTGGAAGCCATTTGGAATAATGGTTTCAGCAAAGTGGGTGATAAAATGTTGAAAATGAGTGAAGGACTGAATATAGACTCTAGCTATAGCCCAGTGTTGTTTGAATTGGTAATGAATGAATGGGAAAAGGAAGTGATCGAAAAAGGAGGGGACAAAGTGATTCTGTTTTGCGGATACGTGGACGTTTGGTTTGGCATATGGAGGGGAAGAAAGAGATAACTGCACATATTTGTCAAAGAAATAGAAGATGAAGAAAGAGTGATATTGCTGGGTCTTGAAATAGAACAGGAAGAGAATATAAGTTTCCTAGATATATTGATGAAAAGGGGAGAAAGGAAAAGATATTGAGACCGCTTGGTATCAGAAGAAGTGTTCAGCAGTGGTGTTCTGTCACAAAAGAAGTGATGTGAGTTAGGGGCGAAAATAAATATTATAAAGAATATGAAAGGCACAATCAAGAAAACATGCACAAAGAATTTGAAAAAGAAAGCAAAATAAGTAACCCATGGGAACAGCTGGAAAATAATGGCTACGAGAAGGAAAACAGAATTGACAAACAGAAGAAGTAAGAAAAAGAAAGATAGAACAACAGGAGAGGAGGAAGAGAAAGAAAGAGGAGATAGAGAAGAGAGAAAAGCGAGATGGTTTGGCTAATGGAGTATGGGGAAGACAACAGAAAAGATATGCAATGTGCTTAGGAAAGCGGTCATAAAAACATACAGGAAGGGAGAACACAGCATATTAAGAATAGCGAATAACGCGAACAAGAAGAAGGAATAAAACAGAGAAGACGAAGGGATTATCTACGAGGTGAAGTTCAAAGAATGTGATAGTGTATACATTGGGAGAAAAAACAGACTGAAAGACAGGTTGAAGCAACATATGGATGACGTAAGACTAAAGAGAGAGAAATGTGATATTCAAACACACGAGAGAAACTGAACCTGACATAGTGGGATGAGGCTAAGCGGATAGGAAGGGAGAAGAGAGATGTAGTGAGGAAATGGAAAGAGGCCAAGTAAATAGCGAAGAAAATACATAATTAACTGGAATTGAGGAATTAAGATCAACATAGAATGGAAGAGAGTGTGTTATAGAGAGTGGAAAGGATAAGAAGGATGGAGGAGGAAGAAGAACGAAGAAATAGAGAAGACCACGAGATAAGGAATCCCTCCACATCCAGGCGTGAGCGAAATGACAAGAGAATGGCACCAATACATTATTTAGGTACCTGTCAGGTGATATGTCAATTACTTGACAAGAGACGCCACTTGGAGGAATACCTGGAAAGGAATGTCCCAGATAAGAAACTTTCACACATTCTTGTGTGTAAACGGTAGCTATGTGTGTGTGTATACATAATTTCCTGTTTGGCCTTTATTTCATTTGAAGTTGGTTCAGAGTCTGAAGAGGACCTTGCTGTAAGGTTCAAACGTGTGTTTTTTTTACGATAAATTCTGCCTTTTTCAGCATTTTGAGTGTTTTATTAATCACTGAAACAAGGCTTAATAGTGTTATCATTGCACATTTTAATAAAAGTTTTGAGAGATTGAGAGTGATAGTATAAATTTTGCGCTTTCGTGCATAATCATTTGAACACCGAAAAATGATTTTAATCTTGCTACCCATACAAAGGTTGATATTAAAGTTATGTTTGTTGTGAAGTTAATACGGATGACACAGTTTGGCTTATTGGGGTAAAAAGTGAGGCCTCTTTTAAGAGAAAGAATAGATGTTTGTGGTGGATTCACCGCGATTGGCCTATCTGAGTATCAATTAAACTAATACCAGTAAGCCCTTTCGTTTTCAAGATGAAGATACACGACTGCATAGTTTACGGAAACCATCTTTGATCTTTACCAAAACCAGTAGTTCCGTGTATCAGTGAAGTGGGGTAACAGGTAGACATTGCATGTGAAATACAGGATCACGTAGCACGTCCGCACGCCCAGAAGACGTAATAAAATCGGAAGGCGCTGTCTGGGGTCACGTAGGCGATAAACGGAATTAATGCCCAGAACAGAATGTTTCGCGAGGTCCGTTACTAGGGGGACGGAAGAGATTGTTACGAGAATGTGAAAGAGATCTCTCAGGAGACTACGCCAGAGAGAAACTTGTAAAGTATTGCAAGTTGCTAAATCTGTAATTAATTTTATAAGAAAATACGTGGAATGTCAATAAATGTCCAGATGAAATTAGAGATTTGAAAATTATCGTACAAAATATTAATTACATATATCTACATAGGCACACCCGATTCTGCCCTCTGACACGACCAATGTTGCCAGTACACCTCGTAATTTGAAAAAACGCAGTTTTAAATGAATATGCCACAATAAATAGTCCTATAATGCAGAAAATATGTAAAAAATATATCTTTCTCTAATATACCGTATGGCCAGAATTAAAGTTACTCAACTCAGAGCCCTCTGTAGCCTGTTTGATGCATCGTAGAACTCTGAAATTTGGTGAATCCACTATGCAGACCATGGGGAAGAGGATGACGATAGAAATAAATAGTTCAATTTTCCGCCACTAGATTGAAATGTGGCGCTGTAATAATTAATATTGAAAAACATAAGTCAGGTATACAAATCTGTACTGTTGGTTTCTGCCCGTACAACAGTGTTCAATATGCAGCTGCACTATTACTGCCGTTCTGATAAAATAACTTCACCAGCAATGCACGTTCTTTCTTATTTAATGGCTGGCATGGTGATCACTTCCGAACTTTTGTTACAGCGCCTTGAATAACGTTGTGTGGAAAACAACCCAAGAAACTGGTTCCCCAGACGGATGAGAAACATAGATGACAGTGCGATCAGTGTCAGTGCTAATTTTCTTATGAAAGTAATGCGGCTTTGTTAGTTTTTGGAATATATTATGTAGTTTGTTTGTCTTGAAAGGCGGTACGTGAATTGCTGGAAACAGTTATATTTGTGGAGTGATTTTCAGTCACGAAATGGCATTAAATGGGGAAAAAGGTAAAATAAAATGAATAAATAAATAGCAGACGTGCGTAACACAAGAAGAAACATCGCAATGTGATTCCGGACGTCAGGTCTTGGACTATGTATTAGAGTTTATTTTTCTATATTATTAGAACATAAATAGTATCCTGAGAGATATTTTTCATAGCAAGGCGACAAACCACAAGTGTCGCTTGAAAGCGAGCAGTCTCTAATCAATGCAGCCTTTCGAACCGTAGGGACACAAGCTCTGACTGCACATTTTCCCTCAAGGAGATTTTAGACCAAAGCGACACGCGACAAACGATACGAGGATTTCACACCAAAGCGACACGGGTCTTTCGGTCCAAGGCAACTTTCATACCGAAGCGAGACGCGACACATGTTGCTTGGAAACGAGCCAATCAAGAGCAACATTTCACATTGTAAAGGCATGACGGCAGCACAGGCCAGCGTTCGGTTGGTGAAATCCTCAAGCGATAAATGTCGCGTGCCGCTTTGGTGCGCAATATCCCTAAAGCAAGACAATCATTGCATCGCGCATGCGCGAACAAACCACGGCAACACGTTGCAAGCTATTAAGGAAATGGTCCAGTTTGAGCGACACACAAGCGACAAAGCGACACGTGTGGCTTATCGTGTCGCCTAGATCTGTTGTTCACACAATTAGCAGCAAACGCTTGCTAATAGACTGAAGTGCCGCTTCAAGGCTGTCGCTTGTCACTTAGTTGGGAACTTCCCCTGTAGCGCGTCTCTTCGGTCTGAGCACCCTTCCTTTAAGGAGCTTTCCGACCGAAAAAACAAGAAGCATGCGAATACGACATATGAACGTGTCGTTTGCTGTTTCGACCCTAATGCGCAATGAATGCTATTTTACAGTCTGGAAGTGTCTGTGTCACTAGTCACATCAGTGTAAATATCTCGTGTCGCTTGTCCCATTGGTCTGAAAGTTTCCTTATACTCATGTCGATGGCACTCCCCTTGTCGTTTCATGCAATCATCATTATCATCATTGCCGCGATTAGTTTAAAGTGGAAGAAAATAGACAGTAAATATAAAAAATATAAATGCTTCAGTGTATATCTTTAACAGAAATGATGATGATGATAATAATAATAATGAACCTAATTCATACATAAAAATTTAGTTACCAAGAGCATTCCACGCGTATTTTTCTCCCGCATTATTAATGAAAGTATAACGATAACAGGACGTGGTCGACTGTCTAGAATGTTCGTTAATATCTTCGCGACCACTGTACCAAATATCATAGCAATTATCACATTAATAGAAATGCTTCATGTAAAAGAATCAGACGTTGCAGCGAAAACTCCATTTACTTCCATTATAAGCAGACGAATGCCATGCACCGAGACCAACACCAGCGCCTCTAGCGGTATCATTTTCGAGTGGAATCAGCCAGAGAGGCCAGAACCGTGCCGTTTCCCACACTACGTTATTCAAGGCGCTGTACTTTTGTTCAGCACTCACGTTAAGTGATTTAGCTGAGTTATTAATTAGTGGCTGGAAATTGCGACAAAATAATCTCTCATTTATTGCAAGATTGCAAGGTAAATGCAAATCCATAACCAATTGGAGCAGTTTACGTCATTATTACAACCCATCATGAAAGTACAGTGCCACATTTCAACCTGGTGTCGGAAAATTGAACTTTTTTTATCGCCATCTTCTTCCCCATGGTCTGCATAGTGGATTCACTAAATTTCAGAGTTCTACGATGCCTCAAACAGGCTACAGAGGGCTCTGAGTTGGGTAATTTTAATTCTGGCCACCCGGTATACCCACAGAGACCATCCATATGCATAGAAAATTTTGCAAGCGACTTCACAGCTGTATTTTATTCATGTTTGTTTCTACTTCTAATAGAAACTTTTTTACAGCTTAATAACCTTTTCCGCATACTGAACGTTCCTGTGGAGCATAATTTTCTAGTTTAATATTTTAAAAATATCCACACAGACACTTTTAATAACCAGTGTAAGTTTCATGTGTCTGAACGTACGTAACATTGTACAAAAAGAGTTAAAGTCTCGGTTGCTTGATTTTTTTATGTATGTAACAAGCTCTCTCTCTCCGATTGTGCAGTTATAATGCTGTATCTTTGTAATTAAGTGGTTCCGGGTTCGATCTCCTGTGGAGGCACACACCAAAGTGATTCGGATCCCACTTTAAACTGTAGGTCCAGTTAAGATTAACCTATCTGAACACAAAGTGTACTTATAATGCACTTTGTGACTGGGTTTTTGCTTGCCTGTTTCAACTGTATACAATCTACAAGCCTTATTTACAATGGATAATTAGGTTTAAGTACTAGCATTCGTAAATTTTGTATTTGCCTTGATAGGTTGATTATCTCTTTCTTCGGGTTAATCGTGACAACGAGGATGAATGGTGATTAGTTTAAATTGATTAAAGACAAACAAGCAAATCACGTGAACAGGCCCGGATTTGAAGGTCAAAGTTGCTTGGAGTCCACCTTATGCTCAGATCGGCTAGTAGAGACTGGATCGTTAGCACAGCACACTACGGCATCAGGAGTCTCTGGTTCGAGTGTTATTTTTGAGTGTCCCTTCATTAATTTCCATCCTACCATCACTCATCCTCATCTTTGCTATTAGCCAAAAGTGGCAGATAAGCGAAGTAAAATAAACGAAATCAACCAATAAATCGGGACTGGATCTACAGTTCAAAGGAGGATATTAACCACTGTGCAACGTATCTCCATTGGAGATCGAACCAAGAACCACCTCGAGCTAACCAGGTGACGATGTCACCACTAAGTCATCGAGGATGCTCTTAGTATTTGTACTAAATGCACGGCTATGAAAATAGGCGGCTGGGCAGAATGGATGATATTCAGCGAACAACTTCCCCCACAATTCATTGCGCGAAAGCACGCCCGCGGCCATGATTCCGGCAAAAGTTTCGCAGGACAGACGGTACAAGGTACAAATATAACGATTATAAACCAAATTTAGACTTTCACATTAGATTAATACCAAACTTAGACTTCAACAATGACCAGAGTATCTAAAAAGCTGCTATTTGCCACAAAACAACGTTGTATAAAGCTATGTAATATATGGAAAAAATACAGGACTATGGAGCCTGTTTTTCATGAAATCAATCGGACCTATCCGATAGTGCAGTGGCTAATTCTATCCCCTTGTAATCGAAGGATCCGAAATTCGATTCCCGGTGGAGGGAATTTAAAATAAAATTAAAGTGAATTAAAAACAAACTTTGTCTCGTGAAAATGATAATTTATAGAAATGTTCCGAAGTACAAAATTGTGTACTATATTTTTTAAGGCCGTAACGTATCACTGCCACTTTTCGTATGTGTATTAAGACAGGCATATTAGATATGTTGAAAAGTATATCCAAATATACGCATACTGCGAACGCATCCGCTGATTGATAAGCAGTATTTTAAATTTTCTGTGAACATTTTTAGAGATCGTACAGCAACCACACGCGTTGCAAAGCATGCAGATGTAAAGAGTAGCTTAAAAGTCATATAACGCTAGTCATAAACACAGTACTTGCCTTTAAAATACGATTCATATTTCACCCCGCATTGGAAAAATCACGCCATCTTAACCATACACACATACACAACGCATTAATTCACCAAAAGGAAACTTCATTTGAAAATATACAATAATAGTAATACAATTAAAAATGTTAAACATCGGGTCATTTTCATGCAAGCAGCATTTGCTTCGCTTCACGCTTGCTATGGCTTGCCGGACCGAGTGCCGGAGCACGTGCGGTTTGGCCAGATTTCCCATCATGCTCTCCGCCGCTGACGTCACACTGAATATCATCCATTGCGCTGGTGCCACGTGTGGAAAGCAAGCAGAGAGCGGGTTCCCGCGCACTGTGTGGCAACGTCAACCGGGCTACGTTGCCAGTACGAGCGTCAAGCCTGGGCATACACCATACAGTTGACATCCCTGACCTTTCGAGCAAATACTATCAGTTTGTATCTCATGGATTACAAATACCAACTCTACAACGAGATCTTTCATTCTCTTAAACCTCCGAACACACGGGGCTGTACTCCGACGAGGAAACAGCGCGAACTTCTGCCACCCGCCTAATTTTATGGGCGTGCGTTTAGTTGGATAAACAATAATTCAATTGAATTGCTGTTTAAGTCCACTTTATGCACTGAAAGGCTAATTGGTATTGGACCTACAGTTTAAAGGGGAATCCAAACCACTGTGCAATGTGCCTTCATCGGGTATTGAACCCGGCCACCTTGATTACAAGGCGACAACGTTACGCCATCGGGAAGGCCAGTATAAATAATAGTAATAACATATTTGTTAATCAAATACCAGTTTTTCTCTAACAATTGACATAGCAACGCGAAGGACGAATAATGATTAAGTCTAATTGATTAAGAGACATTCACAAAGGAACATCCATGCCCAGGACAGGAGTAGAACCTGGAATTTTCAGTGGCGAGATCGTAAGTCGACCTCTCAACGCGCTAGGCCATCGAGTCTGCTACTAAATAAAACACTGTGGTAGTATCATCTAATATACCCATAATGGCGTTGTTCTTAGAGTTGATGAAAAACTAACTTCTGTATCAAAGAGAAAGCAAAGTACAACTATATCCTTACGAAGACTTAGCGTATATTTGTCACGCCGGTCACCAACCTCCCATTCCCACAATAAGTCACGCAGAGAGACGCCAGGAAAAAAAAAATTAAGCTTGGAAAGAGAAAGTTTTAATCCGACTGTGAAGGAGAGGGAACTGGAGGTCGGAAGAAGATGAAGATGCAGAGGTGGGAAGGGAGCAGAACCACCTTTCGTCACTTTTCCTTGTCAAAGTAGTGAGTCACAGTTCTGGAAAACAACAATAATCCGCGGAAAATCGGGTTAGTCTCCCGCCTTTCCATTGAATTTATAACTTCAAGAAAGTTCTCTTAATGCCTTTGAAGTCTTTCTTGAACGAAGAAAGAAAACAATCCATAAAAAACTGAACATTTTTTTACTTAGGAATGTTTGACTGGTTGGAATTAAAATTATGGGTGCATTTGCACTGAGGACCTTCACTTAATGCGAAGGCATTAAGACACTTAACAACAAATTACACTGTCTTACAAATGCTCACTTTTTTTCTGTTACAGAAAGGAAAGTAGCTGTTTCTTACTGAATATGCACTTCATTTTCTAAGATTGGCTCTTAATTTGAAGTTACGGCATAATTCATGTTACCTATAAGCAATGCATTGGATCTTATTTTTAAGACGACCATAATTCCTTGCTATGTAACTATCAATCGTAAGCAATGTGCGCATAACTCGATAAATATATCAAGGAGGTCCGCAGAAGGAGGCCATTGGGATACTTGTCCCCCGACACATCTGGAAAGACTTAACACTATTCAAATTTTGAAATTATAGCATGCAATCACGGACGAAAGACGCCGTGAAAGGCTGCAGATCAAGTGCCTATGCAAATTATCCTAGTGCTGGTGATGCTTTATGGTTCAGGAGATATCTCTTAACCGGGGAAAAGAATCACTCCACGTTTCCTCCACTTCAAACACTGCCACCCCCCCCCCCCTTCACCCTTCCGAGAAAATATCTAGCGGGCGGCCGTGAATATATGGTTACTGAATCCTCCACAAGAATGTTGTTCTGTTGTGAAGGAGAAATAACCTTTTCCTTACTGAAATAGATTTCTAGAAAAGTAAAAATCATTAATAACAAAGCACTAAGTAGTTCACTCACAATAACCCAAGAATTTGTTCATGTTTTCATAAGTTTCCTTAATGTCAACTGTATGGACAACAGGAATTGAAGGTAGAACATTGCCGTTGTGCAGCATAACTTCTTTGAGAGATAACTTGGAGGAATCAATAAAAAAAGTCTCCAGTCCTCGATCTTGTGATATATTCATCGATGCAAAAAGTCTTTGTCATGGCAGTTTCAGGTTCTCTTTTGTATCGAAAAATGGAAGAAATTCTTTGTCTGTAGCAAGTAGTAGTTTCACCAGAGATGGCCATTTGACTTCGGCCTCGCGAGGCCCGGCCTCCGAGTTGAATGTCGGCCTCAGCTTCCAAGCTCAAGGTCGGTCTCGGCCTCTCACGCCCTCAGCCTCCGACCTCCAACTCGACCTCTGGCCTTACACGGCCTCAGCTTCCAAGTTCATGGTCGGCCTCAGACAGCCTCCGAACTCCAACTCGGCCTCACACGGCATCAGCCTCTCAAGGCTCCTGGAGGCTGAGGCCTAGCCTCCTGAGGCTGGAGATCTCCGATTTTCATACCATCCGTCAGGTGATTCTATTGTTGCAGACGTAAGGGCAACAATTCGGCTCTTTTGGGCGGGGGGGGGGGAGGTTCTAAGTTCCAAATTAGGTAATCTAATTCGGCCTGTGTTATCTTATGGAGTTCGCTAACAGCCAAAGGTGGTGAAATACTTCCCTGAAAACACGACATGTCGCAATGGTTAATGGAGTGCTGCTGTTGAGATTGCTATATTGCCAAACAGCCACTAGTGTTACCACGTCGCTACATATACTGCATATACGAAATCGAACTCTGCAGAACTGAATGCAAACTGGCTAATGTGGCAAGTATCTGAAATATCAAAGGATGCCGTGATACCACTGGAATGCAACGTGCCAGACCCTCAACAGTGTTGCCATATATACTAGAGTTGAGATGGGTGCCTTGAATATGCCCCCTCTCCCCCTTGTGTTACGCCACGACAAGAGCCAATGTCTTTTCTTAATGTCATTTCCGCGTTCAACAGCCTCAGATTAGTAAAGAATGGGTGCTTTCATTTCTGTAACAAAATATATGTAGAACAGTGTTATCGAAGTAAAAGAAGAAATGCTTATGGTTGCTTGTTTGATTTGGTTCTTGTACGTTGCTTTTCTGTAATTTTTGGCAAACCGCGAAGATGAAGACAAAAGGTGTTACGATAAAAAGTCCATGGTGTACCACGTGGAAGTGAGGTTGACTTTGGTTGCCTTCTCACACAAGTTCATTCCTCACACACCCTAAATTTTATAGAGAACTAAACTCTAAACTAAACTGATCAATTGATTTGGTTTATTTTACTTCGCTCTTCTGCCACGTTTGGCTTACACGAAAATGAGGTAGCTATGACACGATAAAATTGAAGAATGAATAGTCACAAAGAACACCTTACACAATAGATACAATAATTTATTGTCGCTGTACCCTATTGTCTTACGCGCTTCTCTGTAAACATTATCCACTCTGGAAAATCAAAGTTGTAGTGCTAATTACTGAAAGTGTTGTTTTGATTGTTTCTTCAACGTTACAATTGAGGAAGATAGGTGTACCTTGCACGTAGTACACCACATTGTCAACCTCACTTTAGGCTGTGCGATATCGAAAAATCAATATCGAAGGTCGATAGATTTAATATCGATATCGAGTCGATATATCGAATATCGAAAATATCGACGATATCGAAAATACCGATATCGACGGTACCCTAAATACAGATATCGACGATCGCAATACCAACGCATCTATCCCTGCAAAGTGAAAGTTGGAATATGGATGCCAAGCCATTTGAAGTTTCGTCTCTGCCCTCTTCTGGAGCTGTCGAAACTATGCATCAAACAGAAAAACGTTATTACAAATTATTTTGTGCTGTGTATATGCTGTATATCGAGGCGAGACCAAAAACGAGACATTTATTTACAACATGAGACAGAGTCTTTGCCAAGTATTGTCTCCTATTAGCAGACGATACTACCGTTGGCGGACATTAATTTATTCATAACGACGCTCGGCTATTGTTATTCTGTCATTTTTAATTATGATTAATGTCTTTTTAATTCATTTCGAGGGTGACGCTATTGTTATTTAATCAAGCGCCACGTGTCGGGGGTGGTGGAGGAGATGAGTCATCGATGACTCATGCACACGTGTGAGTTTGAAATTAATGATTTTCCATTAGTGCACAAAAGATACTATTGTGTATTCCGTTTTCGGCCTAAGCTAACCTATTGTTGTACTTTATATATGCGTTTCATCCGGATATGAGTCACAGATAATTTATACAAACGTTGGAGTTTGGAATTAATGGTTTTTCCATTAATGTACAAAAGACACTATTGTGGAGTTCGTTTTCTTACTCTAACCTAAGCCTATTGTTGTACTTTATATATGAGTTTCATCCGGATATGAGTCACAGATGATTTATACAGACGTGGGAACTTGGAATTAATGGTTTTTCCATTAATGTACAAAAGACACTTTCGACCTATTCTAAGGCGTCACGTCCGGCCATTTTGGCGATGGTGGTGGATTATATTAGTTGTAATTAAGGATCCGTATTTACCCGAATTCAACTGGTTCCGATGCGATCGGAGGTAGAAGATATTATAACACATGTTCGCTTTAAAGGCGAAGAAATTGAACGATGTAGCCTATATGAAAACGAAGTATGCGGGCAGAATGCATGTTATTAGTAATAATTGCTCTTAAAAAAGGGAACAACAATACTGCAAGAACCTGCTACGAGGTTGCATTCATCGCCACCCCAAACCGCGAGCGTTCATGGACACGTGAGGGGGAAGAAAGGTTCTCCATTGTTACGTCCCCCATCGGTCTTCTTCCGGAGTGGAACGGCAGACAGGTGCCGCTAATATTTTTACACGCGGTTCCAATTTTATTTGGCAGAAGTAATATACGCGTTCTTTTTTTCCGCCTTTCGTAACATTGTAAAGATTATTTAACCTAAGGCGTAAGGAATTTGGCTGAACTAGGAACAATCAGTTCCTGTATCTACAGGTTAAAGTGGATGCGAACCACTATTTGCCCTTATTTCTAGCTTGCGAACCACGGACCCTTTGATTATTGGGTTATAAACATCAGGATTCACGTAAAATTGACCAGATGTTTTTACTGTTAGGGCCAATATTTCGCATTTTTTGTGTATTTTTACTCAGAAAACGCTATTTGAACGATTCAAGCAAGAGTTCGCATGGCAATTTAGACACACAAACTGTGTTTCTTCAACTTTAGCTGAAGTTTAGGTTTATTTTTTTTACTCTAATATCACAATTTCATCTATTCAGGCAACATTTTTTATTAAATTTTGGACTCACAAAGACATTTTTCAACTTTTAACTTGCTATTTTAAAAGTTTATTTTCATTTTTTACTCTAATATCACAATTTCATCTATTCTGGCAGGAGTGTTTATTGCAGTTTAGACTTGCAAAGATAATTTTTTCAACTTCTTTTATTAATTTTTCTATTTATTGCCTTTTGTATCTTATATTTTTTAATTCTTAACTTTGAGTTTTGTTCTTTATTTAAAAAAATTCTCTAATCACTAAGGAAGAAGTACTTTTAAGTAAAACTGTACACACAAACTTTATTATTACTATTATTATTAGTACTATTATTATTATTATTGTTGTTTTTGTTTTGATGTAGTTGTTGAATCTTGTTGTTGTTGTTAGGGTTTATTGACTTCCACTACGCTATTTTTGGTTTCCTTCGTAGGAAAGTTTGTTTATTTTAGAGTTTCCTCGGTATTTTCTTACTGTTACGGTAGGTAAAGTTTCCTAAATATATGAGTAGGGTTCCATATATTCTTGTTCTTGCATGTTTTTCATATGATGTGATCACCACAACTCTCCAAGTGCTTTTACTGCATGTTTCCATTTTTATTGAAGCTTAGTGATTCCTAGAGCCACTTTATGCATGAGAGAAAGCTTGAAAATTTCGATCTCAGATAACCGCCAATCTTATGTCAGAGTATTTTCGAGTATATTTTAGACTTATTACGGGCCACTAGAATATCACGGCTTGCTTATTTTTTAAGTATGTTGCGCAGTTATTGTATTTTTGCTTTTGCTTACTAGATAAACTGTATGAAATGTTTAATATTTGTACTTTTTTGCACTTATAAGAGGCCAAACTTTTACTGTAACTAAAATTATTATGTGTCTAAGGACTGAAACCCCTTTACCAAGAGTACTATAACTGAACGTTTATTAATATTGTTTCTTTCATCCCTTAAATATAACAATTTAACAATATAATGACAAATCACAGGACAAGTCGATGTTAGCAGATGACTACGTGGCTCTTAAGTCCACTTGCCAAACTTTTCTTACTATGCTATTTACCCTTATAGTCTTTTATTCGGGGTACGTTTCAAGTACTATTGACTTTTTTGAGTGTTTGATTAATACCAGGGGTTATTTGTATCTGTTATGCTGTATTATTTGAGGCTTCTATTTTTTATTCTACAATCACTATATGTCCCTGAGAACTAAATTCCACTGACTGAAGCTTAAAGCTTAGGCTCTACAGCATGTTGAATGTTTAAGCACTGGTCAATATGAATTTTACAGAGGCTAGTAGGAGGCATAGGAACACACGCCAGAGCCTTATTAGCGTGCAAGAAGCACTTTCAGGGAGTACTACGAGGAAACGAAGTTGATTTTTTGAGTGTTTTACCAGTTACACAGCCAATATTTGCTATTTCAAGTAACTACATGTACCAGAACATTTTACAGCCCAACACTAACTAGACTTCAATTTATACTTTATTAGGTGCTAAATGTAGCAAGAACACTGATTGTACATACTATTGGGAATCCAACTATATCAGGATTTTTTTCTATGTAAGTATATTTTTATTGATTACTAACTTTAACAGACCAATCAGGAAGACGACAAAATTCACTAAACTTAGTACTATAGTGTAGGTGATTGCATGAAAAGTAGAAATTATAACAACCACAAGATTTCGCTTTTTTTGCTTTTGTGACTAATCGTGACGCTGAGGATGAATGGATGGCCAAAAATCTTAAGGACTGGATGTATTTTACCACTACAGACGCCTATGTAGAAACACTAGAGTATTGTTAGCTTTCAAAATTGAGGTTATACGGTACTGTTTCTTAAATATTTCGTATTTGGAACGTTACACTTATATCCATTTCAGGACAAATATTGCTAAAACTCTCAAATTTACTGTGTACAAGTTGATATTTCTGCTATCAGAATAATTAACAACCCTATTTTACAAACAAATGGTATTGTTTACACTTTATGTACTTCAATCTGAGACTAATATTTTACAGTAATTGAATCATTCAGCCCTAGTCAATACTTTACTGCATCAGAAAGTTTGTTATTAATCTAATAAGTATGCTATTTTGTGCTATTCTATGGCAAACGTTGTTTAATTTACTGGTTATAATGCAATCTTTGCACAAATTCGATATATTCACCACCTTCAAACCAAACAATTGTACTTATTTAGCGCATTTCATTTATATTTCTTGTAATTAACTTATGTTTCTTATAATTAACAAACTAAACTAATTACTTTGGCATGTTAAAAACATTATTTTTTACTATTTCTTATTCTATCAGGTTCTATATTGCTGTTTTTATCAATTTATGTAAGACCACACTCTGGTAAATACACATATATTCTCTTTTATACACACACACACGCACATTTACACACTTATACGAACATACATCTGACGTTTTTCAATATTTTGCTATGAAGTTTGCATCGACGCTATTCAAACAAGGGCAGGCAATGTAGTATTTATGAGTATTAGTAATCCCAAAGTGCTGTTTTTTGGTGTCCAAGTTCAGATGAGAGTCTGCTATGTGCCTTTTGCAGGGGATTGCATGTGAAGTGTATGCATATTGAGCATTATTGAGTGTGTATGCTTCCAAGTTTTGCTGTTATTTTCCTATAATTCTGCGAGACTGTAGAGAGTTCTCTCTTTTCAAGCAGTTTTCTTTCATTGATTGGATACTTTTTGGGAACTTAGCAGTTTTTTTTATGTTATGAAGCAGATTGTTGTAGAATATTTTGCATGGTCTTTTGTGATATTGAGTGGCTGCTGTAATGGTAGTAAGTATCTTTCCTTCTTGTGTTGATGTTCTTGTGTAGGTTTCCTATTTTCGGTCAAGTTGCAGTACTTAGAATAATCGCTATTGTCTTATTGATCTACGAAGCTCCTTTGAATAATCATTTGCATGGGGCCCTATACTCCACGCTGTACTTTGTTCTGGGAGCTATCTTTTGAAGCCTTAGCATTCTGCTAGTACAGTATTATTAACGTAGAGGTAAATTAGTTCGTGAAAATATGTATTTTTCTGATTAACTATAGTCGCTTAGTTGTTCTAGCAGGTATAAGTAGTTACTGCTGATGTTGTTAATTTCCTATTCGCAGGTGCTATGTATGCTGTAGCGTATTTGGGTAATTATAATTCTGTACTGTAAATAGCCTTGGCTGTCCCTTTTATTCTTATGTTGCTGAGTTTCTCCATAAGCATGCCCTGTTTTACTCTATTCTATGCCTTGTTGCTGCTAGATATCTGAGGTATGTTGCTGGTTCATATCTGAGTTAGCTTGTTTGACTAGCTATTATTTTTGCTATGGCTGTGGCTATTGATGTCCCTTTCTGAATTCCATGTTGGTTTCTATTTATCCTTGTTGCTAATACTAATTTACCTCTACGTTAATAATACTGTACTAGCAGAATGCTAAGGCTTCAAAAGATAGCTCCCAGAACAAAGTACAGCGTGGAGTATAGGGCCCCATGCAAATGATTATTCAAAGGAGCTTCGTAGATCAATAAGACAATAGCGATTATTCTAAGTACTGCAACTTGACCGAAAATAGGAAACCTACACAAGAACATCAACACAAGAAGGAAAGATACTTACTACCATTACAGCAGCCACTCAATATCACAAAAGACCATGCAAAATATTCTACAACAATCTGCTTCATAACATAAAAAAAACTGCTAAGTTCCCAAAAAGTATCCAATCAATGAAAGAAAACTGCTTGAAAAGAGAGAACTCTCTACAGTCTCGCAGAATTATAGGAAAATAACAGCAAAACTTGGAAGCATACACACTCAATAATGCTCAATATGCATACACTTCACATGCAATCCCCTGCAAAAGGCACATAGCAGACTCTCATCTGAACTTGGACACCAAAAAACAGCACTTTGGGATTACTAATACTCATAAATACTACATTGCCTGCCCTTGTTTGAATAGCGTCGATGCAAACTTCATAGCAAAATATTGAAAAACGTCAGATGTATGTTCGTATAAGTGTGTAAATGTGCGTGCGTGTGTGTATAAAAGAGAATATATGTGTATTTACCAGAGTGTGGTCTTACATAAATTGATAAAAACAGCAATATAGAACCTGATAGAATAAGAAATAGTAAAAAATAATGTTTTTAACATGCCAAAGTAATTAGTTTAGTTTGTTAATTATAAGAAACATAAGTTAATTACAAGAAATATAAATGAAATGCGCTAAATAAGTACAATTGTTTGGTTTGAAGGTGGTGAATATATCGAATTTGTGCAAAGATTGCATTATAACCAGTAAATTAAACAACGTTTGCCATAGAATAGCACAAAATAGCATACTTATTAGATTAATAACAAACTTTCTGATGCAGTAAAGTATTGACTAGGGCTGAATGATTCAATTACTGTAAAATATTAGTCTCAGATTGAAGTACATAAAGTGTAAACAATACCATTTGTTTGTAAAATAGGGTTGTTAATTATTCTGATAGCAGAAATATCAACTTGTACACAGTAAATTTGAGAGTTTTAGCAATATTTGTCCTGAAATGGATATAAGTGTAACGTTCCAAATACGAAATATTTAAGAAACAGTACCGTATAACCTCAATTTTGAAAGCTAACAATACTCTAGTGTTTCTACATAGGCGTCTGTAGTGGTAAAATACATCCAGTCCTTAAGATTTTTGGCCATCCATTCATCCTCAGCGTCACGATTAGTCACAAAAGCAAAAAAAGCGAAATCTTGTGGTTGTTATAATTTCTACTTTTCATGCAATCACCTACACTATAGTACTAAGTTTAGTGAATTTTGTCGTCTTCCTGATTGGTCTGTTAAAGTTAGTAATCAATAAAAATATACTTACATAGAAAAAAATCCTGATATAGTTGGATTCCCAATAGTATGTACAATCAGTGTTCTTGCTACATTTAGCACCTAATAAAGTATAAATTGAAGTCTAGTTAGTGTTGGGCTGTAAAATGTTCTGGTACATGTAGTTACTTGAAATAGCAAATATTGGCTGTGTAACTGGTAAAACACTCAAAAAATCAACTTCGTTTCCTCGTAGTACTCCCTGAAAGTGCTTCTTGCACGCTAATAAGGCTCTGGCGTGTGTTCCTATGCCTCCTACTAGCCTCTGTAAAATTCATATTGACCAGTGCTTAAACATTCAACATGCTGTAGAGCCTAAGCTTTAAGCTTCAGTCAGTGGAATTTAGTTCTCAGGGACATATAGTGATTGTAGAATAAAAAATAGAAGCCTCAAATAATACAGCATAACAGATACAAATAACCCCTGGTATTAATCAAACACTCAAAAAAGTCAATAGTACTTGAAACGTACCCCGAATAAAAGACTATAAGGGTAAATAGCATAGTAAGAAAAGTTTGGCAAGTGGACTTAAGAGCCACGTAGTCATCTGCTAACATCGACTTGTCCTGTGATTTGTCATTATATTGTTAAATTGTTATATTTAAGGGATGAAAGAAACAATATTAATAAACGTTCAGTTATAGTACTCTTGGTAAAGGGGTTTCAGTCCTTAGACACATAATAATTTTAGTTACAGTAAAAGTTTGGCCTCTTATAAGTGCAAAAAAGTACAAATATTAAACATTTCATACAGTTTATCTAGTAAGCAAAAGCAAAAATACAATAACTGCGCAACATACTTAAAAAATAAGCAAGCCGTGATATTCTAGTGGCCCGTAATAAGTCTAAAATATACTCGAAAATACTCTGACATAAGATTGGCGGTTATCTGAGATCGAAATTTTCAAGCTTTCTCTCATGCATAAAGTGGCTCTAGGAATCACTAAGCTTCAATAAAAATGGAAACATGCAGTAAAAGCACTTGGAGAGTTGTGGTGATCACATCATATGAAAAACATGCAAGAACAAGAATATATGGAACCCTACTCATATATTTAGGAAACTTTACCTACCGTAACAGTAAGAAAATACCGAGGAAACTCTAAAATAAACAAACTTTCCTACGAAGGAAACCAAAAATAGCGTAGTGGAAGTCAATAAACCCTAACAACAACAACAAGATTCAACAACTACATCAAAACAAAAACAACAATAATAATAATAATAGTACTAATAATAATAGTAATAATAAAGTTTGTGTGTACAGTTTTACTTAAAAGTACTTCTTCCTTAGTGATTAGAGAATTTTTTTAAATAAAGAACAAAACTCAAAGTTAAGAATTAAAAAATATAAGATACAAAAGGCAATAAATAGAAAAATTAATAAAAGAAGTTGAAAAAATTATCTTTGCAAGTCTAAACTGCAATAAACACTCCTGCCAGAATAGATGAAATTGTGATATTAGAGTAAAAAATGAAAATAAACTTTTAAAATAGCAAGTTAAAAGTTGAAAAATGTCTTTGTGAGTCCAAAATTTAATAAAAAATGTTGCCTGAATAGAAGAAATTGTGATATTAGAGTAGAAAATGGAAATAAACTTTTAAAATAGCAAGTTAAAAGTTGAAAAAATGTCTTTGTGAGTCCAAAATTTAATAAAAAATGTTGCCTGAATAGATGAAATTGTGATATTAGAGTAAAAAAATAAACCTAAACTTCAGCTAAAGTTGAAGAAACACAGTTTGTGTGTCTAAATTGCCATGCGAACTCTTGCTTGAATCGTTCAAATAGCGTTTTCTGAGTAAAAATACACAAAAAATGCGAAATATTGGCCCTAACAGTAAAAACATCTGGTCAATTTTACGTGAATCCTGATGTTTATAACCCAATAATCAAAGGGTCCGTGGTTCGCAAGCTAGAAATAAGGGCAAATAGTGGTTCGCATCCACTTTAACCTGTAGATACAGGAACTGATTGTTCCTAGTTCAGCCAAATTCCTTACGCCTTAGGTTAAATAATCTTTACAATGTTACGAAAGGCGGAAAAAAAGAACGCGTATATTACTTCTGCCAAATAAAATTGGAACCGCGTGTAAAAATATTAGCGGCACCTGTCTGCCGTTCCACTCCGGAAGAAGACCGATGGGGGACGTAACAATGGAGAACCTTTCTTCCCCCTCACGTGTCCATGAACGCTCGCGGTTTGGGGTGGCGATGAATGCAACCTCGTAGCAGGTTCTTGCAGTATTGTTGTTCCCTTTTTTAAGAGCAATTATTACTAATAACATGCATTCTGCCCGCATACTTCGTTTTCATATAGGCTACATCGTTCAATTTCTTCGCCTTTAAAGCGAACATGTGTTATAATATCTTCTACCTCCGATCGCATCGGAACCAGTTGAATTCGGGTAAATACGGATCCTTAATTACAACTAATATAATCCACCACCATCGCCAAAATGGCCGGACGTGACGCCTTAGAATAGGTCGAAAGTGTCTTTTGTACATTAATGGAAAAACCATTAATTCCAAGTTCCCACGTCTGTATAAATCATCTGTGACTCATATCCGGATGAAACTCATATATAAAGTACAACAATAGGCTTAGGTTAGAGTAAGAAAACGAACTCCACAATAGTGTCTTTTGTACATTAATGGAAAAACCATTAATTCCAAACTCCAACGTTTGTATAAATTGTCTGTGACTCATATCCGGATGAAACGCATATATAAAGTACAACAATAGGTTAGCTTAGGCCGAAAACGGAATACACAATAGTATCTTTTGTGCACTAATGGAAAATCATTAATTTCAAACTCACACGTGTGCATGAGTCATCGATGACTCATCTCCTCCACCACCCCCGACACGTGGCGCTTGATTAAATAACAATAGCGTCACCCTCGAAATGAATTAAAAAGACATTAATCATAATTAAAAATGACAGAATAACAATAGCCGAGCGTCGTTATGAATAAATTAATGTCCGCCAAGGGTAGTATCGTCTACTCATATTGTATCGATACCATCCTTATACTTGAGCACACAAGGAGAACCAGCAAGTAGGAACCTTGTTATATTCATTGGTTGTTCCACGTATTTTTTTTTTCATGTAAATCAGAGAAAATCTCTCATCATTCACTTCCCAAGTTCTGTCCCCCCTTGTGGTGAGCGCATTACTTATCTTAACATCCTAATGCTTGACTTAACGTGTATGTAAGAAATGCAACACCACCATACGTCGATAATATCGAATATAGATATCGACATATCGAATATCAACATTGCTATTTTGGATATCAATATATTGACGTCGATATTTTTACAATATCGACGTTTTGATTTTTTTTAAAAAATATCGACTCGATATCGATATATCGCACAGCCAGTACACCCTGGACTACATTTTGTAAACTAACGAGGCTCTGGCGTCTGGGTCTACGGCCAGTATAATCTTTGTAGGACTGTGTGTGTGTGTTGTCCTGTGTATTGTCCTTGTTTGTGCTGGGTGTCGCTTTACAGCCTCTGCTTTTAACCCAGGTAAGGATATTTTAGTTTTCAGACACTCTTTTATGTTTGTAATGATAAGGTGCTGACCCCGTGCATTGTGATGAGTACAAAATAGCCTAAGTGATGACGCACCCAAAATTTTTGATTTAAATGAAAAAATTCAAACAATTGAGGAAGAGGCATATATTTTAGGAGGCAGCGAATTGAATTCGTCGTTGCAGATCTCAAAGAGCATTCTCACTGCAACCGATTGACGTGCCTCTCGTCCAGGAAAGGGGGGGGGGGGGCTGCGGGCTAATGCCTCTCTGCCCGTTCAATGCCGAATTGGCCGCGGTCCAGAAGCCACGACAAGCGCTGGCCCGACAGCCCCCACTCGTCTGTCGAGGGCCGCTCGAACCGCTTCGCGAGATTGGCCCTTCGCTAAGTGAAGACCACGTAAATCACACCTGCGAGATTGGAGATTTGGCGAGACGTTTTTATAAGCCGAGCATCCTCTTCCCCTACGGTTGAAGATAAGGAAGGTGGGTTGATGAGCTCCGTTCGACGATGCCAAAAAGTTTCAAAGTTACTGCTTTACGAGCAAAATATGGACATAATAAAGATCTAAAATTAAACTACACGCCAGACGGTATAGTCCACGGCGATGGAACCAGCTTACACAACCAATTAAAACAGGAATCGCTCATGGAAAAAGTGCACAGCGATATATATGTAGTTTAATCCGTAGGTAGTTAATGTGCAATCACCGGTAAATAAAATAAGACACTTAGATCCTGAAATACTAATTTCTATGTGTGTTGCCTAACTCTACGGCGGAGGTAGAAGTTCCCATTCAAAATTTGCTATTGGGACGGCCCTTTATCGAGACACACAATTTTAAACTTCACTTCCACGTAGCAAACACTGGACTCCATACACAGAGCATTCCCTGACATTCGCTTCGAGACTCGGCGGCAAACGGCCCGGCATCAGCGCTTGTCTTTCCCGGTGAACGGGTCCGCGACAGTTGCACGCTACAGTCTGTTTTTTTTTCGTTCTCCCTGCCTTCGCTCTCTTTCCCTTTCTGTTGACGTTGCAGCCTGATGACATTGTAATCTTCCCTCGGAAGTTATGTTGTGTCGTGTCCGTGTGTTGAAGATTGTGGCTTAATATGGCACCACAAAAGTTTACATTACAACAAAGGATTTATCTTGTCGAGTGTTACTTCGGAAAGAGGAATTGTGGAGAAGTGCGACGACGTTTTGCAACGAAATTTCCTGGTGTTCCCTTCCACATAGGACCACTATATTAAACCTCGTAAAAAAGTTTAGAGTAACAGGGTCAGTTCTGAATAAAAGTGGAAAGAAAAATGGGGATATCTAAAAAAATAAAGTATTCAAAGACAATCCGTACACCATCCGTGAGTTAAAAGAGTATTGTACGAGAAATCGGGAGAATTAAAGTAGACGAACTTGCAAGTGTAAATGCCAATTTCCTTGCGAGATGCCAGGAATGTGTTGCAGCAGAGGGACATAATTTTCAACACCTTCTGTAGTCAAGGCTAGTACACAATATGAAAACTGTAATTTTAATAGCCGACTCTACCTACTGTCGTGGACCCGTTCACTGGGAAAGACAAGCGCTGATGCCGGGCCGCTTGGTGCCGAGTGCAACACACAAAATGCCTTGCAGGGAGGCACCATTTCAAGTTCTTGGTGTTCCATTTTTATTGCCGGTGAGTGTACAAATAGGAAAGTTAGGTCACCCTATTTATACTAAACTCCGTACCAGCTAACTGTAGACCAGGCGAACGTGAACAAGTCTCTGACGCGAGACGGCTCCACCAATGAACAGTGAGAGAAATGGGATTGTGTAATGGGCGACGGGAGTTTCCCGATTTCCTCATTCGCTGTTACACAGCGTTGCAAACTTTTGAAAAGGATAATACCGAACGCACATGGCAAACTGACCGTATTTTCGTCTCCAGGTCCGTACGATTTTAAGAATTCCTTAGGGAAATATTAAGGATAAAACTGCAAGAACAAATTTTGACAAGCCGTGCATTTAGCGTACGGACTAAGGTCTGGACCGTACGGTTGGCAACGCTGCGCTTTTACCATTCGATTTACCTCCTCCTCCTCTGCCGATATGCGCGGCCCTGCTCTACAGTTAGCTGGGACAGGGTATAAGATGATTTGGTTTATTTTACTTCGCATTTCTATCACTTTTGTGTAATTGCGAAGATGGTGGTGACTGATGAAATTGATGAATAGACACCCACCAACACCCATGTCTAGACCGGGATTCAAACCCGGGATCCATGGTGTAGTTGCGTTATAAATATATTACTAGCTTGACCAACTCACTAGGACTTGTGGAGATCATCGAGCAGGAGTGAGAGGAGTCGCTAATGTTGAGACGTAAACAAATACTGTGCCCTGTTTTTCATGGAACTACTTCCGGTTACTCTTACCATGATTATACTGTGCCATTGCACTGTTACTCACGATGCACTGCTTTTATTTGAAAATGTTGATTTTCACAAAATTTCGGAGAAGGCTGTAGCCCCATCAGCCCCCCTCTGCTTACGCGAGTGATATTAACGAAAAGTGGTAAACAGAGACTTAATAGCAAAAATACACACAGGTTTAGTGGGAAACGCTTGAAAAATCACCATGAAAACCGATGTGTAAATGCTTTACGTGTCGCCATCAGTCAACCAATACTTTACCTCGTACTGTCCCGATTAGCATAGCGAAGCAAATACACAACTGAAATAAACCGACAAAGCAACATCGTGCAACACTCAGATCGAACACCCGCTTACGCAAACACTCTGCTATAGCAGGAGTGGTAATCAAATAACTCCGCTAATGAATGCTGCTTTGGGCCTGAAATATCACTGCTTTTCTCCTATATTCGCAAAGTTAACCACTTTAGGTACGAAAAAGGAGATGGTCTGGGTGAATGAATTCATCTTCACAGCGCGCCGAGGCGCCCAGCAATACATCTCGTTTTCCATGTTTAGATCCAATTAAAGTCGGTAGCCGGGCGCGTTTTGCGAACGGAACGATCTCTGGCGGGGACTTCTCGAATTAATCACAGCCTGTGGCGCCAACGATCGTAAATCGAGCCTCGTTCGGATGTTCCGGGCAAGGTGGTAGGTTGCGAGTTCGTGCACCTGTTCTCCATTAATTACGAACCGGTTATTAAATATTAATCGGGCCTTAATCAAGGAAGAAGTTTCGTACTGAAGGGGCTATCGTGTATCAAAATCCTGGCGGTCTTCATGAAAAATCATCACATGACAATTAAGTGAATATTCGAGTAGTAATGACGCAGAATTCAGAAGAAAATATATTGTTTCATTGTTATTAGAGCGATGTACAGTCACAGGTAAATGTTTGGTTCGGGCAAATGCAACCAGATACGCACAACGGAACGACAAATTGCATAACATTCACGGCGAAATAATTATCCATTCAAATCCGATACTGCCTCCATTTAGATCACAGGGAACTGCCTCGGGAAGAACAATCTAAGTTTGTAACGGAAGGCTTAAAATGTGGCGTCGTGGCGGAATGGTTAGCACAGCACACTACAACACCAGGAGTCCCAATTTAGAATCCCGTCCACGGTGTTCCTTGAGAGTGTCCCTTCATCAATTTTATATCATCACTCATTGTCGTCTCGATTAGCCAAAAGTGGAAGAAAATCGACGCTAAGTAACGAAAATCAGATCAAAATCATTAAAACGAGGCGTGCAGTGGTTTAATAATAATGTAGAGTCACCAGCAATAAAAAATGCAACATTTAGATCCTCAAATACTTACTTCCTGCACGGAGTAGTGTGTTGCCTAACTCTACAATGGTGATCGAACTTGGCATCGATGATTGCTATTGAAGTTGGCTCGAGGCCGGAGTGTTATGCAACGCACACAACGCCAGGCATGAAAGCTTGTGTCCCATTTTATTTGACGGCGACTGTACATTATCTCTTACTTTTCGTCAACCACGGTTTTTCTGAACTATAGTTCATAAAATCCCGCTTACTTCTTCAATGGCGCTATTCTGAGAAACATCTCAACACCATCATCCCATAGATATTCTCCACACTAGGGGAGCATCACGTAGAATTTTAGTAATTTAGCTTGCCTTTGAGACGCGGCGCCGTTCGGTCTGTCACTTCAAAGAGACCTCTAAAACTATGCACCAGAGTGTCAGCCTTCATAAGCAATTTTCAGGAGCTGGTCATCGCGTCCCGTCGCATTCCACTGAAACGGAGGCCACGTCTGTTGCATGGAAACTATTCATTAAAGCTGTCGCTAGTTGGCAGTGATATCAGTTTTCCATGACCTAAGGTACTATGACAGATTCCGTGGATGCTGCAGTAACATGATAAATTCAATATATCAGATGTCTCCGGAAACGAAGCCAATTCTTCTTTTTTCCCGGGAAGGCTTCCTTCGCGTATTCAAATTCAAAGAAAATGGCCTGAAACTCGAGTTTGAACCTTTTCCCCTAGAATTTCAAATAAGGCGTTCCTCTTCTGTCATTCTGATTAACGTTTCTGAAGTCACCGGTTAAGAACTAGGCGGGAAGGAGCGGATCGGAATATATTTGCTCAGCAATTCATTAGAGAGCCACGAGGACCTTGTCCCCGCATAAAGCGTCTCTGGGGCTCACTCAGCCTCAAATAAATTTGTATCTGGGGGCACCTCTAGAGGGTAAAGGTGGCCTGAGCGTGGTGCTGATCACATCACCTTCAAAATGGCCGAGATCGGGAATGTGTGGGGCCCCTACCCCCACATCCCCTTTATGGCACGGTGCTATACGCAAGGGAGAACTTTACCTATTCATTCACTTTAGCTGGTTCCAGGTCACTTTTGCAACTAGGTGACCATATTTAATACATTTAATACATATTTAATATTAAAAAATAGAAGAATTTGGGGGGCAGATCAATTAAAGTGTTCAGTAAAGCTAAAAAAAAGTATATTTCAGTAATAGGACTGACATTACTATATTACTAGACACGTTGTCGTAATCAAATATTTTATCGAGATTATGACATGAGCCGGGGGACTGGACGTGTCTGGATTTGAGGGGATGTGCATCCCTGGACTTGGAAGTACTGCTCAGCGCGTTAAAACCTTACACACATGCCAAATGGACCATATGTTTGTCTCCACGACCATAGGCGTGTATGTATAAAATAAATATCGATGGTATAATTATCGAACATAAACCACAAAATATGTAAATCCTTGCAATTGCTGTGACACAAAAATAACTTTACATCGAATCACACTTCATAATTTATTTTCAAGGCTTGTGTTTTTTGCTGATCGTTACATTTTTTGTTTATATGCAAATCGTTTCTTAGCTTCATTAAAGCTTCCATCAACTTTAAAATAATTTATTGGTTTGATTTTTGTAATTTAGAATAGCTTTTTCTGTCAATTTTGATAAGTGGAGGATAAGCGATGATATGATGAAATTGATGAAGGGACACTGACAAAGAACACCCATGCCGGGATTCGAACCCGGGACGCTGGCGTCGTAGCGCGTTTTGATATATTTTTTTAAAAAAATCTTATTTGTACATTTTTTATGTTCAACATTATCCTTGACATTTCCTGAAATTAGTGGTAATTGTCCACAATACCAGAATGAATGTTGTCATATCATTGCTTTTTAGATATATCAAACATTCTCCCCAGGACAGTATACATGTGATGGGTCATGAAATTTCAGTTCTTGTGGGGTCAGGACAAGTAATTTTAGGTATATACGTATATTTGTACTCACTATTCTTCATGCTAGATGGTGCAATCAAACAAAATGCTTTAAAACATTTTTAGAAACACTACATCTGTGATTTTGTGTGTATACTTTTTCTAATTTACTTCTAGTGCAGTAGGAAATATACATTTTAACGAAAATGAGCTTGCTTGCTTGTATGAAGTAATTCTCTTATGTGTTACGCATAAATGGAAATTTCAATTATTGTTAATTCTCTTTCAAGTTCATTAATTTTAATTTTCTTGCACCTCCTATTAGCTAACATTCAGTCGGCTGCAAAAATGATATCCAGTACAGATGATACTGAAATAGAGATGTTATCGTTAAGTGCAGCTGAACTATTTTGTTACTGTTATTAAGATCATTTAAAAAGAGACGGTCCGGTATGGACGCAGAAACTCTGAAACGTTTCAAGAGTTCTGTTCCGTTCTTCCGTAACGTGGATCGTCTTTCAACGATTCAAGCGGCAGAGGGTGGGCGGGGAAAATGATGACATCAGGTAACTTTTGAGTTTTGTTTATTTACGGTCTGCTTGCGAAAACTCTCCTCAACTTGCTCGTAAATCTCCTACCCCCCTCAACCCTTCCGCAACATGTACGAGGCCAACTCGAAGATCATTCCGGGAAATCACTTTTACGAGAACGCAAAGTGCGCCGTAAAAGCGACAACCTTTTGCTCGCCGCCATCTTTGGTCCCCATGGCGCTACGCGAAAGTCTACCAGCATCATCCACGATAACAAAAAACGACCTGGAAATCGATGTTACTGGATCACGTACCGAATCGTGTTTCAGTCTGAGGCAGTGACTTTTATTTCCCATTCGGCAAAGTTAAAGGTATTCGCAGTTCTTGGCGAAACTTGGATTGACTTTCCTCCTACCCTACTCTTTGAACTGCGTTGGAAACATTACGTTTCGTACAAAAGAATTGTCCCCAGTCGCGAATTTTGCGGAGAAAGGTAAGGCACGGTTACTTTAAGTTGTTATTCTCCTACTCATATTATATATGTTGCTTAATGTACAGATTGCTTAAGTCTCCTCTATGGACTGGCTAAAGCGTCAACAATTTACGATAGGAACATCGATATAGTCTTTTGACCAATATACGATAGACATCAGTATTTTGTTTCCTAACTGCTGTCACAGTAACAAACGATAACCTTCTCCGATCAGTTTTCACCGTGTAAGATATCTATATTTTTTAAAATATGGGCTAAAATCGCCAATTTTCTGAAATCTTAAATTTTTTACGAGATTCCTCACAAGAGCAGTTTTTCTTATAGGCAAGTCAATAAGGGGGTCCAATAAGGAAAAAAAATCATGGAGAGCTGGGACAAATTTTATTATCTTCAATTTGGCCGCCATCTTGGAAAAATGGCGCCCAAAATCAGTTTTTTACTAATATCTCGCTTGGAAAGCATTTTATAGGAAAAGAGGTTATAACAAAAAAAAATCTACATAAAATTCTCTAAACAAAATGTTCTGTGCATTTTTATTCTACGATGCGCCATTTGGGTGCTAGCTGAGCGGGAACTTTTACGTTTTTTTCCAGCTCAGTTTTGCAAGTGCGGAACTCAAGGAAACATCTTTTTCATGATGTATTATAGTCTTTATCTTATATAAAAGTGGACTTAAGTAGTATATTTAATGCTATAATAAACTCAAGAAAGTATGAACCCCCCTCAAGCAGGTTTGGCTATACTTAAAACAAGCTCAACATGAGCATATAAGCTTTTTGCTCAAGTGTAGCACCCCCTCTAATCCAAGATTTTTGTAAAAATGCCCTCATGGATTCCATGAGAAAGTATGACCCCTCTCAGATTGATGAGGCTATACTTACAAAAGTACCTTTTGTGAGATTGTTGTCCATAATCCTGTCAAAAATATGCCCCTCTTGATATTTTTTTTGGCCACACTTAAAACTAGGCCAAGACACACCCACACACCCACACCCACCCACATATACACCCACACACACATACATATTTACTTCTGGTTTAAGTTCAATTGGATACTAGGCTCAATTTGTTTATCTAATATTAAAACAATGCAATTCTTCTAGAATTGCTCTGTGACCCTCTCATTTCTTACATCATAAACATATGATTTTTCACCTATGAGAATAACACTACATATGGTGTCATCAGGTAATGCCTCATGGAATTCACAGATAATTTTAATGTTTGTCCTGTCATTCACCACAACTTGTTTTCTTTTTGAAGTGTTAATTACAAACATGGGTCTCTGTGCTTTGAATTCATCTGGTGTGTAATACATATCAGTATTGCCAGTAGTGACCCTTTTGAATGCCGAAAATGCCTCATATAATTTGAGGAAATCATTCTTGGACATGTCTAAATTATAATTTTCTCTAGGAAAGACCTCATTTCTGCCATTTTTAAGATATATGTTCTTGATGTTGTAGCTATCAAATTTACTTGAATTTTTTTCCTGATTATTGTGTCTTCCAGTCTGAAACAGTACCACTACAAAATCAGGCATGTCATATTGAATACTGGAGAATCAATTTGTAGCATCAAACTCATAATATGTACCAGTTGCGGGCTTCTGTACACATTGATATGTATAAAATTGCAGAGGAACCTGTGGATTTTTTATTATATCAGCTTTGTATTTAAGAGCATAACTGGCCTCATACTCAACAACAGGGATTCTTAACTCCATAGTCTGAATAATGCATTTGCCTGCATCTGGTAGGGTATTGGGCAGAGCTTCTCCTGTAGGGTTTATTGCACTGTACCTCATCAAAGCATTGTTATCATTTGCAGCTCTTCTAAATGTAATTCTTAAACCACCCTTCCACATAATTTCTTTGTAATCTGAGAAGAATCCTGGCAAAAGGCGCATAGGGAACAGCACTGTGTGGTTCTTAGATAATATCTTATCACCAGCCTCAAATCCACCGATTTTGTAGTATGAAGCCTCGGTTTTGGATAATTTTAATGTGGCCAAAGCTGTGGAGGTAATGCCGGGATAATCCACTCTGTTTATAACAACGCCATGCTTTCTGATCTCAATTTCAGAGAATAAATGTGGCACAAAATTGTCTACAAGTCTTATATTTGAATTTGCCGGATAATCGGTACCATCGAGCTTTACAACATCAAATTTGATGTATAGATCTGCTCTGTGGGGGTGTATAAATCCATCCCCTACATCAAGATCAACCTCAATCTCTGTGTTGGGTTGATTTAAATTTGCAAATGTCCTCCTGTTTGGGGGGAATGATTGAAGCTCATAACTCTCAATATTTTCCATTTTCTTCTTGTATGTATTTTTATTTAAATGTTAATCTCTATGATTGCAGTTGTTGTGGCTCCAGCAAAATCAACTAATTCTTCTTTTTCATTAGTGACCATCAATTCAATATTATCTATTCTATTATGACACACAGGAAAATATAATGTTGGGGATGGATTGTAGATGATGGGCTCCATAAATTCAGAATTAGGTTTAAATGTTGCAATGATGCCTGTTTGTTTGTGAGTGCCTATGCTATTTGATTTGGTGATCATACCCTCAGCCACATTACAGTGAATATTTAGAGTCTCTATGGCTAAGAATTTAGGTATATTCATAGCAGTGTGTTTGATGCCTGGTTCAAGTTTTGTGTTGTTCTCAAAGCCTAACAGCTCTCCTATAGTAGCCAGATCCACTGTTTCTGTGGCAGATACAATCTCTACTCTGTGAGTGACAGAATTTTGACTTAACACTATACCTCTGGGTAATTGAGCATTTAGAGTGGACAGATTATATTGCCCTGGAGTGATGACAATTTTTTCATCCCCAACTGCAATTTTGTTGTTGTGGTGTGTAATATTTGGGATTAGATACATGCCATAAAATGCCCTGAGAGCTATTGTTTTGGGATATACAATGTCATCATGTAATTTGAGTTTTAATATTGAATTTTGGCTGGTGAGATGAAATACCCCCATGATGTTTCAGATACCTCAAGGCCTTTTGAAAATCTTCAATTGATGGTTTATTTATTTGAGACATATATCTAAGAACAGATAAGCACAAATGTCCGCAATTAACATCTCTGAAGTTTTGAACACGGGCATTATTGTAATAAAGATTAGCTGAATTTAGATATTTTATTAAATTTTCAGGTGGAACACCTCCAAATGAATCAAACACAAATGCCTCATTTTTTAAATATTTAAGATAACAGATCCAGTGAGTGCCCTGATTTTTGTACTCATCCAAATTAACAATGCCACACTCTTTGTTGAGTGGTTGTTCTGCATTCAAAGCATCAGAAGATGGCAAATTGTTCATAAAATTTTCAAGTGTCTCAATTTTTTCTTTAACCTCAGCTATGGCATTGTTCAAGGGGTCCAGATTAGGTATTTGGAGTGACTGAATCTGTTCTTTTAGAGTGGAAATCACTAGATCAAAATCTTCTTGTGATTTTATGCTTTTGACAATTGTTTGGAGCTGTGCCTGGACATTATTTATCTGCTCTTCCAATTGTTGTTTCAATTGCTCAGAGTTGTTAGCTTGGGTCTTAAATTTGGCTTGAAGAGCTGCTACAGCTTCTTCTAAACTTTGAAAATTATCCAATGTGGCCAGGTCAGTATATTTCTGAAGCAACAATTTGAGTTCAGAATCAATTTTAAGAAGAGGGTCCATGCATTGTGATTGTAAATTTGTAATTTCTAATTGAAGACTGGCATTGAGTGTTGTTTGTAAAGCTTGTAAATCACTTCTGAATTTCTTGACTCTGACATCAAGCATCAGAATCTCATCACTGTGATCTTCATGTCTTGTATGGCCAAAAATATCATTAGGCATTTTGTTTAGTAGTTATTTATTATAGAGTATCTGATTCTTAATTCTATAAAAAAGGGTATAAGCTTATCATAAGATCCAGAGACTTCAATATATAAGCAGTCACCAGCAGAAACAGTATAAACAGTGCCAGAAACCATGTTTGAGTGCTTAATTCTGTAAATATTTCTCCCTACTGAAATTTTAACATCACCCTCAGGGGTTGTAATAAATTGTAATTGCCCACCTACAGGTAATTGGTAATAATTTAAATTATTGTTAAATATGTACAATATTTTGCCTGTTTCATCATCAACATCTGTAAATATGCTGTTCAGATGAATAATTAACAAGCCACTCAGTTTAGACAGCATATCAGAAGAGGGTTGTGGGGTTGGCAGGTCCATAATAGCCCGTTTTTTGAACCCAAATAAGTTCATAGGCATGTTTATTTATTTCAAATCATGCTCTGGAATTGGGCATTGATTCCCATTTTTCAAATCACAATGCCCCCATGGTAAAGTATGAATGCCACATGATAAAATGCATCTCTTATCATCATGTGGGTCCAGAGCCACTTTTCTTACAACATTTGAAGTCAATAAGTGATCCACACTCTGAATTCTGGATTCTGATGTTTTGATTAAATTCTGGGATTTGAGACAATTTTTATAATCTTCAAATTGGAGCTCTTTTTCCACAGTTACTTTGCCAATGCCCTTGGCTTTTTTGACAACAGCACTACATGTTTTAAAACTGTACATCTTGGCACTTAACCCAGCAAATTCCACAATAACATCACCAAGTGTCTCATCTTTTAACTTGCCGGGCACCTTTTTGTTGTGAGGTTGAATATTCAAATGGCCTGGCAATTCACTGGTATCAAAGTATTTAAACAATTCAGGCTGTGCTATATCTTGATAAACATCTTCTGTTTTAATATCAAGAACAAAACTATCCGTGTCCATGTACATCAATTTTATATTATCACCATAAAAAGGTTTCAACACATCATAATACAATATTGACATATGTAATTTGGCCAATTCCAATATTGCAGCCCCTACATAAATAGGTTTATCAAACTTAATCTTTGTTTTTTTCATGTTGAAAAGTGCCATATTTTCATCATAAATTCTTCTATAATTGAAATTAGGCTTTGCAACCAATTTTTTGCTCAGGCTGGGGTCAGTAATTATTTTAACATCGGTATGTTTTCTGACATTTTCAATTGTTTTGCCATATACAGAATTGACCATCAATTTAAACAAGGCCTTATCAAATTGGCTCTTTGCAGATGTTCGAAGCTCTGTATTTGTATCAATATATGGCTTCAACCATCTTGAGTGCCTGAACCTCAAAACTTTGCCAATTTTGGTCACTTGAACACCATGTTTCATCAGGAACTGGAGGTTCTTGTAATATGTGACATAACCCTGTTTTGGCTCCAGTGTCATCATGAGCTTCTTCTGTTTAGAGCCAGGTGAGCACTGAACCTCAGGAATTGGGGGCAGATCAGAAAATTTTTTGTGGAAATTTTTTGGAATTATCAGATCAACCTCTAAAAAGAGGCCATAATCACTATCATCAAAGTCCTGAAGATCCTCAATATTAAAATCTTCGACCCATTCAAGCCCTGCATATGGCAGTTTTTGCATCATGGCATGACCATAGAGGCTATTTGCATCTACATACAGTATATAATTTGATGGCCGTGCTGGATCATAATTGGGAATATGCTTGTTATTTGCTCTGGCATATCTCTGAGAACATTGCACCGTCCCTCCTCTTATACATTTCTCCATAAACAGATACATATTTTGATCTTGGATCAAATCCAATGGCATTTTAGTGTTTAAAAACATTGCAGCCCATGCTAGGCCCGGGGCACTGAAAAAATATATTGGATCCAGTCTATAATTTTGCATAGAAGATTTTCTGAATGCCTGCATTATATCAGCTAAGAGGGTCACATCAAGTTTCAAATATGCCATGTGATAATCACCAAATGTCTGGCATTTTAAATTGTTCCACATCAATTGGGCATGGTGATAATCTTCATCAGTGATTCCAGATCCTCTGATTTTGCTGTAAAACTCTTCTTGTGGTGGCAGGGAACACTCACAAATTTAGAAAAATCTGTAACATAATCATATGGATATACACCCTTCCGCCTAATTAATTTCAGATCCTGATTTGGAAACAATGCACGTGTGATTTTGAATTGATCATCAGATAATTGAGTGGCCAGTGTGGCCAGGCTAGCAGATAAAATTCTGTAAGAATCAAGAAATCTTATGTGAATAGGAACACCATGAACTTTAATTATTTTGCTAATAGCAATATATTTCTCATCATTTTCAGCTAAAATATTTAAATTCTGCTTGTCAAACCCCTCATATCTGATCAGATGATGAAAATCATAATTGGATGCTCCATGGCAAAATATGGGGACAAATTTTGGTCTCTTGATCTTAATATTACAGCTATTACACAGGGCCATTAAGAATTTACCATCTGTATGAGAATGGTGTTTCACTTTGATATTTGTATCTGAAAATTCAGAATCACATACCGGGCATTTTTCTGCTTTGTTGAAATCTTCAATCTGTTTCTCTGTTAAAGGCAACATGGGTTTTGATTTTAATAAGATGTTAGATGCTATGTCACGGCACTCATTTTCTATTCTATGTGCAAATATTTTGATGGCATCTGGCCCCATGTATGAATCTTTTTTACTAACAACACCATCCTGTACAACCACATAATAAAAACTGGAAGGTTCATGTAGCTGGTATGGTGTAATTGAAGATTCTTCAGGATCTGGATTGCAGAATGCAAGAGGTTTGAGATTTGATTCAAAATCACAGACAATATATGCTGGGTGTTCCAACAAGGCTTCAAATTTTTTGAATTTGCAATTTTCACTTGGATTGGGCATCACCATATGAACAGGTTTATGGTTGCCACAATATTTCAGATGCTCAATTAACTTGTTTTTGGCAATTTCTGCATTTTTTCCTGAACCCCATTCACCATCTTTTGACCATCAAGTACAGTTAAACATCTTCTGCACAACTTAAATATTCTATTAGATTTGTCTAGTTGTGTTCTCACTAAAGCTTCAAGATTATGTATCAGAGTGTAATGATATGTGCCATCCCCTTCAATTAAGAGCAGATCAATCGGAACAGCAGAATCATCATCAAATATACTGATTCTGAGAGGTTCTATCAAGCAATTGCCAGTGGAACAAATAAATACATTAATAGATAATTGTTTGCCATTAATATCCCGGGCCTTTTTTTCAAATTTATCAATATTCTGAACAGACATTGGATATTCTAAACCCTCCATTGCCTCATCAAAATTGTGTTCATGTTGTTTGTAATAATTTATTCTCTGAGGATTCCTTGAAACTGGAAACAAAGCAGCTAATATACACCACAAAAAGCATTTCTCATCATTATTTTCAATATTAACCACGGCTCTTTTGTTTTTAATATTGGCAGGTAATGGCAGATATGTAGATCCTTGCAATGGACTGAATTCAGAAATATTAACATATAACTTGTGTGGAGATCCGCATAGGCTCCATCCAGACTCTTTTGCTGCAAATTCAGAGTGTTTAATATTCAATTGATCTATCAACCTGCTTATTATTGTATCTGAATTTGCATTTGAATATACAGGTACAGTTTCTGTTATGTGGGGCTGTGTAAATTTTGTGCCATTTGGTTTCTTATATTGAGTATACAATTTGAGGGAGAGCTTATAAGAGCTATTTTGTGCATTTAGAATTGCCTGCACATCAGGATTTACACTGTTCAAAAAATTCTTAATGCCACATCTTGGCTCTGATACAAACCGATAATCCCTAAGTTGGGCATTAAAACTGCTATGGATAGGTGCAAAACATAGCTGCTTTGCAGGTCCAGCATTAACAGGTGCTTCATGCTTCCTCTTCAGACCATATGTGGATGGTTGTGGGGGCAATGTTGATGACTGTGCAGAACAAGTATTTTTATGTGTATATGTGAAGTATTGCATGTTATATTTTCTATGGCATTTGGGGCATATTTTTGTGGGAGTTCTGTATTTGTCTGGGTCACAAATCTTTTGGTGCTTGGCCCAATTGGGGCTGGATATATTCTTATTGCATTGATTACAATATTTTTGATTCGGCATTTTTGTTGTTGGTTTATTATATATATTTCCTGGGGTTCAAATCAAAATTCTATACTGGATAAAAATATCAGTTGGGTTCAGCACTGTGCTTTGTGTGTGTGTGTGTATGTGTGTATGTATGTGTGTGTGTTAATATTTTTGGCTTTGGTATTTATATAAAATTTCTTGGGGTTCAAATCAAAACTCTATACTGGATAAAAAATATCAGTTGGGTTCAGTGCAGACAAAAAAACTGCATAGCTCTATGTCAATTAGTTCTTGAGTTTTGTATTTAGGAACCACTTTGGCGGGAATAAAACTGCCCGGGCGGGGAATATTAATCCCACAGCTCCGCGGGGCGAGAATCTGAGAAACTGCCCCGAATATTGATCCCACAACTCCGCGGCGCGAGAATAGAACTGCCCGGGCAGGGAATATTGATCCCACAACTCCACGGCGCAGGAATCTGAGAAACTGCCCCGAGTATTGATCCGTGCAGAGGAACTGGCCGTGCCGCAGCTCCACGGTGCGAGAATCTGAGAAACTGCCCCGAGTATTGATCCGTGCAGAGGAACTGGCCGTGCCGCAGCTCCACGGTGCGGGAATCTGAGAAACTGCCCCGAGTATTGATCCGTGCAGAGGAACTGGCCGTGCCACAGGCCCTTTTTCCCCCCTTTCCCCCTTTTTGCCAAAAATTGGCTTTTATTGTAACAGTGTATATTGTTTCTATGACCTTACTTGGGTTATTCCGCCAAATTATATGCTTCAATTCTCCTATACTTTGGTGGAGCCTGTTCAGGTTCTGCCGCCTACTTGTGGGTTCCACTGCCGATCCAGCAATGGTGAAGAATCTGCACTGTGCCCTGGCTTATATAGATTTACAGAGCCAATAGAAACACTGCTTATTTAAACCAATCAGAATATAACACATAATCACATTATGTCATAAGCAACCAATCAGAAAACAACACATATCTAATAATTTAATAGATAATAATTTGTTGCACAGCATGATGCAATATAAATAAACCAGAAATAGGCCACAACTTGGCCACAAATGGACCGGAAGTAGTCAAACCGGAAGTGGACCGGAAGTGGACCGGAAGTAAATATGTGTGGGTAGGTGTGGGTGTGTATGTGGGTGGGTGATATACAAGTTGAGCCTGGTGCCCAATTGAACTTAAACCGGAAGTAAATATGTGTGTGTGTGTCTTGGCTTAGTTTTAAGTGTGACCAAAAAAATATCAAGAGGGGCATATTTTTGACAGGATTATGGACAACAATCTCACAAAAGGTACTTTTGTGAGTATAGCCTCATCAATCTGAGAGGGGTCATACTTTCTCATGGAATCCATGAGGGCATTTTTACAAAAATCTTGGATTAGAGGGGGTGCTACACTTGAGCAAAAAGCTTATATGCTCATGTTGAGCTTGTTTTAAGTATAGCCAAACCTGCTTGAGGGGGGTTCATACTTTCTTGAGTTTATTATAGCATTAAATATACTACTGACTTATTAAATTTGTTCTTTCTTGCAGAATGTCATTTTTGAGTTCAATGGCTTTTATTATTGCATGTAGTTCTTTATTTGAAATATTTTAATGCCAGCTGTGTGCAGGAGATAATATGTTTGGTCTGAAAGAGAGAACTTCAAAGGAGCGTGTTGACTTTGTCCAGAAATGTTATTTCACAATAAAACACCATTGTAATGAAGGGGTACCGGGTTCGACACCCAGTGGAGACATATTGCACAGTGGTTCGGATCCCACTTTAACTGTAGGCCCAGTCTCCATTAGCCTATCTGTGTATAAAGTGTACGTATAGCAACAATTTAAACCATAATAAAATGATCAGAAAAGCTCTGGTACACCCTCCGGTATTTTGTATTATTAATTCACCCAAATAGTATCTGGTCAGATATAACGACTGAGCCGTGATGCGTTCCAGTGGGAGTTGTTGGGGATGGCAGAGGACTGACAGACTCAATGCTAAGTGGATTTTTGGCATGCTAATTAGTTTTCAGTTAAAATAGATGAGCAGTTTGTCGATGCACGAAAGTCTCGCATATCAAGGGATAAGCAAGACTTTCAGTTCTTTTGTCAGCGAGGCCTCCCCGATGGCGCAGTGATAGCATCGTCTCCTTGTAATCAAGGGGTCCCAGGTCCGATATCCGGTGGAGGCAAGTAGGTGTCTTCCACTTTAAACTGTAGGTTCAGTCTCTATTAGCTTTACTGTGCATAAAGTGGACTTAAAACACCATATTAATGAATCTTTTGTCAGTGATTCTCATCTCACCCACCATTAACCGATTTTGATGGCATGAAGTCAATGATTACGGAAGTAACAGGGATTGAGAAAACCAATCCTTCTGATGCTTAAGATGTTCGAATGTCTTCAATGTTGAGCATCGTTGGTAAAAATTTGGCAAATATCAAGTTTGAACAAAATAAGAGAGTTAATCACTTAAGCGTTCGCTTCTGAAGTGAAAATCAGATGTGTTGTATCCAGTTCATACAGAGTTTTTATTTAATAAATTATTTTACTAAAAAATAACAAGACGAATTCGGAGAAAACTTTAAGTACAAACTTGCCCCATACCAGTTATAGCTGATGAGGTAGGGATGTGTTCAAAATCTGACACTGTTGCATTTACTTCTTAAGATTGGTTTCCAAGAGACTAGAAGAAAAATGCACAGAACATTTTTTGTAGAGAACTTTATGTAGATCATTTTTTGTCAGCCTCTTTTGCTGTAAAATGCTTTCCAAACGAGATATTTGCACAAAAACTGATTTTGGGCGCCATTCTTCCAAGATGGCGGCCAAATCTGGGCCGGGATTCGAACCCGTGTTCTCTGGTGTCTTCACGCAGGTCTGCCAGAGTTTCTAGGAAGTAAATGCTACAATTAAAATTTCGACGCCTGTCACCTTTACCACTTTTTTAAAAAAAAATATAATTGACGTTTTAGATATTTAGACAATTCTTTTTTTTACAAAAAATATCTTTAAAATTGTCAAGGTCAGTTGCAACATGTGTGTGTCTGAGTGCGTGAGAGCAAGGGATATAGTATGTATTTTCTTAAGGAAGAAATCTATAACAAAAAAGTCTGGATGGCTCTTTAGACGCATCTATCTAAATGGTTATATAAATCTGGGAAGATATTACGTTCGTTCTTTCCAAGTAGGCAGGAAAGTATCTTTCTCGCGAATTACTTCTACAACGAGCATTACAAATCTGTCAGGATTAGCCACTTCTCTGAAGTTTGCAACTATGTCAAGACAATGCGAAAGCTCTCGCGTCGTGCCAGCCGAAAATGGGCACGGCTGGTTGTCTTATGGCTACCACCTCCTTCGCAGTTCCCTGCAGAGACTTATTCATGCCTCCGCGCATGCCTCTGCGCATAGGCCACGCTGTGTTGGCTCAGATAGCCCAGAGCAAGTGAGAACAGCTGGGGATGCGGCGCAGGGATTGAGGCGGCCGTAAGCTCGAACGCTTGCAAGATTCGATTCTCCTTCTTCATATATGTTTCTAATTTAACTATATTTTGGCGAAGCAAGTGCTTTTCTGAGGGTAGAGCCATGGCACGGCGGATCTCCCCTTAGAGCTAGCTGCCTCTGATAAAATGTATGTACAGACGGGATCAAATGAAATGTACTTCCGTTCTCTTACCAACTCAGAAGCGAGTTGGAAACTCTTCATTGCTCCTGCATAGATAAGAAAGTGGGGGAGGGCAGTAGGAGACAAGGCCATCACGCAAACTTGTTTCCGGCATGCTTTCTGTTGGAGTCTTGGCAGTTTGTGGAATGATTTTGTGTTCCTACCACCCGTCTCTCCGCCTCTCTCTCTCTCTCTCTCCTTGTGTTTGAGTGTGCTTGCGCGTGCACGACACCTGTTTCATTTTAAGTTTGACTTATATGTATTGCATTGATTAATTGATGGCCCGACTGGGAATGAACCAGGTTAGCAATGGAGACATAATGAAGGATCAAAAATACAAAAACTCGTGGCATAAGTAGTTAGTAGTAGTATAGGTAAAGTAAATTTGGTCGTGCCATGAAGGAACATTTAGGGGATGTGGCAGTAGGGAGCCGTATATTCTCGAATCCGGCCATTTTGAGGTCATATGATCAGCACCATGCTCCAGCCGTCTTTACTCCCCGGGATGTAGTAGAAACGATTTTGATTTGATTCTTTATCTTATGTCGCTTTCTGTGCCACTCTTGGCTAATTTGCGAAGATGGGAATGAGGGATGATATGATGAAATTTATGAATGGACACTCAGAAATATCCATGCCCAGGCCAGGATTCGAACCCGGGACCCCTAGCGTCGTAGCGCGATATGCTAACCACTCCGTCACAGGGGCCGGCTAGTAGAAACGAGAAAATAAAAAAAAATACATTCTGCGTATGTGACAGTATATTTTGGATATTTTCTTGGAAGTATCTGTTAACATCCTAACCTGCAATTTTGTTTAAGGGTAAAACTAGTTGAAGGCCGCGAGTGTTCCTGAGAAGTAATGAGCATATCACATAGATTAATGCGAAATAGTATAGCTCGGGTTTTTCGAAAAAATGAAGGAAGGATATACAAATCAATTCTAACTTACGAATGCTTACGTCATTGTGACCATAGAGTGCATTTTGCACACTAACGAGGATCTGGCGTCTAGACATAAGGCCCGTATAATGGTCTGTGGGGTTTGGACTGTGTCCTATCCATCTACGTTTGTAGTTGTCCTTTCACAAATTTCATCTTAACACACCTTTTATTACCCAAAAGTGGAAGAAAAGCGAAATAAAATAAATACATCAATCTGTTAGTGTCCCTGCGTTTTTCAATTTTTCTTCATGACCGAAAATTAATGTTTCACTGATGTTATGCATCATTATAATCATGTGAATTATTTTCCATCATCATCGTGTGCTTAATCATTCCTTAAATCATAGACTCTAACGCTGTTGTCCTTAGTGTAATTGTTCTTATTGTGTGGAAGTTTTGATGTAGGCAAAATGATGGTTAAGAATAAACCTCAGTTGATTGTTCGAAATTTAAAATATTATAACTCCGACGTGACGAATATTAACTATTCTTAGATTTATGTCAAGGAACGATTTTTCCTAATTAAAAGGATTCCGGCCTCCGTAGTAGAGTGGTTAGCACAGTTTGCTTAATCACCGGCCTTGGCATTGTGTTCATTCGGTGTTCATTGTGAATGTCCCTTCATTAATTTCATCATTTCATAGGCCATCCTCATCGTCGCGTTTAGCCAAAAGTAACACAAGAAGCGAATTAAAATAAAGCAAATCAATCAATCAATAGAACATAGGGTCTGCAGTTTCATAGATCAGTATGCAAAGCACTCAGTCATGGAGGCCCTCAAAATTGAAATAATAATTGCAACAGAAAACCTGATATTAGAGTATTTTAAGAGTTTAGGCATATTAACAATTCACGTCAACCAACAACACTTTCACCTGTATTGTGTGATATATGGTTCTGCCCTAACACTTCATTGATTAATTTGCTTTTATTTTACTTAGCTTTTTGTGCTACTTTTGGCTTATTTGCGAAGATGGGGATGAGTGATGATATGATGAAATTGATAAATGGACACTCACAAACATCCATGCCCAGGTCGGGATTCGAACCCGGAACACCTGGTCCTGAGATTTCGGGCTGTGTATGGAAGCGCTGGCCATCCACAGTCGTGAGGAAATTGGGGAAATTGAGTAGCGTGACTCAGTCACGGAAACCTACAACGACTGAAGGCTTGTCTTGCTGACCACAAGTCACCCCATAATTCCCACCTCAGCAGGTGGATGTGAGACCGGCAGTCGGTAGGTAGTACCTGACCTTCACGGAGAGAGAGAGAGGCAGAGGCAGAGGCAGGCGGGGAGGGGGGTGGTAGGAACACAAAATCCTTCCACAAACTGCAAAGACTCCAACAGAAAGCTTGCCGGTAACAAGTTTGCATGATGGCCTTGTCTGCTACTGCCCTCCCCCACTTTCTTATCTATGCAGGAGCAATGAAGAGTTTCCAACTCGCTTCTGAGTTGGTAGGGAAAGAGAAGTACATTTCATTTTATTCCGTCTGTACACAGAGACACTTAGTGCTAAATTTTTTACTATGCTGCACTCAGCACTTCAGACAGAAATAGAAAAGAGAGAGAGAGAGAGAGAGGGAGGAGGAAAGAGAACGAAAGAGAAATAGAGAACGGTTCTAAAAGAGGAAGATAGGGATTCCTAAACTTTATTTACAGAGAGACAAAACGCGAAATAGAATTGAAAAAAGGTCGCGGGAAGCAATAGAAAACAGCTCATCTCTTCAGCACGATCTATGTTAAGGGGGAAAAACAGATTCGCCACAACTGTTTGTCTGTCAAAGACTTCTGAGCAACTTGGCGTGCATCTTCAGGAAAAGACTCCGAACGAATCAGGATCTCCGATAGCTTCATCCGCCTTTGAAGACGATCTCGGTACGTATTGAGAAGGAGAAGAAGCGTACGAAGTTAGCTTCTTCTCAACCCATAAGAACTCTTTGTCCATCGACTGCAGGATGGTTTTTTTCCTCTTCCTCAGAACCGGGAGATGCTCTCCAGATGTAATTCAGGGTTTCCTTTCCTCCTCAGCTTCCGCCAGGAAGTTTTTCTATCACATCAACAAACGCCTTGTAGGAGAATGAGAGGAGATAAGGTCGTAGCTTTCGGTTGATGCTAGCAGGCTCGGGGTTTCGATGCAATTGCGACGGGAACGAATAAGGGTTGCCAGTCGTCGGGATTTTATTGGAATGATAAAAAAATCCGACCGGGACGGAAACTGCAAACGCATCAAATGCAGGATGACTATACAAAAGTAATTGTAGATGCTAAGAGAGTTTCTGGCGCTACATTTCTTCAAGACGCCTTAATTTTCGGTGCACCAAGGCGCCAAATAAACTATTCAACTGACTAAGGCTAATAGGGACTGGACCTACAGTTTAAAGTGGGACCCGAATCGCTGTGCCTCCACCGGGTATCGAACCCTGGATCCCTTGATTACAAGGCGACGACGTAATGCGCCATCGGGGAGTCCCTAGACTATTTAACTAAGAAGGAAAGTAATAACTTAGTTTCAACTGTAGTACACTTGTAAAGTTACGCACTAATGTTACACAAACAGGTAATCTGATCACTGTATTATCAATATTTCGGGAATCATCTGCATGGGGCTTCGGCTAGCATGTAATCATGGTGTTCCAGACTCCATCTCTGGTGAAGGCATACAGTAGTTCGAAATCACCATTGAAACTATATGTTCAGGATCGATCAACCTGCCTGTGCCATTAAATGAACTAATATATATATATATAAAAACGTGTGTGTGTGTATGTTTGTTCCGGCATAACTCTCGAACGCCTGGAGCAATTTCAACCAAACATGGTACACGTATCACTTGCAATCTGGAAAGAATATTTTTTGGGGTAAGACACCCCTGTCACTCCTAGGGGTGGGGTGGGAAGGGTTGACATGTAAAAATAATAGAGATCGACCGATATTAAATTCCGCACAAACAGGCATCCGTGACTCTATGCAATCCCGCACAACGATAGTGTTTGCGGGTTGTCTAACATTCAGGCTGTGTTTCGAAAACTACTGATATTAGTGTAAAATCCATAGTTTTCGTGACACTACATCACAACATCAAGTTCATCACCTATCGGTATGGGGGTGAGAGGGCATGAAAAATAAAATGCCACAAATGACCTAGATTATTGTCGAATCCATAGTTTTCGGAGTCGCTAAGCTATTTGGTGACATTCACGATCACATTTAAAATTAATTACATTTTACACTATAGTTAGAATTCATTATTTACCTGTCTAATATAAGATTGGGATAAATAAATTCCCGGGCAACTCCGGGTAATTAGCTAGTATATAATAAAAAAGGTCCGGAAACAGAAGTCATATCCTGGTTTCCACTTCCGTTGCTTTCCCTGGATGTTACATACAGATAGATCCATACCCTGACAATGCACATTGATTGGTATCCGACGATATAATACAATCAACACAAAACTTTATAAACTTTTAACAAACTATTCGAGAGACCGGGTCGCGTGTAAACTTTGCCACCAAGTTCAATATAACTAACATCGGCACGACGGAATTGAAATAGGAGGACAAGCCACATGACGTCTTTCGTGTGTAGTGGTTATAATAACGACAGCCTCTTATCATGAGATTGCGAGTTTGATTGGTGGGAAGTTTAGGCTGACCCACAGTCTACATCTAACAACTTGGAGGGCCTTCCAATGGCGTAGTGGTAACGTCGGCGCCTTGTAATCAAGGGGTCCCAAGTTCAATACTCGGTGGAGTGGTTCGAATCCCACTTTGAACTGTAGATCCAGTACCAATTAGCCTATCTGTAAGCCGGACCTCCGTGGCGGAGTGGTTAGCATAGCACTGGGTCCCGGATTTGAATTCTGGCCTGGGCATGGGTGTTCATCACTCATCCTCATCTTCACGGTTAGCCAAAAGCGGCAGTAAAGCGAAGTAAAATAAATAATGAGAAAAGAAACTATTTGTGAATATAGTGAGCTTATGACAAGTTGAGTACCGAAATGTTGGTTTATCAGTAAACCAGCAAGGATTAGGGGAAATGTACGAACAAAATCCTTTTTTTAAAAGTGGCAGAATTTATTTTGTGGAAAATATTTTTTCATATCTGCAAACAACTTTTATAAAAGAAAGTTGGCGTCCATCTTCCAGAATAGAGACTGTAACACAGTTTCGATTTTAGGGGACGTTTAGTATGTTTAATAGGAAGGCAAGCACAACATTTATGCTAACTTTCTTGCCCAAATTTCTTTTTCTTTTTCAAAGGCCTATTCTAAGGATGGCCAAATCCGTATAAAATGTTATCCGGATATCGTATATTCTGATATTGGGGTTATCAGAATTGTCCGGATTATCTGGATAACCGAATTATCCGGATATCCAAATTATCCGAATATCCGCACTATCCGGATTAAGTGATCATCCCTAGTCTATTCTATTCCTATGGCACTGTTAGGACCATCGCTGAAGACGTTCTCTTTTTGTGAAAGACGAGCAGACAGAGTCCGGAAGGGATACGCTCACTTACTCCAGAAGGAGGGTCAAGGGAAGCAAAAGCGACAAGGGGAATGAATGTCCAGTTCCTGAGAATGGAGTCAAATTACAGGAGGACGCGCCCTCTCGGCTGAATCAGCTGCTCTGGACGCGGCGAGGCGATTTTTAAAACGGATTCGTGAAGTGACCGCTGGGACGCCACTCGCAGCTTTCGGGAGATTTCCGCTCTGCCTGATCAATACGTAAAATAATGGTCGCAGAACCTGTTAAAATTCAGGATTAAGAGGGATTTTCCTTCCCTGCTTCAACATGTTAGTGGTTTGATTAGAGTCCGATCGAAATCCTCTCATGTTTCAAGTTGGGAAACGCATTGGAAATGGTTTTGCTCTCTGAAGCATTTTCTCTTTTGGTAGGGAAAGGCGGGTTCAAAACCTTATATTTTATATATACAGGGTATTCCAAAGGTTCTGAATCATATTGAGTTACTTCATTTTCATCTCTTTCCAATACACCTTCCCATTTCCACTGAAATCGTGAAACCTGTGTAGTTCAACTTTCGGCCGCCGGAGCGCTGCTTGCGTGCACTTCCACAACATGGATCGTATATGTTATACCAGGGTTTCTCAACAGCCGGGGCCTGGCGTCAATTATACCTGGCCTCCGAGAGGTTCTCTTGAAGTTTACAAGCTGGCAACCATCTGGAAAGATGACCTTTCGTACGGGATTCACCAGCAATAAGAGAAAGTTATTTCTCGCTAGCGCTGGTGAGAAATCAGAGGGGACTGTCACCCGCATAAACTCAAATTTGAATTAACGGTGGGGTCGTTCTCGAATTAGGGTCGGGAGGGTGAAGAGACTCGCTGGCAAGGCAACCACCTGGAAAGGCATTTTGTTAGAGTTTCGAGTTCGACTGCGATAACAAAAAATGCTTTCGAGACAGTAGTGGTGAGCGACCAAATGATCTAACCGGGGGACACGTTGCTTCCCGCCTCCACATTTTGAGATTGATAGGTTGGCAACACTGTGTAACGACCCTGCGTGGTCGCAATATTATATTTTTGTTAAGAAGATTTGGATAAAGAATGCAGGCTAAATGTCCCTGTGAGGCGTACACTTTTGGTTTAAATGTGTTAACGGATCCACCTCTACGTTTATTAGTTTCACTTATTATTAGACCCTGCGTGGTCACTCTATTCTGTAAACGTTAACGGATCCACCTCTACGTTTATTAGCTTCGACCCTGCGTGGTCGCTGTATTTGGTAAAGGTTATCATTTATTGTCATTTACTCTGTTCAATTCGTTGCAAAGTCCTGCGAGGCTCATTATTAATTGTATTGTCTGAATGAACACAGTTTTAGTTTATATTTGACCCGTGCATCTAGTGATTTTCCCACTAGTGTTTTCTTAATGTCACTTCTTGGATGTTTCTCAGTACGAAGGTTGCAATATGTAAAAAAAAATAGTTAGCAACGTGTACTTGTAGTTACTATTTTCACCACCCATGCGCCACCGCGAGTATAAAGCCAGCGCAGCGAAGCCCGGAGTTCAGTTGGCTTTCAGGTCGGCTCACGATCAGATCTCTCTTACCAACGGACCCGGAAGAAGGATTACTCCGCTCTTGCGAGAGGCCAAGCACCCGAGAGAAGCCGCACTCCGCCTTCCAGCGAGAGAGGTTGAACTCTACCTTTGGCAAGAGAACCCACTCCGCTTATTGGCGAGAGAGAACAACTCCACTTTAGAGTGAGAGGACCCCTTTCCGCTTGCTACGAGAGGTTTCCTTCCCCTATCAACCTGCGGCACCCCGCCAGGGTAGTGTGGCGTTGGGTTTCCAGACAACCTACTCTCTTTCAGGGGAACCCGTGACGACTGCGGCGACTAGGCCCTAAATAAAATTAGGTCCCCATTGGCGCCTCTCTGCGAGGAATAAATTGGATGTTCCCTGCTCCCCCCTTATCTCTTCGGGTCTAAAGGTGGTACAGGTAAATGCACGTGAGTGGTAAGGGTAAAGGTAAAGACACGTGTGTAAGTGTGCTAACTGACATCCTTGTGATAGGATTATAATAAACTGTTACATCTATATATAAACCTGGTTTAGTCTTTCTTTACACCCAGCAAGCCCTGAGATATTTCTGAATCAGTTAGCACATATGGGTAAAAGTTTGCCGACCACCCAACTGCAGTGTTTAGCGTGTTGAACGCAGCCAGTACCAGTACTCCTGCGCCGTGGTGCTGAGCACTGCGTGGGTGGACGTTGCAACTGTCAATTTGGTTTGCGCAGCAATTTTCATTATACTGAAGTCGAAATATTCTGATTAATTGCAATTTTTCGGTGTCCGAAATGGAAGAAGCGAATGAAAATCTTCACTTACCAAATTAATTTAATGATATTGACCAAAGGAAACTAAAAGATGCCATTAGATTCAGTCGTTGTTAAGTAATTTAAACCAAATTTTATATTCTACACATAATCAAAGCAATACTCTCTATGATTATGTCATTATTTATTGATATTAAATTTAAAGGTACATAGTAATGAAAGTATAATGTTAATAAAGTTAGAAAGCTATTTACGAGTAAAATTGTTGTGATCGGGGCAGAGACTTTTAAAAGATGAATTTACCGGGCCGCGGCTCACGAAGGTTGAAAACCAGTGTTATACAACGAAAAAACGTCTTTCTTTGAGAATTTGTGTCCAAATGTTTCACTCGTGCAAAACGTTCAGTTGAACAGAAGATTCCAAATACAGCATTTGCCTAATTTAGTGGGGAATACACCGCAACCAACCAGACAACAGCGGTGGCGCCGTGCATCTCGTTCTACAGGCTGCTGAGTTTCATATCGTACTAAATTGGTCGCTTCCCCGCTCCCCTTGCCAGCTTGTAGAGCGCCCGCCGTAAGAACTGAAAAGACCTATAGGTGTTTCTAAGATAATTAAACTTGCACATATTATTATTTAACTGAAGGTTTATGAATGACAAAGCTGAAAATGCTGCAGTAGTGGACCATGATGTTGATTACGATTAATGAATGTTTGATAAAATGGGGCTTATGTTAGAAAGTGCCATTTTCACAATCTCATAGACACCTCCGTGGCGGAGTGGTTAGCATTGGTTAGGAGTGGTTCTACGTTTATCCTATGTTCACCTTGTTTATTTATTCTTTAAATTCTTTGATTCCTCTTCTTGGAAACATTTATAGGTCTATCTTTCGTTGTGAGAACTTTTACCATAAAATATGGATACATAAATTTTGATCATTGATCCCCGAAAGGGCGTGCTTATATTTTTTTGTTTCTTATTAAAACTGTAGGTCCGAAACGTTTCCAAGTCTTTGCTCTTTCCTTTATTTCCTGTCCTTTTAGATCATTCTTATTTCCTTTGAAATTTTTTTATGGGACGCAATTTTATCTCTCTAATGCCTTTAAAGTTTAATGAGTTTAGTTTCAGTTAAGTTGCAAAGTGGGCATTTGTTTGAGATCATTTCCTAATTTATGCCTGTCATGTCATTTCCCTCAGTTTCCACTCTTTGGTCGTTAATCCACTCACCCCATCTCGCATATAATTTCGATTTAATTCCTTTCGAATGGCTTGCGCAGCCATTTTCCTCTCTCCTTACGATTCTGTTTTAAGTTACATTTGGGATTTTATCAGCTGGGGTTGTTTCACGCATTCCTTTCTAGCATTGCTTGAGCATAAACCTTCAAGATAAGTTATAACGAGACTTTAAAGATTCATCTACTTCGGCGTAAAAATTGTTGGAAAATAACCCTTATCGAATGTAATAATAGGACAATATGTATTCGCCATGGACCATACATGCACATGTAACACGCAGCTGGAGTCCCGTTTGTGCAGCGCCTTCATTGTTTAGTCTTGGAATCAGTCAGCAGCTTAGGATTGGGGAGGGGAGGTGCGTTGAGTGGTAAACATTATTGGGAGGGAAATGCACCTTTATAAATAAACTCCGTTAGTGGCCGCGGTGGCTCAGTTGGTAACGCGACTGACTACCATGCTAAAGGTCCCGGGTTCGATCCCCGGCCGGTTCAAATTCGGGAACTTTTCTAACGATGGAAGCGGCCCCGGCGCCCACCCAGCGTCGAATAACATGGGTACCTGGGGGAAACCCTGGGGGTAAAGGCGGTCAGGGGCGTGATGCTGATCACATCACCCCCACTCACGACCGGATCAAGAAAGTGTGGGGCGTTACCCCCACACCCCCTATACGCCTTCATGGCGTGGTGCTATGCACAGGGGAGCACTTTACCTTTACTTTTTCACTTTTTTACCAGCCAACTGTAGACCAGGTGAACGAGAACAAGTCTCTGCGCAAGTAGTGACACGAGACGACTCCACCAATGAAGAGTGAGAGAAACGGGATTGTGTAATGTGCGACGGGAGTTTCCCGATTTCCCCCTTCTCTATGCAGCGTTGCAAACTTTTGAAAAGGATAATACCGAACGCACATGGCAAACGGACCGTATTTTCGTCTCAGGTCCGTACCATTGGTTTAAGCATTTCTTAGGGAAATATTAGGGATAAAACTGCAAGAACAAATTTTGACAAACCGTGCATTTAGCGTTAGGTCTGGACCGTACGTCCGTACATGTACGATCAGGACCGTACGTCTGGCAACGCTGCGCTTTCACCACTCGATTTTCCCCCTCCTCCTCTGCCGATATGCGCGGCACTGCTCTACAGTTAGCTTAGACAGGGTTAAATTGCCCATTGTCATTATTTAGGGTTTTTCTTTAAGGGCCTTTACCTAGATCATGACGCAATCGACCTTTTATAGGAAAGCCAGTTGTGTTCTCTGTCTGGTCTCTGTCGCTAAGCTCCAATCTCATTCTGGTCTCTAGTGCTGATATAACAGGCACAAAAATATCAAAAGTTGGCGTCAAAGCTTGTTTTAAGTCGTCTTTATGCAAGGATATGCTACTCGAGATTGGACCTTATGTTTTTAAAGTGAGTTCCGAATTACTACATTCCTCCATCGGGAATCGAACACAGCACTCTTTGATTTCAAGGCGACAGCATTACTGAGTCTGGTGGGGCGCACACCCAGCTTATACCAAGCCTTAAAACTAAATGCAAAGACTTCTAAATCTGGCCCTCCTAACCTAACCACATTTGCATTACTAGATATAAGAGGAATTGTAGATTAGGAATTGGTAGGTTAGAATGGCCCGTTTAGAGCTCTTAGCTTTTAGTTTTAGCGTTTGTATCCCGAACCAGACCCCAGCGTTAGTACTACGCAATCTGGTAGAACCATCAACAACTAAAAGTAAATACTTAACACACTTTTTTCACATTAAACTAAAAGACAAATACTTTTCATGGGTGATGCTACGTCCACCACTCCCATCGCCGCTGTTTTCTGATTTTCTAGACCGGAAGATAACACTGATAAACAAGCTGTAGATATCCGACATGATGTTTACATTTCCTAATGCAGTTTGTCATGCTGATTTCAAATCTGAAAACCGTTTTGCTCTATCACGTCAGGTTTTGAAGATATCGACAAAATTTTATTTTTCATGGAATACCGTTCCTCAAAAAAAAAATTGTCGTTTTTCGTTATTTTTCGTGCAACACCGAATTTTTTTTCGTTTTTTTGTGAAAACAGTTATACTTAATGTAATACGTCGAAATATTTTCAAGATCGCATTACTATACTTTCATTTATTTCTTTTTTATTTTGAGTGACAGTGGATTATGGTGTCCAGAGGTTGCATAAATTCACCACATCTGTTTTGCTACGTGTGCGGCTATCTAACAGAAATCCATCCCATCGGAAGACTTTAACACCGTTTCTGAAGAAAGCATATGAACTATACGATTCAAAGGTAGATAGTAGTGCGCCGTGGGCACCACAGTTCATATGTTTGACATGTGCACGCAACTTGCGCCGTTGATAAGGAAGGCGAAGAAGTACTGCTGCTTCACCTGCGAGTAGTATAGCAGAGATAGGAAGCACCACTACATAAAGAAGGATTGGCCGATCTGAGATAGAATGCAGTCATGAAGTAAAAACGTCCTTCGTGTGCCGTTGGTTGAACGTGAAAAAGTTATCATGCAACCACTTCATTTGAAGCTGGGACTCATGAAGAATTTCGTGAAGGCACTAGACAACGACTTGGATGCTTTTCTGTACCTGTGCAACAAGTTTCCGAAGATGAGTTATGACAAAGTGAAAGAAGGTGTGTTCATAGGTCCACAAATAAGGAAGATCATTGCTGACAGCCACTTCCAGGACTTACTGGGTGACACTGAAAGAGATGATTGGGTGGCATTCAAGTCAGTCGTAGCCAATTTCCTTGGAAATTATAAATCTGCTGACTATGTGAATGTTGTGTAGAAGTGCATTAGTGTGTACAGAAGACAGCTGGGTTGCATCATGTCCCTCAAAATTCATATCCTCGACTCACATTTTGACTTCTTCCCCGAGAACCTAGATTCAGTCAGCGACGAACATGGTGAACATTTTCATCAGGACATCTCGGTGATGGAATCACGCTATCAGTGTCGATGAAGTGCAGCAATGTAGGCAGACTACTGTTGGATGCTTCAGCGTGAGATGCCAAATGCTCAGCACAAACGCAACTCTATAGCCAAGAAATTCAAACCATACACACCTTAAATTAAGGAAGTATTTTCTATACGTATGTATTTTATATGTGTATTATACCTTCAACTAGATGTTACTATATAGTATATGTGCCATGTGATGCATTTGCACAATTTTCTTAGCTAAAGCCATGTTCAATAGTACTCCATGTAGCAAAAAGTGTTCTAGTGAAACCTATGTCTGTGAGTTGTTTGCCTTGATACAATGTTAAACATATATAAATGGTTGATGTCGTATATCTCAAGATTGGTGGGTGTTACAGACAAATGGTTTGCATATTTTGAATCAGCATGTTTCAATTGTCTTAGAACGCGTGTTGGATACCAAGATATCCGCCGAAATTATTTTTTTATAATCAATCACACAGACACTCCCAATCATTTCCAAATATTTAGAGAACCTACGACACTCTACACGTGAAACATTAAATTTTTCCACATTATTTACACCTAAAGATCCGCGACAAACAATTTCAGGTCTCAGATGAGAAAATAATAAGTTCTCGCTCAGCACATATCGATCACTCCGTGCGATTATTGTTAGGGAATTTAACACTCCATTGGTTAAGCATTGTGCACGCAGCATCTGCAGAGCACGTCATGACGATTGATGTTCAGTTTACGTCATTATGGACCATTTGTCCTTGGCACTTAGGGAATTACCGAGAGCCACTAAATCAATGTAAACCAAACCGCACATTGTACGCGGCATGTGAACCCAAAACAATACGTTATCAGTGTTCAAATGTTCCCAATAACTGCGCATGGATTTGACATGTCTATAGGACAATGGGAAAAGAGATGTCAACAATTACAGCACATCTCTTATCAAAAATATGTAGGAGTGGTAGAGTGATTAACGTAACATGCTGTGATGTCAGCGATTCTATGTTCGCATCTTTACCGGGTAACGTAGAAAGCTTGCAATAGGCTAACTTGTTGCTTGCAGTTGTAAGCAATTTTTCGAGCGCTTATAACGCTAATTGGTGGCCACGCTGAAAGCTTCCGATCAGCAAGCTTGTTCCATGTACATGTACGCGCTTGTTGCTAAAGGTCTTTTCTACTCTTACGGTGGCCGATCCTAGTGCGGCCAAGGGGAGCAGGTAAGCGACCAATCCAGCGCGATAAGAAACCCAGCAGCCAGTAGAACGAGGTTCACGTAGTGCTTTTTCCCGCCGCGTCGTGTCTCTCGGCGCCACTGCTGTTGTCTGGTTTGTCGCTGCGTATTCCCCGCTCCCCTTGTCAGAACTAGGACCGGCCGCCGTAAGACTGGAAAATACCTAGTGATTTTTTAAAATTACATTACATTAACATAGATGCCATTCCGTGCAGAAACCTCTCAGATGGCGCAGTGGTAGCGTCGTTGCCTTGTAAGCAAGGGGTCCGGATTCGATACTCGGTGGAGACACATAGTGGTTCGGGTCCCATTTTAAACTGTAGGTCCAGGCCCGATTAGCCTAACTGTGCATAAAGTGGACTTAAAACACCAATTCACCATCGCCACTCCCTTGTAAAGCATTGTAAACATGAAATTCTACTTAAGGCGCTCAACTGTCAACCTTTCTTCCACTTTGTATAACTGGGCTGCATTTTGGAGGCTAACTAGATTCTGGTGTTTAGATCCACAGCCAGTATAATCCTCTGTGGACGTTTGTTTTATATCGTACAAAGGTGTTTGCAATTGTCCCTTCATCCATCTTATTATTAATTCCATTGTCGCGATTACCCAAAAGTTTCATAAACGCGACGTAAACTATAATACATCCATATTTGTTTTTAAAAAATTAGGATCTATCTATATTTGCGACTTCTTTCGCAGTTGGGACAAGAACCTTCCATCTATGCGCTCTACGTCCATGGAGGTGTCTTTCAAAGAAGACGTTCAAATGTCAAACTCCCTTACACGTAATAGACCCTGGACACGATTGCGCGTAAACGAGGCTCTGGCGTCCGGATTCAGAGTCAATTCAATCCTATGTAGGGTTTGCGTCCTTTGTTTGCAATTGTCACTTTATCCATTTCATGTAATCAAAATTCATCTTCATCGTAGCGATTGGCTAAAATGGCAGAAAAAATGCGACGGAAAATACATGCAGAACTATTATTTTTCCGAATCATGAAGCATTTGAAATCTAAATTTTTAAGTAGGGGAAAGTGATAATTGTACTACTGGCATGTCTTTTTTCTGGAACGCCGATCTGGAAATGGGTGTTTTGTCAAAATTTGTCTTGATTGATTTAATAGAGTCCGTTGGACTTACACGAAACTTTTGAATTGTCACATTGTACAGTCACGGACACTTCTAGGTTGTAACGACCCTATTGAAGAAGCACTGAATCAAGCCATGCATGTCTGACCACCAAGCGCCTTGTGACTAGACAACCCAACCAGCATTGCAATTCTGCGGCTTGTATACCAGTCACGGGTATACATCTCTGTAAATTGAGTAGTGATGCCAAAGAGAATTACGAGATGAAGATTGTCGATCGTAATGTCTCGTGTTCTCGACATGGAATAATACTCGGTCCACGTTACGTTCCATTATTTAATGTTGTTTGGGAACGAACCTGACGGACTGGGTTTATATTTTCACTCCTTGCATTACAGTAAATTCCATATTTTACAATTATATTAATGCTTTGAACGAAAATAATGCCCAGAAAAAACATCTAACACACGTTCACACCATTCTTCTCACACACTTGCACGTGAAAACAAACACACAAAGCTAAGTTTTAACTTCCAATTGAATGTCCAAATAACAGTAAATGGAGAAGCACGATGTGCGAAACATGGGACTTTTCACAGAAAGAATGCGTCTATTTGTGACATACATGGTTTCTATTAATAGACAATGAAACAATTATGAGAGAAATTAAGATGCATTTTCGTCTTCAGGTGCTGAGGAAGGAAACAGACTGACTGGAAAAAAGAAAACATGGTGCTATTGATAGTGTGTTGGTTAGCGTACAGAGCTTTCATCAGTGAGGTCTAGGTTCGATCCCCACCAAGGACAATTTTTTTTATTCTTTTCTATTAGTGAAGAAGTATGTAATATTGTTTTCTAGGCATTTTGACGAAAGGATACGCATCAAATTTGTTCGTTTAATCTGTATTTTCATTCTTCTAATAAGTTCTCTATCGCAATGGGATATAGAGATTCTCTATCTAGGCGATGGATATCTTCTCCAATGGTTACGTAGCTACGATTCTCCAGTCCTTTCCACCCACTTGTCTTATTTATTTACTTCATTTCATATCTAACGAAAACACACAGATATAGTTAGAACAAGAAACACACCTCGCGTCGAAGGTTCCAGACTCGAGTTCTGGCTTTTTTTTTTTTTGCGAGGGTGATTATTCTTGTGTGTCTGTCTATCATCTTGTCAAAAAAATATTCCTCATTATTGCCGTGATTAACCTAGGGAGAGACCAAAGCGACTGAAATAACAAAAGTACAGAAAATGCAAGACACATCTGCCTAGGCATGTTATACCTTGGGAATTAGCAATCTGAAAATTAACTTGCGTTTCAGTCGACTACTTGCGAAAGAGTTTCGTGTTGTCTCGTTTGGAGTGTTGGTTATCGTGTCGGACTAGCATGCGGGCAACCTGAGTTCGAGCCCAGCGGAAGGAAAGTTTTTTTTTTTTTTTTTTTGTCTAATTTCATCCAACCTTATTTATAGAACTGAGGTTTCTGCAAAACCTTTTGAATTGCATGCCACTTCGTATGTTGGTAATCTGAAAGCAGCAAAGATGAATATTTGATGTTCCGAAGCGACGATGTATTTGTGTATGTGTTGAAAAAACGCAGTTATTTATTAGCGAAAAACATGCAGCCACGTGATCATTGAGAACGCTTCCTAGTTGTCAGTGCTAATATGGCAGTAGCTACAGTCTGTCAACACACACCAACTTTCACGTTCCCCGTAAAATTATTACCTTTCCACGTTTCAAAATCATGAGTGCTGTCTAAAGCAATACTTTGATACTTGCGTTTGCATGTTCGAATCTAAAGTAATACGAAACTTTTTTCCCAACAAATGACATTGAAACCATTAATAACTGTTTGCAATGTGATATTGATATCATATATGGAAAGAATAAAAATGGAGAATTTCGCTTAATACAACTTATAAATAGGGAGCGGAAGTTGATGAAATGTCACCTTTTTTCTGACATCTCGGACACGATGTCCATTAAATATACACAATATTACACTTCATCTAGAACCCAAAAAAGGTAACTTTAAAGTGCATTTTTTTGCATTTGTTGCCATTTGTCAGGTTTTAGGTCATTTTTCCGGATTTTCGGCATTTACCCGTCATTTTTTGCAATATTCGGTATATTGTTTCATCATATTTTGTCACTTCTTTAATTTTGGTAATATTCTTGAAACTTTTCACCAAGGTATATATATCTCGCAGGATTGCAATTTACGAGCAAAAGAAATGCTGAACTGGTGACAGTCTTTGTTGTGTCGGGGGAAACCACCAGGTGCCCGTCTGGGGCAAACTCAGATTTAAGATCAGATAAGGAGAGGCTTGAAATACCATAGCTAGACCCCGTTTGCACTGAAAATCCTCGTTGCATATTTTAATTGAATGTGCATGTGCTATCATTTGGTGCCCTTTTTTTAAAGCAAGATTGAATTTTGTTTAATTTCATTTTCATTTCAATTTTTAAACTGAAACTAACAAATTTAATGGTCATTTTTTGCATTTTACGTCATTTTTTCCCCATTTTTTAGGATATTCTATAGGTCATATACCTATATTTTTTAGGTCATCAACTTCCGCTCCCTACTTATAAATATATTAAATTATGTGGATACCTGATGAGAAACGTACGATGCACGATCAGAGAGCCTGAATGTTGCATTGAAAACTGCAGAGAACAATGACTGACTAATGAACAGTGAAAGGTTTTTCCATGCTCCAATGGGATTTTATTTATAACTATAAATAAACAAGGGAGAAGGACACAGGTTGGTATGATCAACTAAATTGTAATCTAAAAGTTTTAATTGAAGAAACAAAACACGTTCGCGGTCAAAAATAGGGCATTCAATTTCAGGCACATTACACTAACTGAAAGAGTATTTTCAAAATTAATAATATTTGGATAACAGGCAAATCCACGTAATGCACTTGATAATCAAAGAAACATATTTTTTCTTGAGCATGCCCTTTATGTTGTGTCTTGATTGTTGAAATAATACGTTGAAACGAACAGTTTCCTTTCCTTGTTTATTTATAGTTATAAATAAAATCCCATTGGAGCATGGAAGAATATTAAAAAATACCTATTGAGTGGGCAGATTCAGTTTTAAGTTATAGTATTGTTATTACTGCACTTACGTTGCCGATGTACTCTTGTCCTGTGTAAAAACAATGTTCTCTTAGGAATACTTTTAGGTGTAATTTGTGTACTGGCAATGAATTTATGTCTTTGGTAGCATGTTAAATAAGCGTATCCACTACGTATTACCCCCCTTTTTTTAGGTAGAATGTGGTATTGTGCAGTTCCATTCATCCTCATAATCGCGATCAGCCAAAAGAGACAGAAAAGCGACGTCAAATAAGGTTTTGGTGGGTTTACTTTTATTTTGAAACATTTGGTGTAGCAGGAGAGGGGAAAGTTTAGTCACAAACGAGTTTGAAACCAAGCGACGCTGAATTCTGGATGAAATCTGCATGGGTTACCCAGTACGGGAAAATAAACACGCTTTGTGTTGCGATGTTTTCTTTCGTAGGCGAATCTCTAGGATTTACTAGGAACCTTGATCCCTCCCTAATTCCCATGTATGTTTCCCAACAACTTCGGCAGCTGTTCTGGGTCGCACGGAAGAGCAAGCAAGCCAAGGACTATTGCAAATACCGACGCCCAGGTTTTGCGTTTTAGGCTGCGACGAACGCGCGTACGTTTTAGTTTCCGGCAGGGGGCGCTGGGAAAGGTGATTTGAATTTCAAGCGTAGGTTTCCAACACTCGAAAGAGCCGCCGTCAAATCCAGGGTCCTGGAAGTCGACGAAAAAGAGCGAGGGGGCGCTGGAACAACCGCACACCTCAATACACGGACGTCGAGGGATTTTTGTGCTTCCGCTTCCCCCCTCGCATTCGGAATTGCGGGAATCTTCACATTTCAGATCCACTCGTAAGCATACAAATCTGCGCTTTAAACTCAACCCTTCCTCTGGGAATCTTTTCTTTCAGCCTTTCTTAGCGACCGACCCAGCGGACGAATATCTGCGGTTTCGAAAAAGGATACCGGCTGGTCCGCGGAGGAAATTGTATTCTTGCGCAACAAATTGTTATCAGATGAAGGCAGTGCCGTGCCTAAGGGAGATATTGGGAAGGAGAGTAAACACATCCTCTCGCATAAATTTAATTTACAGACTTCAAATACATCAGTTGATACAACTGCGTGTGCTTGTTCATTTGTCGTTGATAAAAACTTCTAATACGATGCATTTCAATACATCAGTTGAAAACAACGCAATAGGATGTACCGAGAGGCACACTGGAATGTATTCTTGCACTTGAAACTCTAATGCATTTTATTGCATTTACTATTCAGGGATTTTCTTATATAATTCTCAATATCATAGTTGTTAATTTATTAACAAAGATCCTAGAAAAGTTCTCTTACACAGAAAGTTGATAATGAAAAATACATATTATTAAATATTTGTCACTATGCTTGATATAATTTTTGTTATTTTGCGTCGTTTTTCTTGGAACTTTTGGCTAATCGCGACGATGATGATGAATGATGAGCTTGATGAAGGAACGCTCACAAAAAATACCAATGCCCAAGCAGGGATTCTAACCCGGGAGTCCTAGCGTCATCACGTGAAGCCACGAAGGTCGGCTTGTCATTATGCAATATAACTATCATAATAATTTTGTGCATTGCAATAAAGGAAACCTTATTCTGTCAGAATGGACTAATTTAAGAATGGACGTAGTTTGTACATTTTTACGAGTATAGAAACATTATATTAACAATACTTGTAAATACATATGCATTTAGACGTTATTTTAAGGCCACAACTGTCATGCACCTTTTCTTTTTGCCTTAATTAATGCATTTAATTTTCTGCATGTTTTGGCACAGATTACGTGCAAGAAAATTGAACTATCTTAGTCATATGCAATCGTATGTAATTGCTTGCCACGGCTTTGGACGAAGTACTCTCTAGCAATAATATTTACGAATTTACATTCTGGATTTGGAAACCTTCTCATTCAATAAGAAAAATCTTACTCATAAATATGGAATATTTACGCATATCTCTCACTTATTTGCCTCATTGTGTGTTGTAGCCAGTCTCCATGGCAGAATGGTTAATGTAGGGTCCTGGACATCAATCCTGGGCAAGGCATGACACGTCATTATGTTTGTTCCTTCATGCGTTTCATCACTTAGCCGTGGCGGAGTGGTTAGCACAGCGCGCTAAGTCATCAGGGATTCCTGGTTCGAATGCAGGCCTGCGCATGGTTGTTCTTGTGAATGTCCCTTCATCAATTTCATATTACTCATCCTCATTGCTGCGATAGCCCAAAGTGTCAGAAAAAAGACGTAAAAGACTTAATAATTTAATCAATAAATGAAGCATTTCATTACTTCACCATTCTAATCGTTACGGAAGCAGGGATAAGGTAGTGAGTTACCACCACCAAACCCTCTTGGTACGCCAATGTTACAATTAGTATCGGTACATTACATGAAAGCATCAATATCGAAATATATTAATGTTAAAAGTGAAGGACATATCAAACGATCAATTTTCTTGCTAATTGTCCTCTTCATCCTAAATTATCTTAAAGTCTATTGACATGAAATTATTGGATGTAATACGTTTCAGCAATTACGTAAAGTTGTCACTTCTAGAAACAATATTACACAATACAAGGTTTCCTTCAACTTACCTGTCGTAACTCTCCTCCCTGACTTGTAGCAACGCCGATCCTTTCGATTCGATTCGACTCTTGAAGGTAAGAATGAGGTATAGGGCTGCAAGGGTCATTAGCATGACGCCTAGAAAGACAACAAGCCAATCTTAAAAGACAGAAAATCAAAACAAGAAGTTATAATGTTTACATTAAAGACACTTTATTGGAACTACATGAGCAGTAAGCATACACTGTGGGCATTGTACAGGTTGACCGCATCAAAATAAATAACATGAAGAAGTGTCGTCTCTTAACACCAGAGATACTATTCTATTACACATAAGATTCTACACAATTACGTCTCTTCATGTTAAAGCTGTACTACAATACTGCATGGGACCACATTCGCTCGCTCGTACTTTTATACTCGAGCGTATACAATAGAATATAATTTTAATGTGACAATAATCGTACACACATATATATAAAATATCAGTCTTGGTCGTTTCAGCCCATAATCAGCTATATTCATGTGTGTGTATTGGTAAGGTACCCTAAACTGCATTTTTACATAGAGATATGCTACTGCACTATCTGTCTTTTATTCATGGTCTGCAAACTGAACGCAAACCTGCATACTTATTTCAAAAATTATGTAATCGCAGCACAATTCACAGATACGGGACACGTCGTCAGAACGAACTTGACATTCACCACCATTCAACTACACTATATACCTCATCGTTTTCTATATCTGCCCCGAAAGCATGGAATGCACTACCAACAAATGTTAAATTAATAAAAATCAATAACAGTTTGAAAATGAAATTGAAAGAAATGCTTATACAGGAACAGCAACAGAACAGTAGCACATACTAGAAGTAAACTGGCACTCAACAAACGACATAATACTAATTCTATAGCCTAACTATAACTATTGGAATTTTATTACTATCTACAAATTATTATTATTGTTTACTTAAAGGCAACCTTATGTTAACATTTACCTTTATATTGTTCCTCCTTACATGTGTATTTTGTAATATTTTTGTTCTTTCACATTTATATTATTTTATGACTAATATTACTGTAATGAGTATCATCGTAATTGTAGGTAATGTGATTTTTTTATTTCTCTTTAGTGTAATCAATCTTTCCATCTGTATTCATATATCATCATATTGTTTTATATATACTAATATTATCTTATGTAGCTCATGACAAGGGTTAGGTGGTAGAGCAGCCTACGGCTGAACCTTGCCCGCTAAATAACGGAATTATTATTATTATTATAGATGATGACTGTTCACGTATGTTTTAATTTCACTCCGTCCTACACCTCACTATCCACATTTGAGGCCTACTAACACTGGCAAGTTACGGTCAAACCTGTACTACTGGGCTTTGAGTGTGTACCACTCATTTTGCCTGTTCGAGCGTTATTGGCTCGAGTGAAGAAGCTCTCAATTCCATTCTCTATCTAGCATCGTCCTTGCGAACTATTTGGCACTCGAGCGAAATCCTATCTACCCTGTAGTCGCGCGCTCTCTCTCTCTAATCAAGCGGAGAGCATGACGCAAAGCTTAATTCTCGTTCTGGAGGAAGTTATTTAAAGTAGGCTTGTGGATCGCGGAGGCGAGCGATCGCTCCGTTCGGTGGGAACTTCTCTCCTGCACGCTGCATTTCAAGGTTAGTAAGCAGCAGAGCAAGTTTGGGGGAGCAGCTTGCGTTGAGAGAGAAAACTATAGTTACCTTTAGGAGAGGCGTCCTTCTTTTCAAGGTACCACATTCTGCTTATTTTGCCATGATTATAATGCCACACTGCACTGTTATTCATGGGTCAGATAAGAGGCGGACGAAGTCTCCTGCCTCCCTCACCTTAATAACAGACCTCCCTTGTAACGCTACAGTGCTGCTGCTCGCTCTGCAGTCCAAACGTGTTTACGAGAGCGCTCTTTCACAAATACTGCAGGTTGTTCAGGCCTGATGAGCATAGGAACCAGTTGAACTCTGAGATTGTGCTTGAGCCACCTACATGATGAAGAGATGCCTTGCTGACTGGGTTAGTTGTCTACTCGGCTCGTCACCAAAGGTTTCCAGCTTCGAATCCTGGATGTCACCTAACCATAATACATCCGAATCGTTGCAGTCACATAAGCAGTGTAAAAATCAAGAAAAAAAGAGACGAACGTTCGTGTAAATCACCCGAGTTACAGCTGCAGCGCTTAATAATAGTTGACAAAGTTGATAGGTATAGGCTGGTTATTTTTTTAGGCTGTTCAGTTCTGTATTAAGATATTCTACATTGATCGCAATAGTGAGGATGAATTACAACATATGGTGATACAACCCGTGATTAGAAACTATACTCTGTTCGCTGAAAGAATGAAGGCAATATAAACAAATACATGTGGCTCATGATAATTCCCATTGTTTTTTAACAAGGCAGTTGGCAGAGGAATGTTGTGCCTAGGAATGTAGGTGTTAAAGCCATACCACTTAATGTAGTTGTGATTATAAAACTGTAACCTTGTACAGCTAAGATGTTTGTGAGAAAAGTAACACCACAACTAATGCATAGTTAAGAAATCAGAAATCACATGATTTTGTTTACATTTACTTCGTTCTTGCAGTGGATGAAGAATAGAACCCATGGCTTCATAGAGAGTTTGTAACACTACAGAGTAATCGAGACTTAAGCTGGCAGCTTACCTGCTACGGAAGAGAGCCACAACCGATGTGGCTTTACGAAGAGTACTGTTCCGAAGCACACGTACAGGATGGATTTTTTCCAATTGTCCACCCAGAGGACAGCATCCCAGCATTTGAAAATCCCGCTGCTTTCATTCCTGGAAAGACAAAGGGAAGACTTAACAACAGATGTTCCTAATCACTGCATGTTTATATTACAAAAAAGCGACATTTACTGGGCAAATGCTTATGTGAATAGACTAGCACATTTAGAACTGTTTTTTCTCCTTTTGTTTGCTAAACATAACTATTATTGTAAAAGTACAAAACAAATCCACTAGAAGAAGTTTATGTATTAGCAGACTGAAAGCGAGTTGCGCCATCACAACCCACCAATCAAAGAACATTATTGCAACAAGCTGCTGACATCAGCTTAATTCTGGACCTATCGCCTTCCTTCTTGCACGATGATAGGATCGCTAACTTTTCGTGCGCCTACATCCAGGTTTCGTGAAAATATGCCGTGTTCCACAACGTCATACGTTAGGGCTTGCATATACAGGGTGACTGATATTGTATCTACCAAGTTCAAATGACAACGGAAAGACAGTGTTTGAGTTATCTTTATATGGCTATGAAATAAAAACACACACATAGGCAATTAATACAGTGTATAATATGGACAATACAGACACCAGTGCACCTTGAAAATAACGTCCTCTAAATGTTCTCCTCCTGCTTGGATGCACTGTTCGAGGCAATGATGCGGGAAGGCTTCCATGATGCGCGTCTCAAACAGGCCCGTAGCTAGAATTGATCTCCGGGGGGGGGGGGGTCACGGGTTATCAGGGGGGCTTTGTAGACCAAGTCCATTTTCGAAAGTTTAGAAGTATTAAATGAAGGTAAATTATGTGTGTGTGTGTGTGTGTGAGGGGGGGGAGTCATTAAGTTAATGTAAAACATAACATTTAGAAATATCATAGAAATAAATAGTATTTGCATATCTTCTAAAAATTCTCTTGAAGTGTTAATTGACTTCTACTGACATCATCCCTTAGTACACACTCGATACTACTTTTTTATATTTATATCATACAAGAAAAATATACAATGTTCAATCATAGTGCCTACAGTACATTCCACCCCTGCCTGAAGCAATAACACTCCCCTTTGTTCCCAAAAATTGGGAGCTGTTGACCTTTGACGCAGATGTAGAAGTGGCAGCGAAGGTGCCGATAAAGAAGTTCCCTTAAAAAAGAAACTTTCTAAAGTCTAGAGAATCTTCAACCTAGACTTCGGCTCATAAACAAGATGAATAAATGTAATACCTGATGTCTACATTTTCACTTTTCACTGCAAACAAATTATACAAAAAATAATTTTACCTAATGACCTAATGTCAAGGGGGCTGACGGCAGTGTCGGGGGGGATCCCCCCCCTGGCTACGGGCTTGGTCTCAATATGTCCTGTGGAATAGCGCGTATTTTTCGCAGGGACTGATGGTTCACATTACTCGTGGCTCTTCGCTGTCTAAACCTCGTCAAAATGTTTTGTGTGTGTCCGGAACAGGTACATGGCTAATACCATTGTTCCGCCGCAGTGCTCGGTGCCTGTTTGGATGAAGGCTTCCACCGCCGCAATCCGCCTCTCCAACAGCCAACGCTGCATGGTATACTAATTGCCTGACCCCTAACTCTCCACGGATGTAGTTATTCCACACATGCGCACGTTCATTTTGCAGGGTTGCCAAATCAAATTGGTAGATACAATATGCGCCATCCTGTATAACCATGGGCGTCAATTAGGGGGGGGGGGCAGGGGCTCTAACCTTCCTCGGAGAGTTTAACGTGAAATTGACATGAAATTTCATTTAACTTGTATTGCATTAATTATTACAGGATATTGAAAACATAACTTTCAAATTTAGTTTTTTTAGAGGGTACAGTTTTGGAAAATACCCGAACAGCCTTGTTACTAAATAAAAAAAAGTATCAAAGATCTCAGCAGCTGCACCAAGCAGATGAGGTTTTGCTGTAGCATGTGTGTGAAAACATGAAATATGCGTACAATGTAGAGAACACAAACAATAAACCATGTTGACTTGTTATTTTCTGCGATGACAGGAAAGTTCCCTGCGGAGAAGAACCAAGCAAAGGGGAAAGGCAGATTCGGTCTTTCGCCTTTTGTTTCATTTATCCTCTGCGTGGCGCCGGCGCCTCGAAGGAGGGGAAGGAAGACGTCGTTTCCCTCGCTTGCTGGAGTGCGGACGAATATCATGAATATCAGATGTGCAGAGGACTCGCAAATCGCGAGGCGCTAATCCTTTTCAGGCGGTACAAAATTGCTTTAAGGAGCGCCGTCGGTGATAAGAATGAATGTGATGGGGGGGAAATGAGCGAGAAGAGCGTAAGAAATGGCTCTGGACGTTATTTAAATATTATAAGTTTTCTCTTGGCGTATCTGATGAAAATTCACGCTCTCCTTACCAGTGTTCGAATCAAACTACTTGCTTTGGGAGAAAGAGGAGAAGAATCATTCACAGTTTTTACATTCGCTAAGTTGCTACATTGAGTGGCAGCTAACTTTCAGTCTGTGTAATTCTAATATCTTACGTGGGTGTTCCTTACTTCGTTTTGTGTCCTGGGAATCTCTTGAGCGAGAGAACAAAACCCAGGTTTGTCAAAGGTCTAGGAATTCTAACTAAATTCAATTCCGGTCCAGGAGAGAAAATCAGCAAGCGTAAATTGGTTCTGGACCGCAAAGAGCCTTTTTATCTATAAAGTATTTAAATTATGTCCAGGAACCATTTTTTTCGGATCAATTTAAATACGGCTGAGGAACCTTTCTTCCGGATCAGTTTAAATAGGGGGGTTCCTAGACTTTTAACAACCCTGACAAAACCCTGAGTTGCTGTCAAATATTTGCGGTGCCCATATTTAGGCAACGGAGTCGTCAGCGATGGTGAGAGTGATTCTATGCCAAATCTCTTCTCACTCAGCGTTGACTGGCTAGACTGCGAGTTCCTAAGACGTCGCATCTTGCCGTTGCGTCACGGTTTGGTCCGTGATTTTGAAAGAAAGTGTCAGAAGAATCCTGGATACACAATAGAAGACATATTTGTTATTTTTATAATAGTTAAATATTAAATACAGTTTTGTAGCGCATCTAATTTATTTGGGGTTCCAAAGCCATGCTAAAGCATAGACCCAAATTTATTGGGATAACCGTACAAATCCGTAAAGAACTATGAAACAGGACATTGTGTGGTGACGAGACATGATATTAAAACTCAGTAACAAATAAGGGTGCAGAATTCAATGTTCATTCACTTCAAGGATAAAGGATTGAGGATCGTTAGAGCGCGCTAATATTTATAAATATTTACAAAATGTACACTGAAATTCTGCAAATCTGGTAACGTCACCGATAAAAGATATAAATGTGTTCAAGTACTGTCATATACAATGAATTCTACAGTCAACGCAGCATTCGCTTCAAACGTAATTGCAAAATGTTTTCAATTACTCTCCGTACTTTATGCATTTCGTGTTTGAATTAACTACAGTTATCTGTGTATGTTCTCTTCTGCTTTCGAAATATTAAAATAATACATAATACAATACAAGGGATTTTATATTACTATTACGACTATTATTATCTTCCATTGCTGATAAATTGTTTTTTTTTCAATAAGAACATACAACTATAATCTCATGATAAACAATTATGTTGCTCCACATCTACTTAGATTTTTCAATAAAATCTGCTAACCAACGTGACGTCATATCCCATTAATGAGTACCCTAACCGACCAACCTGTATGTATCTACCTTGATTACGCGGAGATCTGGCAACATGTCCCTCGGTTGCCATGGCAAACGGTGCTGCCATCTGTTATCGAAAAATTACCACAAAATTGCCTTTAGTACGGCCTTATGTCTCAATACATGTTAATCCGTTGGGCAAGCATGCGACATGGAAGATTACTCAAGCCTTTATCTAATTAATTATTCCAAAGAGTATCTCATAACTCAATAACGAATGACAATTATGAGGGAGTTTATATTCTATCATATCGATGGAATCAGAATCACCAAGCAAATTCTAGCACATTAGCTCCTACAGAACGTTCTTCACTTATTCTAATAGGTTGCCTGCTTGACAAGGTTTCTGAAATTTCAATTTCTGCTTCTAGAACTTGCAAAAGTTTAGGCACACGCAGACCCTATTGAGTAGTATATAATGTACAGTCACCGGCAATGAAAACTGGACACCTAGATCCTGAAGTACTAAACGCAAGGCCATGAAATTATGCGGGTGGCAAAAGTAAGCGCTGTTGCCACGTCGGAGCACAAACCCGTGTGTTCGGAGGTTTAAGAGAATGAAAGATCTCGTTGTAAATGTGTAGATTTTGGACTCCATTTCTGGGCTTGTAACGAACTTTCAATACACACGATCACCAGCTCTGTATCGAATGGTGCCTCGAAAGTGCCCCGGAGAGAGGTCGGTCTGACGCTCGAACTAGGCAACGCAGTCCGGTTGATGTTGCCACACAGTGCGCAGGAACCAGCGACTTTTGTCCCGCTCTCGCTTTGCTTTTCCTATATGTGGTGCCAACGCAATTCTGCCCAGCCGCCTATTTTCATGGACTTGCGTATAGTTTCCCTACAATGCATTTTGCGCATTGTCTACTCCACAGTGATGAGAGAACTTCAATAGCAACTATTCCATACCAAGTTCGCTCATCTCCGTGGAGTTAGACAACACACATAACGCATTGCAGTGAAGCGAGTATTTCAGGATATAGGAGGTGTCCAATTTTTACTGTGCGTGAGTGTACAAAGTTTTCAAGGGGTTTTTTTTACAGAATATTTGCCACCTATAACTTGGTAACTTTTATTTTTTTTATAAAAAATGATTGAAACATGTGCAGTGTAGAGACATGAAAGTTTTTAGAAAATTATTGAAAGTTACCGTGTAGAGAAAAAAGTATGCAACTTGTTATTGTGTAACTGGAAAATTTCTTTGGAGAAACTGCGCAATGTAGGGTTGCGCGTCACTACGGTGAGCTTAAAATCTGCTAAAGCAGATTTCTGTCAGAAACCAGAAGAGAACATTCGCAACTGTGCAGCAGCAGCAAAAAAATCACCGGAAATGGAAAATCTGCTACCTTATCCCGCCAGAAACATGTTTTTTGCTCGGACACTGTTTGCCCCTTCGTCAATTCGTTACCCGTCCAGGTTGTAGCATGTTCAGGGATCAGCTTGGATTTGTTGACGCCGGAAACTCCCATCTCCTGTGTTTTTTAAAATTCCACGTTGGCTATGCGAAAAAGTGGCACTGATTTCACGCGCTAGAAAGCATGAAAATTTTTTAGCTAACATCTGCGCTGCTCTAGGCAATGTCCCATGTGATTCTTCTCTTTGTTTGCGCTGCAACTGAGCTGCCCCCACTCCATCTGCCTGTTCCACGTTTTACAGACCCCACGCGTCCCATTGTAGTCGTGAAAGCATTACTCCGGAAGCTATGTACCTAATTCAATGGAATTTAATGTGCACAGAGGTAATTTTATAAAATACTTCCCTTCTATGGATATGTACATACTTCAGCGTAGTGAATGATACCAGCCAACATGGTTATTACTTTTTGTGCAATTTACAGCTTCATTCTTTACAAAGTTAAATTGATCATGCTTGATAAGTAGTGTCAAATGGCCACTTCTGCTCTCGCATTATTCGTCCCAAGTGAATATTAACGTTACTCTCGTCCCAAGCCTCTGCTACATCGCCTCATTATATGTTGCAAAATTGTACATTGGGGGTACCAGTTTCTGGTTGGATTCTGATAACAAAAATAAAGTGTGTACCACGTGGGCAATTGTTTGTTGTTGTAACGTATGGCAACAGAACTCAATAACTTTACAGAAATGTTTGAAAATACTCAGGACTGAAATGATAATATGCGCATTATGGCCAACTGTTGAGTGAACTATGAGCTTGAGAGCGTCACGTCATTATTGATTGGTCAGTATAAATCTTCCTCGTATCAATGATCTGCAACCGCTCAGTTGAGGCCCGCCCATCGACATCGAGAGATGATGTCACAAAACCAAAAAGCTACGAAGCAGGGACGAAATCTTCAAGATTATGCATTGTCGAGCAAGAATCACACACGTGCGTGCACAGTAAGAGGAATAAGAGAGAGAGAGAGAGGAGAGAGATCGAGGGAGAAAGCGATACAATTATATAGAAAAAGAAACAGACAGCTGAGGAAGGAGAAATAAAATATATGGAGACAGAGAAACAAAGAAGATACAGGAAAAGAGAGAAAGATACACAAAAGATTCAGGAAGAGAGAAAGTGATAGAGAAACAAAGGAGGAAAGCTGAAGAGTATTAGGAAGAGACAAAGAAACAAAGAAGTATGTAGAGAAATGGATAAGGAAACAGACATACAGAAATAGAGATAAGTAAAGAGATGGGAAGGTACAAAACAGAGAAATAGAGGAAGATAGAGAAACAGATTAGAAAAGAGAGAAACGAAGAAGTATATATAGAGAAAGGGATATATGAAAAGAGACACAAAGAAAGAAATAGAGAAACTGAATGGGAGATTGAAAGAGATACAGGAAAAGAGGCAGACAAATGATGAGACCTTCTCGCATTTGTATATTTCATGTAGGATGTGACGAAGCTGAAAATTCACCGATGCCGATGTACTCGCCGATAATTTTTGGAACCGATACCGATGCCGATATTTAACAGATTCCGATACATAAGATTATTATACAGAAATGGGATGTTATTTTCAGCATGACCAAAATAAATTTGCTATGTACATTTCTATTGCATATCATATGTATATACATATATATTCTCAACAGATGCGAATGTACATTTGCATCTACAAAAGGTGGTTATGTGAACCTTTAAGAAGAACATGGATTCTCAAGAGATTTAACATTAGTACACAAGCAGCTCTTTGAAATGCAAAATGAATTCCTGTTCTTAATTTTGGAAATTTACTGCTGCCAGATTCAACTTCAGAAACTCAAGTTTTGGAAGCACTTCAGGAAGTAACCTACTTCTTCTCTTATCGCAAATCTGTTCAGCAACACTGAACACTCAATCACTGAATACTGATGCAGCAGGTATGCCCAAGTATTTTCTCAGGACTTGCTTCAGGTTTGAATACTCATTTTTGAATTTCCAATACAACAGCAGATCCTGGTTCAGCAATGTATTGTCTTATTTCCGATTTTGAGTTAGGTTGATTCTCTGAATGAGAGTTTGCAATAATTTTATTACAAAAACTCTACAATAATGATGAATCATAACCTAATTTTCAATAATTCTTACAAAACTAATATATAAAACTTATTAGAAGGTAAAACTCTAGTATAATCTGTACCGGTTTAAATATCGGATTTTTGCCGATTCCGATACAGATGCCGATATGTCAATTTCGGCCGATTTTCATACATCTGTAATCGGCTTCGGCACATCCCTAATTTCATGCAATAAAATTACTCTCGGCCGTAAACCAGCTCTTAAATGCTTGCGTGAGTACGTTAGGCAGGTCACAAATGCCGTTCGCAGTTTTTCTATTTCGTGATGTCACACAGGTGGAAAGTCTGTTAACTGGTTGGTTGCAGATCAATTGCGTACTGTAATGCTAATCGGGACTGGAATCCGAACCACTATGTTCCTCCACCGGGAATCGAAACCGGATGCTCACAAAGAACACACACGTCCAGGCCGGGATTCGAACCTGGGATCCCAGGCATCGTAGCGCGCTGTGCTATCCAATCCTCCACGCAGGTCGGCAGAAGCAGTTACGAGATAAACTATTCACATTTTAATGTAGAAAATTTGTTCCGTCCATCATATGCTATTGCTTTAGATATTAAAAAGGTTCTCATGTCTCTATTTCATACCTACACGCATACGTAGTTGTCCACAGGGGAGTCAAGGGGGACAACTGAACCCCCTGGAATATGGTTAACATGCATTCGGAAGACAAAGTTTGGTGCATTAATTGACAGAATTAATTTTGGTTTCTTTGAAATTATGTGGTCTGATATGTTCAATTGGTGCATTTTTTTTAGTGCACCGCATAGAACAGGCGAAAAATACCCTTTGTTGCTTTCCTTTATGCACTTTAATGTGGTAGTGGAGTAAAAACGATAATGCTTATGTATATCTGGACTGACACATTTTGGGTTCTGTGTGTATCTTCTCTTTCTTGCTTGCTCCATTTATTTTTCTGCTTCTTTTCCTTCTACATAGTTTATTTATGTTTTCTTCCTTATATTTTTTCTATGAGAGGTATTTTGCTTATTTTATTTATCACACTTCCATACTTTGCCCTGGCAGTTTCCCAAAAATGGCCTTATTACTTATCTCTCATTCCCTCTACTAGGAAATTAATGTTTTCTTAATTAATATCATCCATACAAATTGGATGGGAACTTCCAGGGCAAAAAAAAACAACAACAAAACAAAAAACGGAATCCTTTACAGATGCCAGTATGAAGTACGAGGTTGAGAATTCACTGCATGCGTAGGGTTATAAATGAACAAGTACTCAGAGTAATTTGGGAGAAAGATGAAAATGAAATGGATGGGTCATGTTGAAAGAAAAACTGACTTTTACTGGAGAGGGAATTTTTGTAAAGAAGTAAAGAAAAAAGAACATAAATTAAAATGATGAATGATTTAAAGCTGAAATTAAGGGGCTCTGCGGGGGTTGTTTCCAGCTTGAAAGCAGAAAATCCTTGTTCATAATTTTAAAAAGAACTACACCAGAGATATTGAAATGAGGGTCTCTGCAGAAATGACCGGAGGTCATATATGGGAAGGGAAAAGCAAGCAAATGTCAAGAATTGTTCATCATGCAATGTTGGTATGTAAGGAGTGTTGGACATTGTTATTGTTTAAGTTGTTTTTTTAAGTCAACGTTATGAACAGATGGTCTAATCGGGGCTGCTGAACCTACAGTTTAAAGTGGGATCTGGGCTACTATGTGCAACCATCGGGTATCGAACCTAGAACCGTTTGACTTCAAGGCAACGACGTTATCACTACGCCATCGAGGAGGTCCTGCTTGACTTTTCCGAAAAAAAAACAACAACTTAAATATCTAGCTTTCTTGCACGCAGTAAACCCAGGAAACTACATTACTGCATGGTAACGAGGCTCTGGCGCTTGAATTCACAGGAGTTATCCTGTGTTATGTCTTTACCTGTGCTGAGTGCCTTCTTGTAACTCTTCAGTGTCCAACCTGACAAAGTTGACTGATTGATTGAATTGTTGTTTAAAGTCCACTTTATGCACAGATAGGCTAATCCGGATTGGATATAAATTTTAAAGTAGTATGCGAACCACTATGTGCCCCCACAACCTGACCAGATGTCCTACAGTGAATGACCCAGAGAAAGTGATCCTTGGCCCATTTTTCGTTGAGGTCCTAAAGTATAAATTATTTCCTTTAGTTTTAGTAAAAATATTGTTGTATTACCCAGTGGTCGAAGTGGATATTCCTTGGATAGGGAGTTACTTTTCAAGTATGTGAGGGATGCTTGTATGGACCAACATTGGAACCAATGCAGCAGGTGGGGGACAGCTATGCAAATTATCCTAAGTAGAGGATGCTTTATAAAAATTTTCTAATTGTTGGATAGCATCCTCAGGCGTTCCTCTTCGAGCACTAGTGTCAATGGTTCTCTTCTACGGTCTGTTTGTTAAAATGCGTATTTACTGATGTGTTCATAATTATAGATATTAATAAAATCACGTTTATGGATATATGTGGAATAAATAGAATTATACCACATCGTAGGCCTATTATAACTTGATTTGTATTCTAACTCAAGGTGTAAGATATCATGTGTCAAAATGTATCAACATCAATGTAAAAATTACTAATATGATAATAATTTAAGAGTATGTTGTTATGCTATCAGTATAAAACGACTGTTTCTGGCTAAAAGGGCCGAAATTTAAAATATTTTCCTTTCAAGTTGATTAGGCGAAACGGGAAATTCCCGATTCTCCTGAAATTACTAAAGTCACAAGTGACCTTAGCCTGTGCTGATAAGCCATTAAGTGAAACTGGATTAGGCGAGACGGAAATACACGAGGGGAGAGAGAGGGGAGGAACTAGGAAGGAGAAAGAAAGGTTTTATATAATCTCCTCTCTTTTATATATATATGAGAGAGGAGATATTACAGATGATAGAGAGAGCGGAAGACGAAAGGTGAGAATGAGAGAGGAGCAGCTAGTAAGAAGAAAATATGGAGAGAGAAAATGAAGGTAAGAGAGAGAAAGAAATCCAGACCTTTCCCTAATTCATAACAATAGGGGCTTTTAACCAGTTACAGAAATTACACGTTTCAAATCAACCACTCACTGATACTACCTCGTTGCTGCAAATCCATTCAAAAGAGCTAACGAACGAAATCAAATTCATTCCATCAACGCATTCGCGGTGTCGGCTGCCGCGGACATAGCAAACTACACCACTGCATATTGTCTTTGTAACTTTCAAATTTTCCACGCTGTTTGCCTGCACGTTCCAAAACAAAGCGTTATCTGCTTGCGATTCCACACGTGCGATTGTTGTTAGCAATTAGCCGTCATTATCGTTTGCTGCGTGATGCTGATGGGGAAATATTTTCGACTGCAGTGTCCACTGGTGCTGCCAAGGGGAACTTTCACATTGGTTACTACGTAATGAAGGGTTGTTTATTTCCAGCATTATCACGAAATGAGATTTGATTCGACCACATCACTCAATCGAGGCAGGAAGAATGCAGGAACTGGTTTAATAACATTAAATTAACAGTGCAATCTCATTTCCTTTCGCCTTTCCGCTTCAGACAATTGAAATGGCCACGAGTACAGTGTTGTTGTCAACAAACTCAAAACATACAAACAGCAGAATACAATACGCATTTATTTTTCCACGCAATCTACTATAATTAAGAACAAAATGTGGAATATGAGACTAATGAAATTAATATACAGAGTATGAAAAATATGGATTAAAAGTAAACACCGAGAAAAAAGTATATTGCGATTGTATGTATATTGCAACCTCTCTCTCACGTTGTACACCCTAGACTACATATTTGCAGACTAATACAGCTCTGGCACATGAACACACAGATAATCCTCTGTTGTGTTTTTGTAGAGTCGTCCAGGTGTGTTTGTGATGTTCTTTGATATCAGAGTCTCACTTGTCGAACCCATATTGCATACGCTTCGTGTTGACGTCATTACGGTATGCTTTCGTTAGGCTTGTTAGGTTTAGTTATACAGGGTGTCCGGAATGAGACTGACAGTTTTTAAAAGTGTGTTATTTTAATACGGTAAGGAGTAGCTAGAAACAAAAACACACATTTTGAAGGAAAACTCAAAACGTTTTATTGGAAGCAGTAACAGCTCACAAGGGAGATCATCCGATTTCCATGAAACGTGGCAGGTGTATAGAGGGACCCAAAGGAAGAAATACGTGTTTTTTGTTTTCGGCTAAAAAACGGTTTTAGGGGCAAAACTCCCCCCCCCTCCCCAAATGTCAAGATGAGGACATATTGAAGTAGGGATCTGACCCCTGTGTCCCCAAGGAAGAAATACATGTTTTTTTTTGTTTCGGCTAGAAAACTGTTTTAGGGGGCAAAACTCCCCCTCAAATGTCAAGATGAGGAGAAATTGAAGTGGGGATCTGACCCCGAAACTACGTAAATCTGACATAGGAATATCACGCACATATAATTGGAACACACACAGCACAGAACTGTAGGATTGTCGGTACCAAACGCAGTGCAATTGTAGAGAGATGCCGAATTCATAGACACCGTTGTTCCCGGATAGGCATGGGCATAACAACAGACGGATTATAGCAGGGTAACGGAGAATCAAAATAGCCGCACACATGAACCATAACCCTATCAAGCATGGCCTAGATATCATATAGGTGATATCCATAACCAAGGACACAAGAGGATAGTTCCATAGACGAATACACAGCATGTATAAAACATTTATTACCACCAGAAAGTAACACAAAACAACATTATGATAACCGATCTGCTAACACGGAGTAAAGACAAGCACCAATGCATCACACTGAAAACCGCCCCCATTGTTGCTTCCACGGTGTCAATGTACATACTCGTCACAGTAATGGTACTCCGAAAAAAATATGTAAACATAATGCTCGGTTACACCATGCACATCTGATTACTGCCACTGCACCACAAACATCGGATTACTGTCACCACCAAAACAGAATGCCACCGGATTCTCAAATGGAGGTGGCCTTTCGGGAAGATACCCACTCTTATACCATGCGTATTGGAAGAGATGTCAAAACCTGGGTGAGGACAACTGATTATCAAACTACAATCCCTCACACATAATGTTATTGCGTAGGTGGAGATTAATGCCACTGTGTAGTAACAGGATAAGATCGGAAAACCGTGCCAGTCAATCCTTTAGCTATTGTCAACAGAGTAATGTCTTTGTCTCACCTCTCGCATAACAATATCACTATGTCCACTCCACGAATCCAATAGCAGAACACCGAAATCACCTGTGTTTGGGAAGTACACCTCCTTGAGCCAGGTCTTAAAGTGATTTGTTGTCAGTTTCCCCGATGTAGAGGCTGCAATGAACACATTTGATGGATGGAACAGTGTTCGGTTGACATAGGGTCCAAACGTACCTCCAGGTTCCTTTAGAACAACAAAGAGAAGAGACAACACCTCTCCCGCGGCGAAATAATTGGTTGAATGGTGTAGCTGTGTGTTGTGGATGCAACAGATTGCACGATAGTGTCCACTTTCTTCGTTCCCTTAATAGCTTGGGTGCGACCTCTGTCGTATTTCTAAATCAAAACCACTTTGATCAGAGTTAAACACATTTGCGACAGAGTACTGTGCAATACATGATTTAACAGTATCCACAAAGCCGTCACGTTCGATCTGAACATGTTCCCCCTTGCCAGCAGAGGTGCGTGTAATGAATCTGGGACACGATGTAACCTGTTTTCCTGAATTTTCAAAGCCAAAACCGTGACGCTGTAAACCGAGAAACGTCCAATTCAGCTTTAGCTTGCAGAGTCCATCTCCGAATATCAGTGTCATGGATTGCAACCTGTGCTTGCACGGCATCACTAAAGTTTTCTAAAACGTATTTGGAAACCTGACACAGCTTTTCTTTTCTTTCCGTGTTCTCCTGCATGTACCTGCTCTTCCAATCTTCGTAGTTGTCATGTTGAGGTAACCTTCTTATACTGATTTTGCACGGTGGTCAGGGACAAATGTTGCTTCTGTCCCCTCCTACAAAAGTCAACTGCTCTTTGTTTATATCCAATGGATACAGTATGTGGTGAACAATGGTCGGTATAGTCTTCTTCCGTGTCATCATCTGTATCTTCCAAAGCGTGTGCATACGTATCGTCTTGCTAGTCACAGTCCAAGGAAGTAGCAAATTCCACGATGTACGCAGGATTTACGGTAGATCTTTAAATGACGTCCTTCACAATGTCTGCGACATATGCCTCCTCTGCTGTTAAAGGAGATGAGCTACTGACATTAAATGCCTGTATTACCAGTGTGACCACATTCACTACATTCAACATGGCACCTCTATCCAGAACTGTTGTCCTTATTTACTTCTGTCAGCCTTTATATACGGGGTCACACTTACGGAATTTGGATTCATGATGTCTTATCGTACATACCATCCCACTACAGCACACGTGATAATTGTGTTTAACTGTGGCCTCCTGGCACCATATCACGTTTCCTTACTCTTATCTCCTGTGCTTGTGAGGTATCTCTTGACAGACTGCCCATAGGTGATACGTCGTGGTGGGTGCATTGCACATGATTTGTGTCAAGCATGTCTCGCGTGTTATGTAACGCATTTTGTCACATTGTATGCTATCGCGTGGCATATTTGCCTTTCTTCGTCTGGTCGGTGATAGCTATGTTTGCCAGTGATATGCACTTCATATCTCAAGTGTCCCACTTGTGTATCTGCCAGTACAATTAGCACAAAACTTCAACCGCCATCGTCCTTCACGATAGCATTTGCGTTTGGTACCGACATTCCAACAGTTCTGTGCTGTGCGTGTTCTTCCTATGCCGTATTTACGTGGTTTCGGGATCACATACCCACTTCAATTTGTCATCGTGACATTTGATGGAGGTGGGAGGTGCCGCCTAAAACAGTTTTTCAGCTGCAACACAAAAAAATGTATTTCTTCCTTTGGGCCCCTCTATACAACTGCCATGGAAATCTTAGGGGGACACAGGGGTCAGATCCCCACTTCAATTTGTTCTCATCTTGACATTTGAGGGAGGTTGCCACCCAAAAACCGTCTTTTAGCCGAAACAAAAAACATGTAGTATTTCTTCCTTTGGGTCCCTCTATACACCTGCCACGTTTCATGGAAATCGGAGGGGACATTTAGATGACCTCCCTTGTCAGTATAGCTCCCATGAGCTCAGCTTTGTTGCATGGAGATTGTCTAGCTGTATTACGTCTCCCTGCACAAAATATAACTTGATGGTCAATCCAAGAAATATTGTATTGTACTTACAAGCCTACTCTAACAACGAAGGCATACCACAATGACGTCAGAACACGAAGACTCTTCAATGTGTGTGCGGTTAAGTGATACCCTTCATATCAACTTACAAACCATTACAAAGGCGCCTTGTAATAATAGTGTCCCAGGTTTGATACTCAGTGAAGGCACATAGTGGTTCGGATCCTACTTTAAACTGTAGGTCCAGTCCCGATTAGCCTTACAGTACATAATGCGGACTTAAAACAAACTCATACATGCAAACGCATAATAAAGCAGTAATTTTCGTAGCCGCGATTAGCCAAAGTGGCAGAAAAGCGATGCAAGAAAATGGGAGAAGAGGCAAGATATGTATTATTAGAAGATGAAAAATGTTTTTTTTTTAATGTTAGAAATAAAGATATTTACGAAGTCATAAAGCTGAACTCTTCCCTGTGACTGAAGTTAATGACAGGCCTCCCCGATGGCGTAGTGGAAAACAGTGTTGCCTTGCAATCAAGAGACCACGGGTTGTATCCCTGGTGCAGGCACATTACACACTGAGACCGGATCCTACATTAAACTTTAGGTCCAGCCACGATTAACCTATCTGAGCCTAAACCAGGTTTTAAACGAACTTCGACACGTTCCTTGTTCTTTAAAAATGATGTGCTTTGAAAGGTAAACAATCATCCTATGATTTCGCACCGATGAATATTCAGCCATGTAGCAATTAAACGCCGATTAATAATTCTCCTGACTGAAAACTCCTGGAATTTCGAAATCTGCTAGCGATTTTCATCGAGATTGACAATTAATGATTGCTTTTAATGTGCTTACAAATCGTGGATAGAGAAAACACAACATACATTAACCTTTCGATTAACCTTTCATTGATGTCAATATTTTTTGTAGTGTAAGGTAAAATTTAAATTGATTTCTCTTCAGCTAGTAGTATAAAATACAATAGGATGAGGACACACATAGCGTACAAATGAAGAGGTTATTTGATTAAACAGCCCGATTTGGCTACACTTAAAATTATGCCAAGATGCCCATATGCCCCAATTCTTCAAGTGTGATATGCTCTTAATCCCAAGAACCCTGAATTCTAGTGTATAAATGAAGAACCCTCAATAGACAGATTTGCCTACACTTAAAATTAAGCCAAGTACCCATATGATCTTATTGCTTACAGCGTGCTACTCCGTCAAAATCCCAAGAATCCTGAATTCTAGTGTACAAATGAAGAACCCCCCTCAGATTGAATCGGCCATGTGTGCAAAGGCTGAATCTGCCAGATTGTTGTCCATAAGCTTGTCAAAAATATGCCCCTCTTGATATTGTTTTGACTACACTTAAAACTAAACCAAAAATGCTCATATTCTCATGCTCTACAACTTACAGATCAATACAATAGAGGATTACTTGGACAAGGGCAGGCTGCAAATTGAAGTTTCATGTTCTTTCTAATCTTTGATCAGTTTCATGCCCCGGCCAGCAATAAATTATGCACGCCTGGGGGCTTTTATATGCTAGCACGCATGAGATATAATCTACACAGCTAAAAGGGGGCATTATTGATATTTCTGTGCCCTTTCAGGGAAACTTCCTTTTGCATGATAGCATGTATGGGCCTGCATGCCATTGACTCCAATTCACTGGAAGAGCATAAAACTTCAATTAATATTTCTGTATAATAGAAGGAAATTCTTAGTAAAAGAACATTAGCCTCTTGCATGTTGTCATGTATGCCTGAATCCAATTCAGGTTTTGCCTTGCTCTGATAATATATACACGAGTGAGATATTGGGAATATTCATTGCACAGTTAAAATCCAATTTTGACTGTATTTAGCTGATATATAGCTTATAACTCCTGGGTTCTGATGCTCAGTAGAATGTGGACATAGTCCCATGGCTTATATGCTTTATAATCAAAGGCTTCTGGGTTTAAGACCTCTCCATGGAGAAGTGCTAGTCTTGCTGCCTTGTAATCAAGAGGCCCCCAGGTCTGAAACCTGGTAGAGTGTGTGGGCCTCCCTGATGGCAAAGTGTTGGTATTATTGCCTTGTAATCAAGAGGCTCCGGGTTTGAGCCCTGGTAAGATGTGTGAAGATGTGTGAAGCACCTGTTAATACATGTGGCAGAATAATATCCCCACACATGAGATTTTGAGAATATTCACTGCTAGCTGATATACAGCTGAGGTTTGATGCCTGGTAAAGTGTGTTATACAACAGCATAATAGAGCAAAATTATTTTATATTGGGGATCACCAGAGCCTAGTTACTGCTGTTGTCTGGGTATAAAAGCACCAGCTCAGCCACTAACTGCTGTTATAATTGTTTTGGCATATTATCCATAGTTCTGTTTTTTTGGACCAAGAAATTTTATATAAATAAACAATAAAAATGCCAAACTTGAAATATTGCAATCAATGCAATAAAAATATATCTAGTTCTAATTGGGCTAGGCACCGGTTTAATTGTGACCCTAAGAAATGCAGAAAAGCTACTAAATTGTGCCCAAGATGCCATAAAATATTAAGCAAGGCATATTACAAAAGGCATAAGTGTACTTGTTATGTACAGTCATCAACATTGCCCTCACAGCCATCTACATCTGGTCTGAAAAGGAAGCATGAAGCACCTGTTAATGCTAGAGCAGCAAAGCAGCCACGCTATGAACCACCTATTCATAGCAGTTTTGCTGGCCAACTTAGGGATTACCGGTTTGTATCAGAGCCAAAATGTGACATTAAGAATTTTTTGAACAGTATAAATCCTGATGTGCAGGCAATTCTAAATGCACAAAATGGCTCTTATAAGCTGTCCCTCAAATTGTTTACACAATATAAGAAATCAAATGGCACAAAATTTACACAGCCCCACATAACAGAAACTGTAGCTATATATTCAAATACAAATTTAGACAAAATAATAAGCAGTTTGATAGAGCAATTGAATATTAAACACTCTGAATTTGCAGCAAAAGAATCAGGATGGAGCCTATGCGGAACTTCACACAAGCTCTATGTTAATATTTCTGAATTCAGCCCATTACAAGGTTCCACATATGTGAATTTACCTGCCAATATTAAAAACAAAAGAGCCGTGGTTAACATAAAAAATAATGATGAGAAATGCTTTCTGTGGTGTATTTTAGCTGCTTTGTTTCCAGTTTTAGATCATCCTGAGAGAATAAGTTATTATAAACAATATGAACACAATTTTGATGAAGCAATGGAGGGCTTAGAATATCCAATGTCTGTTCAGAATATTGATAAATTTGAAAAAAAAGGCCAGGGATAACAATGGTAAGCAATTATCTATTAATGTATTTATTTGTTCTACTGGCCGTGGCAATTGCTTGATAGCACCTCTCAGAATCAGTACACTTGATGATGATTCTGCTGTCCCGATTGATCTGCTCTTAATTGAAGAGGATGGCACACACCATTACACTCTGATACACAGTCTTGAAGCTTTAGTTAGAACACAACTAGACAAACCTAAGACAATATTCAAGTTGTGTAGAAGATGTTTGACTGTATTTGATGGTCAAAAAATAATAAATGGGGTTCGTGAAGTGAATACAGAAATTGCTAAAAACAAGTTAATTGAACATTTAAAATACTGTGGCAACCATAAAACTGTTCATATGCTTATGCCTAACCCAAGTGAAAATGCCAAATTCAAAAAATTTGAAGCCTTGTTGGAACACCCAGCATATATAGTCTGTGATTTTGAATCAAATCTCAAACCCCTTGCATTCTGCAGCCCAGATCCTGATGAATCTTCAATTACATCATACCAGTTACATGAACCTTCTAGTTTTTATTATGTTGTTGTACAGGATGGGGTTGTTAGTAAAGAATATTTATACATGGGAGCAGATGCCATCAAAGAATTTGCACATAGAATAGAAAATGAGTGCCATGACATAGCATCTAATGTCTTATTAAAATCAAAACCTATGTTGCCTTTAACAGAGGATCAGATTGAAGATTTCAATAATGCAGAAAAATGCCCGGTATGTGATTCTGAATTTTCAGATACAAATATCAAGGTGAAACACCATTCTCATACAGATGGTAAATTCTTAATGGCCCTGTGTAATAGCTGTAATATTAAGATCCAGAGACCAAAATTTGTCCCTATATTTTGCCATGGTGCATCCAATTATGATTTCCATCATTTGATCAAGTACGAGGGGTTTGACAAGCAGAATTTAAATATTTTAGCTGAAAATGATGAGAAATATATTGCTATTAGCAAGATAATTAAAGTTACTGGTGTTCCTATTCACTTAAGATTTCTTGATTCCTACAGAATTCTGTCTGCTAGCCTGGCTACACTGGCCAGTCAATTATCTGATGATCAATTCAAAATCACATGTGCTTTGTTTCCAAATCAGGACCTGAAATTAATTAGGCGGAAGGGTGTATATCCATATGATTATGTTACAGATTTTTCTAAATTTGATGAGTGTTCTCTGCCACCACAACAAGAGTTCTACAGCAAACTCAGAGCATCTGGAATCACTGATGATGATTATCACCATGCCCAGTTGATGTGGAACAATTTAAAATGCCAGACATTTGGTGATTATCACAAGGCATATTTAAAACTTGATGTGACCCTCTTAGCTGATATACTTCAGGCATTTAGAAAATCTTCCATGCAAAATTATAAGCTGGATCCAATGTATTTTTACAGTGCACCAGGCCTAGCATGGTCTGCAATGTTTTTAAACACTAAAATGCAATTGGATCTGATCCAGGATCAGGATATGTATTTGTTTATGGAACAATGTATAAGAGGAGGGATGGTGCAATGCTCTCAGAGATATGCCAGAGCAAATAACAAGTATATTCTCAATTATGATCCAGCACTGCCATCAAATTATATACTGTATGTAGATGCTAACAGCCTCTATGGTTATGCTATGATGGATAAACTGCCATATGCAGGGCTTGAGTGGGTTGAAGATTTCAATATTGAAGATCTTCAGGATTTTGATGACAATAACTATGGCCTGTTCTTAGAGGTTGATCTGACAATTCCTGATGATTTACACAACAAATTTTCTGATCTGCCCCCAATTCCTGAGGTTGAGTGTTCACCTGGCTCTAAACAGAAGCAGCTCATGATGACTCTAGAGCCAAAACAGGGCTATGTCTTATATTACAAAAACCTCCAGTTCCTAATGCATCATGGTGTTCAAGTGACCAAAGTTGGAAAAGTTTTGAGGTTCAGGCACTCAAGATGGTTGAAGCCATATATTGATACAAACACAGAGCTTCGAACATCTGCAATGAGCCAATTTGATAAGACTTTGTTTAAATTGATGGTCAATTCAGTGTATGGCAAAACCATAGAAAATGTCAGAAAACATACTGATGTTAAAATAATTACTGACTGAGCAAAAAATTGATAGCAAAGCCTAATTTCAACTACAGAAGGATTTATGATGACAATATGGCACTCTTCAACATGAAAAAAACACAAATTAAGTTTGATAAGCCTATTTATGTAGGGGCTGTGATATTATAATTGGCCAAATTACACATGTTAAAATTGTATTATAATGTGTTGAAGCCTATTTATGGTAATTGTGTAAAACTGATGTACATGGACACATATAGTTTTATTCTTGATATTCAAACAGAAGATGTTTATCAAGATATATCACAGCCTGCATTGCTTTAATATTTTGATACCAGTGAACATACAAAAATTCAACCCCACAACAAAAAGGTGCCTGGCAAGTTAAAAGATGAGACACTTGGTGATGTTATTGTGGCATTTGCTGGGTTAAGGGCCAAGATGTACAGCTTTGAAACATGTAGTGGTGTTGTTGCAAAAAAAGCCAAGGGCATTGGCAGAGTAACTGTTGACAAAGAGCTTGAATTTGAAGATTATGAAGATTGTCTCAAAACCCAGAGTTCAATCAGAACATCAGAATGCAGAATTCAGAGTAAAGATCACTTGTTGACTACAAATGTTGTAAGAAAAGTGGCTCTGGACCCACATGATGATAAGAGATGTATTTTATCATGTGGCATACATACTCTACCATGGGGTCATTGTGATTTGAAAAGTGGCAATCAATGCCCAATTACAGAGCATGATTTGAAATAAATAAACATGCCTATGAACTTATTTGGGTTCAAAAAACAGGCTATTATGGACCTGCCAACACCAGCACCCTCTCCTGATATAATATCTAAACTAAGTGCTTTGTTAATTATTCATCTGAACAGCATACTTACAGATGTTGATGATAAAACAGGTAAAACATTGTACATATTTAACAATAATTTAAATCATTACCAATTACCTGTAGGTGGTCAATTACAATTTATTACAACCCCCGAGGGTGATGTCAAGATTTCAGTAGGGAGAAATATTTATAGAATTAAGCACTCAAACATGGTTTCTGGCACTGTATATACTGTTTCTGCTGGTGACTGCTTATATATTGAGGTCCCGGGATCCTATGACAAGCTTATACCTTTTTTTATAGAATTAAGAATTAGATATTCAATAATAAATAACCACTAAAACAAAATGCCTAATGATATATTTGGCCATACAAGGCATGAAGATCACAGTGATGAGATTCTTATGCTTGATGTCAGAGTTAAAAAATTAAGAAGTGATTTACAAGCTTTACAAACCACACTCAATGCCAGTCTTCAACTAGAAATTACAAATTTACAATCACAATGCATGGACCCTCTTCTTAAAATTGACTCAGAACTCAAATTCCTGCTTCAAAAATATACTGATTTGGCTACATTGGATAATTTTCAAAGTTTAGAGGAGGCTGTAGCAGCTCTTCAAGCCAAATTTAAGACCCAGGCCACCAACTCTGAGCAATTGAAACAACAATTGGAAGAGCAGATAAATAATGTCCAGACACAGCTCCAAACAATTGTCAAAAGCATAAAATCACAAGAAGATTTTGATCTAGTGATTTCCACTCTAAAGGAACAGATTCAACCACTACAGATACCTAATCTGGACCCCTTGAACAATGCCATAGCCGAGGTTAAAGAAAAAATTGAGACACTTGAAAATTTTATGAACAACTTGCCATCTTCTGATGCTTTGAGTGCTATAACTCGGAGTGTTGCCAACATTAAGCTGCAACTTGAAACATATGAAGATTTTGGAAAAATTCAAAGTACCATAACCCATCTTGAGGGTACAATATGTAACGATTGAAAAATTTTGGTAAATTTCTTTAATATTTAAATTACTTTTCGATAGCCCTCGTATAAATTCTTTTGGAGTTTTAATCTTTTGAATGTACATTTTATCTTTGTTAAAATTGTAACGCAGTTTCTGCCAAGCGAAAAAGAACGCGAAGCAAGTTGAAGCTTGCATTATTTTTCTTTTTTTAACAACAATGGGTTCTTTTTCGTTCGGCGCTGCGTGGGTTTGTAAATAAGTTTAGCTTGCATTGTGTTTCTGGATATGCCTTTTAGGAAGGGGTAATTGTTGGATGCTAAAAATAACTTTTCAGTTTGTCGAAATCTTTTGTTGGGAAATAGAATTGCGCAATCTCGCAAGTATAAATATCAGCGGTCTCGCTGGCAAAATAATCAGTATAGCAGTAGATTCCGGAATCGTTAGGTGATTAAATCGCTTGTCGAGGTCCAGGGCTGGGAGAATACGGGCGTTGTGTGGGGGAGTGGCTGGTCAGCTCTCCCTTCCACAATGTCCGAGGTTCTCCGTAAGCCACCTTTCAGGATTTGTGCTGGTCAGCATGATCCTTAAAGGGGATTTAGCGAGCATATAAATAATTTAATTCATACTTATTTAATCTTAATAATTTAAAATTTTGATTCATAAATTCTATCGAAGTTAGCACTGGTCAGTGTGACTCCGATATAAATTCAAGATATACATCCTTCTCGTCGAGTTAATTTTTATTCTTAAATCATTCTGAATTCTCCTGGTCAGGAGGTTCATTTAAATAAATTTGTTTCTTTGATACTTAAATCCGAGAGCATACCTCTGGTCAGAGGATGTCTTTTAAATCTGATAGCTTATATAGTTTCACGTCCGTTTTTAAAGTCTGAGTGTCCGGAACGTTTATTGGTTTCTCTTATTTAGGTTTTATTTAGATATAATTTTGAAACAGTTATAATAGGTGACCGGTCGAGTATATGTTTTTATAGAAATTCGTTTAATGTAAAGGTCTATTGTTTTGCTTTTGCAATGTGAGTAGCCAAAAAGGGTAGACAGAGTCCCCTGTTATGTTAAGGAATTCCACGTGGACATTTGTAATTTGTGGCCGAGATATGGCTTTGGTATTGGGTAGAGAAAGGCTCCCCTTATATTTAGTTATGAATGTTATTGGAGGTTGGCCCAGACGAGGGTAGTATACCTCATGAGTTCTAGAGAACATAACGCAGATGTGAAAATATGACAGAAGCACGAATAGATATTTACGGATAGATGTTTATGTAAATTTTTTTTTTTTTGTTTTGGTTAATTGAAATTTTGTCAACCATTACTGAATAATTTGTCACCTGTTTATTGAAACCAAGTTAAGCTGGGTTAGTTCTTTGATGGGATATGGACTATATATATATATAAGAGAGAGCTCTCTGGATTGTATTTTTACTTGAAAGCAAGTTTCAGTCTGTTACGGAAGTAATTTTTGAACAAAAATTTAATTTTGGCATTGTAGTTTTCTCTTGATCAGAAGATTGTATATTTTTCTTTCAACCTAACTAATATTTGGATTTGTAAATAAATTTATAATCGTTAATTGGTATTTCCTTGTAGTAAATTTGTCTAATAAGTATAAATTAACTGGCATCCTTTTGGTTAGTGAGGTGTCCCGCCGTCACTGGTCAGTGAGGCGGAGGCTTTATCAATCTAAAGGACGTCAGATTCGATTATGCTGATTTCGCTCGCGACTCGCATGCGTGTCCTCACTGGTCAGTGGGATGCGGGTGCGATCACGATGGAGTTCAAGCATGAGAAAGGTTACCTTATTTTGAGGTCTTAGATAAGTAAGCATAAATTTAATTTTAATTATATTATTATTCAAAAGCAGACCTTTACCCGAACTTTGGGATGCGGGGTCTCATGCCCCGCAGGAACTGAGCGTAGTCGTGGCATTTATATATTTATAACAGAAAGATATTTGGTAGGCAGCGACGCCCGGTCTTTGTCTGTCGAGGGATCGAGTCGGTGCGTCGTGTGCTAGGCAACGTGGGCCAACCGAGCTTCACTTTGCAAATAGCAGCAGTGCAAAGTGATTTGACAAATGTACAAGAATCTCTAGAATCCCGCTTGCCTGGTATTGTAGACACCCTTGTCAGTGTCCAGCAACAGATCACAAAACTTGAAAACCTCAACACTGAATCTGAGCTATCTCATTTTCATCACTTGATCGATGATAACCAAACAAAGCTTGAAATTTTACAACAATCAACACCCACTCAGGCAGACATAACCCTGCTCCAAGATAATATGCGTGGTGTGGTTGATGCTTCTGAATTAAATGATGTGAAATTGGCACTTGAATCTTTGCAGAATACTGTATCAAATCTGCCTACATCACAGGAACTTAAAAATATTAAGAGAGCTGTGAATCGCATATTGAAATCAGAAGATATCAAGAATATCTAGACAGAGATCAAACAACTCACTCAGACAGTGGCCACTCTACCAACTAATCAACATATTAATGAACTGCATGCCCTGTTTGAGGATATCAGAAGACAAGTCCATGATCTTACAGCTCAAAATTCAAAATTGGCAGTTGTTGAAAATTTACAGCAAATTGTAGCCAACATCAAGCAACAGCTGGGAAGCATGGAATCCAACCAAGCAAATGCTCTGTCTGTTTTTGCCACACAGCTTCAAGAGATTGTCCAAAAATACAAAAAACTTGTTGTGGACATAAAGATCAAGCCAGGCCATGATGATGTTGTTAGGACTATCAATGAGCACCTTGAATCTGTAGCAAGTAGATTGCTTACAGCAGAAAAAGAAATAACTGGCCTAATCGAGAATCCTAAACATACAGTAATTCTTGAATTGTACAGTATCCCCAACAAAGAATATGATTCACCATTTACACCAGGTGGCAAAATATATATGCTGTCCCCTGCACAATTTTATTACCAGTTTTTTGTTGGGGGCACACTTAGACCAATCAAGATCAAATATTGGCTACAACCACAGGCACACCACTACCCTACCTTATCAATAACAAATGCTGATAACAAAGCAAAAATCACCAGTGTTGAGTTAGAAGATTTTACAGATCCCAATACATTAGAAACATCTTATGCTGAAGATGATGGCTCTCTGGAATTTAATATACAAATAGGAGACAAATTATATTTAGAAAATCCTGTAGTATCAGCTGCTGAACACCCTATAGTTGCAATATTCTTGTTTACATACTATGTCTAGACAAATTATTGTTGATGAATTACACAGACAAGCCAGACATAATTATAAGAGACTGCCAGTGGTTACAAAAGGCATATATGATTTATGGCAGTGTGACTTGGTGGAAATGGCAAGTGGACAGCTGAAAAACTTAGACAAGATCAGCAAGGGCTACAAGTATCTACTCACAGTCATAGATACATTTTCAAAATTTGCCTGGGCTGTGCCACTCAAATCCAAGATTGGAAAATGTGTTACAGAAGCCTTCAGGACAATCATCAATCAGAGTGGAAGATCAACGCGCTATTTGCAAACAGATAATGGCAAAGAATTCTATAATTCTGTGTTCCAACAATTTATTAAAAGCCAGTCAATACAACATTACTCGAGTTACAGTGATCTCAAGGCCTCTATTGTTGAAAGATTCAACAAAACCCTAAAAAATCATATGTATAAACAATTTACACTTCAAGGTAATTATAATTGGCTTAATATTCTTCCAGAACTTCTACATAAATATAACAACTCGGTCCATTCCACAATCAACATGAAGCCCTCTGAGGTAACTTCATCTGATGAGCAAAAATTGATCAGCACTGTTTATTATCCTAGATACCAGCCAACAACAAGAAAAGCCAAATACAAGGTAGGTGATCAAGTAAGAATCAGCAAATATAAGCACTTATTCAAAAGAGGCTTTACCAGAAACTGGAGCACTGAATTATTTACAGTGATTCAAGTTAAACCTGGGACACGATACACATATATAATAAAAGATCACCGAGGAGAAATTCTCAAAGGCAGGTTTTATGAAGAAGAACTCAGCAAAACTAAGCAGCCTGACACATATCTTATAGAAAAAATCATCCGCAGAAAAGGCAACAAGATACTTGTCAAATGGCTAGGACTTCCAGAACACAGCTGGATCGAGGCAGACAAGGTGATACTATGAACACCTGGGATGTTATAAAAAGGCTGCCAGAGCCTGAACAGCAGAATAAGAGAAATGGAATGCTGCTGCCTGATAATATTAGATGTCTTATTGTTGGGCCATCGGCTTGTGGTAAAACTACACTAATGATTGATAATTTTTTATTGGCACCCAACTGGTTAGACTGGAAAAACAGGCACTTGTATGTCTTCTCTAAGAGCTTGGAACAATTAAAATATCAGCAGCTGATGAAGCTATATGATGGACTGGATATTGCCACTTTTGAATCAGATGTTATGCCACTGCATGACTGTCTCGATAATTCTGTTGTTGTGTTTGATGATATTATAAGGATAATCAAAACAAGGTTAGAAATTTTTTTACACAGGGCCGACACAAAAACATTGATTGCTTCTACCTGGCACAGACTTTTTCTAAAATACCGAAGCAGCTGATCCGAGACAACAGCAATTTTATATGTGTGTTTCATCAAGATCATACCAACCTCAAACACATACATGATGAATATGTAGGTGGTGACTTGAGCTACAATGATTTTTCTAAGTTTTGCAGTAGGTGCTGGAACCAGGACAGCTATGGGTTTGTCACAATTGATATGACAAGGAAACCCAATAGTGGCAAATACAGAAATAAAATCAACAATTTTCTAGACATTGAAACATATATAAATAACCATGAAAAGGCCAATCATTGATGATCTTAAATTAAGAGATTATCTTGTAAAAAGATTTAAGGGATGGAAATCAGAGAACCGAGGAATCTATGAAAAACACAAGCAAACAGAACAGCCTATTATTGATGCTATTAGTGAATTAGGTAAAAATATCAAAACTGTTACAGAGCAAAATCAAAATTTGATCACAGAGCTTGTACCTGTAGCTGCTAGGAACATATTAGATTATCCAATCACCCCACTTTCTAGTATTCATACACCTAGTCCTGTTGCTCCTCGAAGAATTGAAGCTACTCAGGATCCTATTGAATTGGGTCTTCTTGCTCAAAAATATTTAAGCACACCTAAAGACAACAAAGATGAGGTCTTTGGTCTATATGCTGACACAGAGCGTGATGGCAGCATCATACATAGAATTGGCAATTTCAGAGTAACATTTATGGGAGATGATCTAATTGTATATTCAGAATCTCATCTTGGAGAAAAAGGTGGTTTTGTTAAGTACCCTGGCACACCTGGATTGTGGGAACTGATGACTAGGAAGAGACCTGGCAGCTATACAGATCAAGATTATGAGCATTACAAAGAAATATTAATAAAATCAGATGCTCTATACCAGAACAATGATCCCACACAAAAAAGAGTCAAGTCTAGCAGTGGAGCAAAATACAACAACTTAATCAAGCCCATATGGTCACAGATCAAGACTGGTAGTGGAATCAAACAATACAACACCCTGCCTAAAGAATTTGTGTGGGTTGATGATGTCAGGAAACTTGTAGATAGGTTGCTGGTGATAGCTGGGGAGGAAAATGCTGGCAACCACAATTTTTACAATGAAAAGGTTGGAATTATGGACATGATAAGTACCAAATTGTCTAATTTTATAGTGAATGACACTAAGGGGATTGGATATCTTATAAAAATTATTAATACTCTACCACCTAAATTTTGGAATATCTCTGAGGGTCGGGGGCTGGTTAATGACATCATAAACAAGCTGCCATTTGAACTACACATTCCAGGCTATCAGTATTGTGGTCCAGGCACAAAATTGGACCATAGATTAAACAGAGGGGACCCTGGTGTTAATCCCCTAGATGCTGCTTGTAGAGACCATGACATAGCATACAACACACATACTGATCTTGACAAGAGACATGTTGCAGACAAAAAATTAGAAGAGGCTGCATTTGGTAGATTTGTAAGCAAAGATGCTTCTTTAAGTGAAAGAATAGCAGCATTGGGGACCACCATAGCTATGAACACCAAACAAAAACTGGGGTGGGGGCTGTGAATATATATATATAATAAACCTACAATGAAGGCCAAGGGTGTTATGTATCAGATACCTTATGCAGGTCTTAAATCTCTTAAAACTATTGATAGTCTTTTAACCAAAAAGCAGCGCAAGAAAAAAAATTCTTGTCTTGCCAAGGGCCATGGAATGAAATTTTTGCTTAGTACCCCCCAATTAAAAAAATTACAGCAATCTAGAAAAAAATCACATGTGGGTGGATTTATATTTACTATCCCGGCCATCTTAGCAGCACTTGGTGCTGTTGGGAGCTTGGCTGGGGGATCAGCTGCTATAGCAAAAACAGTAATAGATGCCAAGAATAAGGCAGAATTAGATGAATTGAAGCGCCATAATCTGGCCATAGAGAAACAAGGCAAAGGTGTTAAGAGAGCCATGAATAAGTTTAAAAAAAACAAGAGCCGCTTTCAAACCAAGATATTGAAGCTTTAATCAAGCCACTGGGCATCAAAAATTTTAGAGGTGTGTACATGTCCGATTCATTACCAGAACAACCACTCAACAAAGAGTATGGCATAGTTAATTTGGATAAGTACAAAAATCAGGGCACTCACTGGATCTGTTATCTTAAATATTTAAACAATGAGGCATTTGTGTTTGATTCATTTGGAGGTGTTCCACCTGAAAATTTAGTAAAATATCTAAAATCAACTAATCTTTATTACAATAATGCCCGTGTTCAAAACTTCAAAGATGTTAATTGTGGACATCTGTGTTTATCTGTTCTTAGATATATGTCTCAAATAAATAAACCATCAATTGAAAATTTTCAAAAAGCCCTGTGGTATCTGAAATATCATGGGAGTATTCCATCTCACCAGCCAAAATTCAATATTGAAACTTAGATTACATGATGATATAGTGTATCCCAAAACAATAGCTCTCAGAGCATTTTATGGCATGTACTTGATCCCTAATATTACACACCACAACAACACAATTGCAGTTGGTGATCAAAAAATTGTCATAACTGCAGGGCAGTATAATCTGTCCACTCTAAATGCTCAGTTACCCAGAGGTATAGTGTTAACTCAAAATTCTGTTACAGAGTAGAGATTGTGTCTGCTACAGAAACAGTGGATCTGGGTACTATAGGAGAGCTGTTAGGCTTTGAGAACAACACAAAACTTGAACCAGCCATTAAACACACTGCTATGAATATACCCAAATTCTTAGCCATAGAAACTCTAAATATTCACTGTAATGTGGCCGAGGGTATGATCACCAAATCAAATGGCATAGGCACTCACAAACAAACTGGCATCATTGCAACATTCAAACCTAACTCTGAATTTATGGAGCCAATCATCTACACTCCATCCCCAACATTATATTTTCCTGTGTGCCATAATAGAATAGATTACATTGAGTTGATGGTCACTAATGAAAAAGAAGAATTAGTTGATTTTGCTGGAGCCACAACAACTGCAATCATAGAGATTAATATTTAAATAAAAATACATACAAAAAAAATGGAAAATATTGAGAGTTATGAGCTACAATCATTCCCCCCAAACAGGAGGACCTTTGCAAATTTAAATCAACCCAACACAGAGATTGAGGTTGATCTTGATGTAGGGGATGGCTTTATACACCCCCACAGAGCAGATCTATACATCAAATTTGATGTTGTAAAGCTCGATGGTACAGATTATCCGGCAAATTCAAATATAAGATTGGTAGACAATTTTGTGCCACATCTGTTCTCTGAAATTGAGATCAGAAAACATGGTGTTGTTATAAACAGAGTAGATTACCCCGGCATTACCTCTACAGCTTTGGCCACATTAAAATTATCCAAGACCGAGGCTTCTTACTACAAAATAGGTGGATTTGAAGCTGGTGATAAAATATTATCTAAAAGCCACACAGTATTGTTCCCCATGCGCCTGTTGCCAGGATTCTTCTCAGATTACAAAGATATTATGTGGAAGGGTGGTTTAAGAATTACATTTAGAAGAGCTGCCAATGATAATAATGCTTTGATGAGGTACAGTACATTAAACTCTACCGGGGAAGCTCTGCCTAATACCCTACCTGATGAAGGCAAGTGCCTTATTCAGACTATGGAGCTAAGAATTCCAGTTGTTGAATATGAAGCCAGTTATGCTCTTAAATACAAAGCAGATATCCTAAAAAATCCACAGGTACCTTTACAATTTTATACATATCAATGTGTACAGAAGCCTGCCACTGGTAGCTATTATGAGTTTGATGCTACAAATTCATTCTCCAGTATACAATATGACATGCCAGATTTTGTGGTGGTACTGTTTCAAACTGGAAGACACAATAATCAAGAAAAAAATTCAAGTAAGTTTGATAGCTGCAACATCAAGAACATATATCTTAAAAATGGCAGAAATGAGGTGTTCCCTAGAGAAAATTATAATTTAAACATGTCCAAGGATGATTTCCTTAAATTATATGAGGCATTTACAGGCATCACCACTGGCAATACTGACATGTATTACACACCAGATGAATTCAAAGCACAGAGACCCATGTTTGTCATCAACACTTCAAAAAGGAAACAAGTTGTGGTTAATGACAGGACAAACATTAAAATTATCTGTGAATTCCATGATACACTCCCTGATGACACTATATGTAGTGTTATTCTTATAGGTGAAAAATCATATATTTATGATGTAAGAAATGAGAGAGTCACAGAGCAATTCTAGAAAGCCTCTGCATATTACCGGACCGGAAGTAAATATAAGTGGGTGTGGGTGGGTGAGGGTGGCTTTTATGAGCATTTTTGGTTTAGTTTTAAGTGTAGCTATAATAATATCAAGGGGGCATATTTTTGACAAGCTTATGGACAACAATCTGGCAGATTCAGCCTTTGCACACATGGCCGAATCAATCTGAGGGGGGTTCTTCATTTGTACACTAGAATTCAGGATTCTTGGGATTTTGACAGAGTAACACACTATAAGCAATAAGATCATATGGGTACTTGGCTTAATTTTAAGTGTAGGCAAATCTGTCTGTTGAGGGTTCTTCATTTATACACTAGGATTCAGGGTTCTTGGGATTAAGAGCATATCACACTTGAAGAATTGGGGCATATGGGCATCTTGGCATAGTTTTAAGTGTAGCCAAATCGGGCTGTTTAATGAAATAACCTCTTCATTTGTACGCTATGTGTGTCCTCATCCTATTGTATTTTATACTACTTCAGCTCGTTTTAATGAAATATTTTGATTAAGGTTCATTAAATCGACATCGAATGACATTTTATTTTGTCTTGCATAAAAAATATTTTCAGATTTAACGAAGTTTGGTTATTGGTATTCATTCCATTATTTTCAGTTTAGCTTTTCAAATAGTATTTTTGTAATGGCATACCGGTACATAAAAAATGATGCCATTCCTGTCTGTGTAGAAGTTTCATTAGAATAAATCGTAAGGTACTACTAAAAAGTAGAAATAGAGCATTTGAATTTAGAGGCGTCTCCTGAACGCATACGGTTCATGCTGCGCATGCGTCAATTGTGTCAAAAAGGACAGCTTGCTCTGCGACGACATTAATGAGCATTTCTACATTCTAATTTCTTCATATAGGAGAAGCATTTATTTTACACGAGAGCGCTCAACTAAGCTTATATTACATTTATTGGATCTGAAGTGACGCATGCGTCAATTTTGGGAAAATAATTATTACTTTCGCAGAGCAAGCTGTCCTTTTTCCCCACAATTGACGCATGCGTTCAGGAGACGCCTCTGCATTTGATAAAGTAACAATAAAGACGAGATTGTGCCCTTAAATAGTTTACGTTCAGAGATACCGTAAATCAGTGACAATGACATTTCCTCATACAGAAATTTCTTAATTTGTTACAAGAAGTATGTCTATTTCATGATCAGATAGGCTAATCGATACTGGACTTACAGATTACACTGGGGAACAGTGAAATTGCGGCACAGTGTTTGAGAGCTAATTTAGGGCAATTTCATGCTGCTGAATAATGATATAATAATATATTTCCTGAATTGGCTCTAATTTATGAAATAAATGCAAGTAAACCAAAATGGCGGAAACATAAGACATACATATAAATGAACTTCCAACAACAATTTAATATTTCTTTTTGTGATTACAATCATTATTATAAAAATAAATGTATATAGGCCTATGATCATAATAATTAAGAAAATATGTACACAATGAAGTAACAAACTATGTGAAACGTTTTCTATACGATTTCCTGCTGTATTGCTTTTTAGGACAATCCTTCTGTAAGCTCCAACAGTAGTCGGCCATCACGTGGCGATCCCACCGTCCCTGGTACCTTTCTTCCATTATCCTTATATCCTTATGGAACCTTTCTCCCTTTCTTCACTAAAATCACCAAGGTTCTCAGGGAATCTGTCAATGTGGCTATGTAGAAAATGTATCTTCACACTCATATTAGCTCCCAATTTCTCAAAATTTTTTTCAACGTATTTCCAACTATATCGGGGTACTTTTCTGCTCTGTGATTCCCCAAAAAGTTTTTGACGACGGACACAAAGCTCAGCCAGGCCTCAGATTCGATGTAAGACATGTAAGTTGTAAAATTGGCATCATTTATAAGTGTACGAATTTGTGGTGGTCCGTCAAAGATTCCTGCATTCAATTTTACAATACTTAGTCCTGGAAAAGTGTGGCATATATATTTGAAACAATCACCACTTGTATGTAAGGCCTTGACAAACTGTTTTATCAACCCAAGTTTAATATGTAGTGGCAGAAGGATGATTTTGTCCCTATCTATCAGCGGTTCATGAATGATATTAGCTTTTCCCACTAATATTTTCCCTTGGGGGCCAAACTTTTATCATCCAATGCTTTTCTCTAGCATGACTATCCCACAAACATAGGAAACAAGGATACTTTGTGTACCCACTTTGCTGTCCTAGCAAAAAATTCACCATCCTCAAATCCACACACACGAGCCACTTATGTTCAGCATATTCAATTTTTTTTCTAAAACTATTTTTATATTTTGGTATTCTTCCTTAAGCTTTGTTGATTGTCCGATATATTGCCTAGCAATGCTTCATAAGTTGCCTAGCAACAATGTACAATAAATAAATAAGTTTCTTAATGGGAATTTCAGCCCATTATCAAATTTTGATATTACAGAGAAAAGCGTAGAGTAATTTTACCTCCTACATTTTCCATGGTGTGTTTATTTTTATAACTGGAGTCAATTCAACTGAACCAATCATACAATTGGCAATCACAGCTGTTTTTGTGCTGAAACTGTTATTAAACTTTATGCCGCAAAATAAAATATTTTTTTTGTTCCCCAGTGTTATAGTGGAATCGGAACCAACAAACTCTGCACGGGCTTATTGAGATGCGTATCTAAGTCTTGACGCCTGGAGCTTATGCAACCCAACTAACTTTACTGCTAGTTGGGTTGCATAAATTTAAGGCTAGAAAATCTCCATGCGTGACCCACACATGGATAAATCGTGTCATTCGGATTAGGTAATATGCTGGTGACCTCATTGTATCATTTAACTAAGTATCTCGGCAAGACACTTCTTTTTGGGTATAAGCCATCTTAACGGATGGATTGGGTGACCCGTGATTGAATCCTGCCTCACCTGCAACCTAACAAATTCTTATTGTCTAGTATTCTCCCCATAATTGGTTAAAATTCAAATTACAGTATTTCCACGGATAATCAAAGCAAGTATCGATCATTCCAAATATGAGAGCTTTAACTGTTCGGCTATGCGGTAGCCAAAGTCTACGATGTCATCCCATACAACGATTTAGGATATCAATATATATCAATAAATTATGCACTATCGGTTATCGGTAAAATTTATCTAGGTTTTGCAATTTGAAAGAAGAAAAAAATAATCCAAGGGACCAATCAGCATCCACAAAATATCTGGTGTCTAAACTAAAAGCAATGGTCACCAGGGTTCAGTATGCGCTGCATGTACGTAAACAGATGACAAAATAACAAAATCTGACAAGAGCAAGGTGATGTAATCAGCAACAATTTCCGGCAACTTTTTCTTTTTACCTCCTTAGTCTAAGTGATTAGCGTGCGTATTAAGTACTCGGGAGTTTCTGGGTTCGAATCATGGGTAAGGTATGAATATCTCAATTTTCGTAATTCATCCTCGTCGTTGCGTTTAACCTAGATAGTATAACGAGCGCCATGTTAGGCATATTGCAATCTTATATTGGCATTTATCTTATTCGTATATTTTCAAGTTAAAAAATTGGATTAAATTATTTATACTTATACTTTCCATAATTCATATATAGATTTACGTTTTATCTTATGTTATAATATTATTCGCGTATTTTTGCAACATTTATTCAGAATTTATAGGCTAATAATTATGCTAAATAATATATGCAACGTTTTCATTGTTTTTCAAATCAAAAATGACTTTCACGCAAATTTTGTTATTTAAGCACAAGTTAAATACATTTCTTCTTAATATCGATTTTTGTTCAACAATGTACAAGATTGAAGTAATTTGTCTTCGTTATAAACTAAATCTTTATTTAATAATTTTTGTGTGCAAGGGCAAATATGAATTATTAGATAAAATTTGTTTAGTTATTTCTATATATTTTTATATTGTAATATTATAGCAAAGTATTTCTCCCTCGTTTTCAATAAAATATCGTTTTCCTATTGGCTGTTAGGAGTGGGGGAACCATGCTACGTGTTTTTGGCGGTGTAAAAACTTCCACGTTGGCATTTTTAATTGTTGCCAATCTGAACTTTAGCTTACTATCGCTAATTAACATTGATATATTATATAAATTATCAGTTTTTCTTGTGTTATTTTATGTTATGAGTTTGTATTATGGTATGATAGAACAATCTGTTATGCTGCGCCTTGCGCTTGAGGTAGGCAGTTGAGGCCTTGCTATTAACTGTGAAGGCGGTGCACGGACTCTTGTGTTAAATAAGTTGCTTATCACTGCCTACGAGCGTGCATAACCCAACAAAATATAATTTTAACTTGCGAATCAATATGTACGCGCGTGATTCGGGATTAAAGACTTTGGACATTTTAATTATAAAGTATTTGGAATTTTATTTACTGTCACGTGTCGCAATTCGGTGGTTTCCTTCCTGGAGGAAGGGTGGATCGTCTTAATCCCGATCCCTCGATGAGAAATGGTGCTTCCAAATGACCAGCCGGAGCAAGGAGCGGTGTGTTTCCAATTCGGGTCTCCATACCCTGGAGTTACGAGTGGTGGCACGTTGCAATAACGACGTAAAATAATCTTCATTAATTGATTTGGTTCATTTAACTTCACTTTTCTGCCACTTTTTGCTAATCACGGAGATGAGAATGAAATGTGTTATGCAATTAACGAAAGAACAATCACAAAACACATGGAAGGGACACAAAACGATCCCCACAGAAGATTATATTGATTGAGTCCAGGCGCCAGACGCCCGTTAGTCTGCAAACTACATATCAGACTGTACTGCCTGGAGGAGAGGTTGATGTTCGGGTGCCTCCAAAAAGGACCGCCCCGTAAATTACCCTAGGAATTGAACCCGGTTCCAACACGTGATAGTACGCACCATACCAGTTTGTTTGAAGTTACGAATGTTAGCGAAATGTCTATTTCAAATAAATGGCTGTAGTACTTACAGCTGCCGCTTCATAACTGGAAACAAATAGAACCATAATGTCAATCAAAGCTTTTATGTGTAATTGAAATATATTTGTCAGGAGAGATGGAAATAGTCCATATCGATGATTCCCTAGTGTTTGTATCTACTTGTGATTGAACACGTAACGTTCAGTCACGTGAACAACATTGTGGTGATAACTGCGCATTCGGGTTGTCCAGGAAACGGGTAAATATTCAGCTGTCAGTTGACCAACGTGAAGCTGTTTGTATGGAGAATGACATCACGCACCATTGAAGCCGGTTGCACGCCAATTGATCCAAGCGAATAGTTCCCGGCCCGACCACGGGGCCATATTAATGATAGATAATATATTGTTTTTTGGCCTACATCGGCAAAATTGAAAATGGATTGATTCCCCCACACGGCCAATCGGATGGGAGATAAATCATCATTTCCCCTTAACATTTGTATCCACACCACTGTGCAATTGCATGTAGGCCCCAGTAGCTATTTCATATACGAGGTGCGATAAAAAAGTAACAGTTACCCGCGGCTGCTCACTGAAGGCAAGTGAACGCTGTTTGCTGTCTCTAGATTACCATATGCGTTGAATGTTTCGGCGAATGCAACCGTTTTGTCTTTTGCGTCTGTCGATCCTGCTGCCCGTGTTTAAATTCATTGTTGTATTGCATTGTTTGGGTGTCTCCTCTCGTTCATAAGTTATTTTAGTTTTTAGCTATCCCTGCACATTGCAAACATACCGTGGAGACACATGGGTAATGTGGAGGTAGGACCCCACATATTCTCAATCTCAGCGAGTTCTGGAGGTGGTGTTATCAGAACCACGATCCGGCTGCCTTAACTTCGTAAAGGCTTCCTGGATACGGCGAGATAGCAAGGTAACCATGTTATGTTATCTCGGCCCGAAGTAATAATAATCTTTTGCTGAGTTAAGTTTCTTGGATGCGCGTGGCAATTGTATATCTTCAACTTCCGATTTTGTTGTAGTTCATCGCCGTTTAATGCGTTTCATAGACTCTTTCCTTAATAAAGATTCAAGAATTGTACTGGGTTCAGAGCCATGTATGAGCCTCATCGATGACGAGTAGGTTGAGTGATCGATTCACAATCTCGCCACTGAGGGCTCTGTGTTCAAGTTCTGGCTTTGGCAGCCTGTTTGTGGTGTGCATTCAATTCGAATCTAATTTTCATTTATCCTCCTCGTCGCAATTGTAGATAATTTGAAAGAATAGCGGCGTAAAATAAAAAAATATAAGGAGACAGTTTTTAATTTTTTGACTGCGACATTTCCAAGACCTGTGTTAAAGGGAAGATTCATTTTCTGCCTGACGGAATTTGTAAATAAAATAAAGTATTGTTTTACGATTAGTACACTGAAAATAATTATTTCTGAGGACGTTCGTGCGCTAAAATCATCTACGTTTCAAAATGACAAAATGAATTGTTTGATGACCAAAAATGTGCAACTGTTGGAAGAATTTCTTCTCCATCAGAGTCAAAACTTTCAAACCCTGATATAAGTCCATTTTATGCACAGATAGGCTACTCGTTACTGGACGTATAGTTTAAATTGGGATCTGAACCATACTTGCCTCCACCAGGGATTAAATCCGGCGCCTCTTGATTACAAGGCGGCTATTTTACCACTACACCATCTCGGAGGCCCTTTTCTCGAAAAGAAAAATGCATAGTGTTCCGAGGAAAATGTATTGATGGTTTGTGAAAAACTCAATTTCTAGCTCGACAATAGTTATGAAACTTCACTAGCTCTTAAAATATGAGTGGAAAATATACAGTGTAGAATACCCTGATGGCTAATACACTTCATGGGAACAGCACGTTATACACTAAAGGTAAGTGACAAAAGACACCGTTCGGAGTCCAGATCTGAAGACATCGGAGAAGAGTAACATTTAATCATTTATTTCCAATTATTCCTCCTCCAACCCCACACGCGCAAACACCCCATTAGGCGTGCTGAGGGAGATAGAAGACACTGGTAAAACCCTCACCTCTGCACCGGACAAAAGAAGCAATAAAAATGTTCGCGGAAACACCTCTTTAATTCATTTCACCCCTCGACGACACACACACCTGCGAGAACCTTAAATTCAATTCCAGACCATTTCTTAACTCCATTCATTACCACGGGAGGAAAAGGGTTGAGATTCAGCTTCCCAGTTCTTTCCGTAGCTTCCAGGAATTCCCAACAGAGGGGATCCTTGTTCGCCCCTGGGGTCACAAGATGTTATCTGGTAAGAGATCCAGGAACCTCCCCCCCGCCTCTCCCCAGGACTTGAAATCCCCGGCGCGCAATTTATTGGGGCGGTTCGCCGCGGCCATGTTTTAATCTTCAATCCGGAGAGATACTATTCACCAGCCGGATTCTGGTCCTGAGGGAGACCGTTTCTAAGCCTGAGAAGAGCTCTGCCCGTAATGAACTGCTAAACACAAAGACTACCCTCTTAATGGGGTCTCCTTCCGCGTGCTACGTCATAAAGAGACGCCGGTTCAGCGAGTAAAAAGAATAACGATTGGGAAGATCCTGGAGATGAAATTTTAGTGATGCTGGTACTGGGATGCGCATTGTCTCCGAGTTATGGTTCAATGCACTGTTTATTTTTTCTTTAAGGTTTCCAATCGCGGAAGATGCAAAAATCGCAGAGCGTATTGCCAAAAGGAAGACAATTTGTGTGCAGAACTTTTCAAAGCGTAGAATTTTTCCGTACTACATAATACTTATACTCTGTTCCGTGTATCTCTGGAGCAGACGAACGAAAACAAGTCTCTGCGCAAGTAGTGACGCGAGATGGCTCCATCAAAAACACTTGAGAGTGAATGTGATTGCGTGGAGGAGAGGAATGAGACTGCAGTTACCAGCCATCGTAGCAGCGTGTACCGCTTCACTCTGCCCACTCGATTTCCAACCTTCTTAACCGCTGTGCACGACCTTGCTCCAGGGATAACCGTGACAGAATATAGACTTGTTCTAACATAATGAAAACATTTGCCCTACTGTATGTTAAATATTTCAAAACTGCATACTACTGTACATTCTGTTCCTGGAATCTGCGGAGCAAAGCCGTGCACAACGGTAGAGAAGGGGGACAACGCGAGTGGGCGGAGTGAAGCGGTACATGCTCGTGTAGTTGCTGCTAACAGCTGATAGCTGCAGCCGATTTTTCCCCTTCTTCATGCACTCAGTTCTTCTCTCACGTGTCCATTGGTCGAGCCCTGGCAAGAGACTTGTTTTATTTCGCTTACTCCAGAAATTCCCGGGATATAGTATACATTTTTCCTCTGGTACATTCCGAACGTTTCTCTGCTACGTGTCACATGTTCCCCTGCTACATGTCATTTTCACCTAGCTGGACTCCGTGGTGGAGTGGTTATCACAGCACGCTACGACACCAGGGGGTCCAGGGTTCGAATCCGTCTCCCAGCAAGCAAGAAAATTCTACAAGTAAACGTACTTTTAGCCCAAATATGCATTTTCGTGTGATATTTAGTAGTACGTGACTGCTACTAGAAAATATTGTATCCCTTCTTTTCTGGATCTATGCATTTTTTTTCTGGTGAACATGTTTTTCTGATGAAATTCTTGGAAGGATCACATTTATTAATCAATGTTTCCCTACGTCACGCCAAACGTTTCACCTTTCTGGATTAAGTGAGCTTCTTGGTGGTCAGGGAATGCATAATCTATAAATCTTCATGTTTAATGTTTCACCTGCTTAGTGTTAAATATTTCCCCTACTTAATGTTAAATGTTTCCCAGCTTCATGTTAAATGTTTTCCAGATGCATGTTAAATGTTTTCCTGATGCATGTTTAATGTTTTCCTGATGCATGTTAAATGTTTCCTTACTGTACGTTAAATGCTTCCCTACTGCAATGGCACTCTCATAATGAGGACAGGGCAAAGCGAGATGGAAGTCATCTTCCCGTGACATCCAGACTCCTGGAGAGAGCTGCAATCAAAATTAGCAGCGAAGTAGACTGCGACGGAGAATGACCTGGACAGTTGAACGCGAGAAATTAATTTAACAAGGAAACGGGACGTTAGCGACAGGGAATCCGTGGGACGGTTCCAGAAGAGGGTCTGGAAGGTGGAGAGGGTGGGGGATGAGCAGGGAAAGATGCTTTGCGCTCAGGAGGCAAGCGGGACCTTGTTTAGAAAGCCCTAGATTAACATGCATAGCGCGGAGGTAATTTTGCAAGGGAAGGGATGCCGACTCGGATCATCCAGATTACGCAATGAGCTTCTCCAGCATCCGAAAAGGAAGGCTACATGCTCCCTCCCCCCTCTTCCCAAAAGTAGGATCTTTTGAATCAACAAACAAGTTACGGTCTCCGCGTGGGCGAGCACGAATGTTTAGGTCTTGTGAAATCAACGTAACTTGTACGAAGTACATCGTCGTTTATTCCGAGTTTGTCAACAAGAACAAAAAAACAAGTGCTTGCTAGTTTTCGCGTCCGACTCAAACGTGCATATCAGCATTGCATCTCTTGCCCCTTGAGTGTCCGCAATCCGAAATACAGGAGAGTTTTGCCGAAGCTCTCAGGATATTACAGCAGATCGTTCTGATAACACAGGATTATAAATGTGTACGAGTGTGTGTGTGTGTGAGGAGATAAAATACATAGAGGGGTGGGAATGAAGGAGAGGGAGCGTAAATTCTATTTTTTATTTGAATTTATCTTATTTTATGACACTTTTGTAGCACTTGTGGCTAAATCTAACTGAGAATCATTGGTGATTACAGGAGATTGATGAAGCAGACAATCATGGAAAAGACAGTACTTGAATCCGGAACCTTCGATAGCAAGATTGTGAATTGACCGCTCAACGTGATCGGTCATCGTGATGGCTAACTACAGTGCGTTTGTTTTGGATCTGGACCGAGATAGCGCGTGAACAACTCTTATAACACAGGTTAGTACTCGTTATACAATATAAATATAATTGTCTACATACTAAAGATATGTGCGTAAATAAGAGAGACGTTACGGGACGAAAATGCCGGCATCTGCGCCATGTCACGCGCTATCTCGGCCCTTGGCCAAAACGAACACAATGTAATATTGAATTGTTTTCTTTGAACTGTTGATTTAAGTCCACTTTATGCACAGAAAGGCTAATCAGGAATGAACCTACAGTTTAAAGTGGGATCCGAACCACTGCGCCATGTGTATCGAACCCGGAACCCTTTGATTACAAGGCGACGACGTTACCACTATGCCATCGGGGAGGCCCATGGACTATTATTATTAGCGTGTGTAGCTTTCCTGACTGGAGTCAATGTATATCTTTATAGACACTTCCACTTTACTTTCATAACCATAACATGGTACCAAAATCCATGATGTTCTACAGATTTCAACGAAGTCAAGAAACGAACATTATCGGGTTTTCCATGACGCATCTTGATGAGAATGATCAAGATCGGTGATACATTCTCAAACCGGGCAGCAATTATTACCACAGCAATGTGCAAGAAGCAACTCAAAGCCATCTTATTCCACCGATCTAACCCCACTTGATTATTCACAGTAAATGATTACTGTAATGTTCGAGTTCGCGAACGTACAAGTGCGACAATAGCGTCGATAAACTTAAAAATTTGTATGCTTATAGATTGAGGTTGGGCCGCAGAAAACCTTTACGGCAATGTGCTTCACCAGCAATGTCATCCACTTGCAGAAGTATACGGAATTTAAGAGCAGCCACGTCTGACACTATTTAGCCGTGTAGATGCGTGATAAAAGTGAAGGCATGTAAATGTGCGTCGAATGTACAGTCACCGGCAATAAAAAATGGGACACCTAGATCCTGAAATACTCTGTTCCCTGCAAGGTGTTATGTGTACGGTGGTGGTAAAATGTGCTGTTAAAATCCACTTTTCGCCGTAGAGTTAGGTAACACACATTATGCCTTGCAGGGAAGCGAGTATTCCAAGATCTAGGTATTCCATTTTTATTGCCGGTGACTGTACAGTGCGCATTGTTTTAATCGCAACAACCGACGTAAGTGCGCATGCGTTAACCAGACGAGTCCAATGGCAGAACAAGGGTGTCGGCTGCAAGTGGAACGCAGGAAGGCAGCAATTTCAGTGGAAATCATATTTTTGTTCAGCTTCGAAACAGCTTGCTGTGAATAGTAAAACATGACGAATCACAAGCATAGAATCAAGCGATAATAAACACTGAGCGTACGCAATGAAATAAAGTTTATTGCATGCATCTGCCTATTTCCCCTTTCGCATTTGGACTCGTGCACTTCATCGATTCAACATGAATCCATTTTGTTATGTACTTAGGTTCCCCATAAAAAAGATCTTGGTGTTATCATTGACGAAAACCTAAAGTTCAATGAGCACATTGCAGATATTCCTAAAAAAAAGACTCATTGTGAAGAATGTTTGACTTATGAAATGAGCAGAGTGGACACAGAGGCACGGTCCATATTTAAGATGTAAAATACTGAACAGTTCCAGACCAATTACCATAGTCTCTCAGAATTTAAATATAAGCAATCACAATTTGCGGCTACAAAATCTGACGAAACGCCAATATTACTGCGCGGTAAAATCTTTTGACTGAATTCTAGTTGCGACATTTCACCGTCAATCAGGGGACAACCTTATACAAAGTTACTTTTCCCTGTTTCTAACAATACTACTACAAACCCCCGCCATTATGTCACATGTTCCGTTATAATGTTTTTTTAGACAGTTGGTAGAAAAATAACATACTGGCAACACTGAGCATCAGTGATTTGATTCTTAGGGATGGGTTGGGGAGAAGGAGTGCATGACCTTAAGGTGAGGTGTGACAATTTCGCACCAGGCATGCATTTATTTCAATATCGTCTGAATGGGCACTGCTACTAAAGAAAATCCATGCATAATCTGAGAGTATGAATTTCTCCCCATGTTGCAAGTAGAAGCAGTTTTTAAAGTTGATTATTAAGCTAGATGCAGTGTTTGAAAAATATGATGAATAAGTATTTACAGAATCCCATGTTTTCCTTATGGAGAAACAACTTCAAATTCAAGTTGTGGCTAAACATGCGAGTTCAGATTCTTTCTAACGAAAATATCAACTTCAATGGCTCCTCTACCCGATCATATGTTTCTTTCGCCATCGGAAGTTTGATATTCTCAAGAAAACGGATAAAATAATTCCACCATAAGCGCAATGCATTTCTCCTTGCCTCCTACAGCCATTCTGGCAGTGTTGCCAAACCTGATGCGCATAAAAGAGCTAAAGTTGACTTTCAAGGAGCTAGATTTAGGAAGACTGGATAAAGTGCCTCCCATGGTAATTTTAGTTGTCAATGGGGTGGGGGGCGCTGCTATTACCGGTAACTTTAAAGTGATGACAATCTATTCTTAGTTTTCACCGTGTAGATCTGACGGCGTCACCCATCTCAATAATCCACCGATGGTCGTATGAAATCGAAAATAAGGGATTACCGGATAACAATAATGCAGTCATCTCAGCCACGGCGCTATATAAAAGTAGCTGGGGAGGTAAGAGGGGGGTGGGGCGACGCAGCCAATATAATAATATCACGTCACGTGCAAAAGTTGGTCTATGTGGGCCAGGGCTAGTGATATCATAGTGGGGCAGGGGTCGCACGAGTGCACGAAAGAGCCAGATCTGGATCCAAAAGAGCTAAGTTGGAAACAGTGCTTCCCAGCTGCTTCAGAGGGAAGGACCTCGGGGAAATTGTCAGTCTTCCCCTTAACCCATCTTCTTTTTCTATTCATTTCATAATCATTCATCCTCATCGTCGCGGTTATTCTAGAGATAGAAAAGCGACAATGATTGAGCACAGATAAACAAAAAAGCAATCGCACAGATAAGCAGCGGGGCTATGGAAACACTGCTCACCTGAAAACTGAGACCTAGATGCTCACGCGAGAGAGAAGGCGGTCCGGTCCGCAGCATGCGACTGCAGAGGCATCTGGTATCCAACGATCGCAGCTTTAATCAAGCAAAACTTGGAGAGGCCGGGCCGCAGAGGGGTCGTTAGGACGCGTCGCGAAAATGTCATGTGACCCATCATATCCGGCCGCTTTCCCCGGGAAAGAAAATACACCGGGAGTGTCGTGAAGATAAATCATTGTAGGGAGAGCTAAAATCCGGGACTTTTGTGCTGGGGAAAAATCACCGCCGACGGGACAGCGCTCGTCCAATGTATCATCACGGGAGGATCATTTGCAAATGACACTGGTCACCGTTTTCCAGTGTTGCAAACCTATGAACACAACAAAAACATAAACACGGCTTCTTAAGCACAGAAGGAATTGTAACTATTACTACTGCCTGATAAAGTAGTGTGAATTATGGAACTTAAAACTTAACCCTAAAAAATGTACTACAATGATCTTAAATAAAAACACATTAAACAGAAAATACTTCATAAATAATAAATGTGTTCCAACAGTTGAAACACAAAAGGACCTGGGAGTCATATTTGATAATAAAGTTTCCTTTTTGCAATACATCCACAGTCACTAAGGGTTCAATGCGCGTGTTGGATCTACTCTAATCGTTTTACCGAAATAAAAAACCTGTCTGCTCTCAGTAAGTTACAAATCTTTCGTTTCACCTAAAATTGAATGCTATTCTTCGGTGTGGTCTATGGCATGCCCTTCAAATCTAGATAGACTAAATTCTGTTTAAATTTCTTCCTGGGGGTTATTAGTTAACTAATTCCATCCACTAAACACCTACAAAAACCTATTCTTTTGAAATTTTTTAAAATAGCATCACCTCACGAGAGACTAACTGGCAGACCTTGTAGCTAATGGTACTATCAGAAGTGACAACTTTCTTCAGGAAATTCCCTCGACTGCCGCCTCGCACAACAAGAAGCACTCAACTTTTTGCTTCTCAGAAGCCAAAGTTCTTCCTCATACATCGTTCCCTGCTCTACAGACTACCCAGCCACAATAAGTCAACATACCAAATAGATATTTTTGATAATCAGGCACGTTTTAAAAGCCTGTTGTACAAAAATGTGTAAGGTTCTTTATCGGATGTAATTTTTGTTTATGCTGTTATTTTTTGTTGTTCTTTTTCTACTGTTATAGTACATTCCAATGTAAAATGGCTAACGCTGCATTTGGAATTATTTCTTAAATAAATAAATAGAAATATACAGGGGTGACCCGAAAGTCGGACATCAAAGGAGAGGTCTGTGGACGTGTATTATTGGCTTGATGACAACTTCCCCAGTAATGGATTCGTTGCCGAGGATCGGTGGAATGGCTACCTCGATCACTTGACTTGTTTCCACTGAATTTTGCTGCATGGGTTCTGAAATCCCAAGTCTACGCTGTGAAAATCAGCGAATTACAGCAGATTGCCGTGCCATTTCGCCAGACATGGAGTCCTGCAGAACATGGATACGCGGCTACAGTTATACAGGGTGCCCCAAACAAAAGTATACCCAAAATGAAAGTGGTGGTAACCTTTGGGTATACTTTTGTTTGGGCCACCTGATATTTTGACACTGGTGGAAATCAAATTGAAAATATCCTGTATTTGTAATAACATTGTAATTTACCCATTGATGAACTTTTGGACCACCCTGCAGTGAAATTTGTACAAGGTAGAGTGGTAGGATACAAATACTGACACCGTATCTCGTTTACATTCTCTCTCCCTCCTCTTTATATAATTACAGAACGACCACACAGGGTAACAATGTTGGTATTGGCTGGATACCATGTTTCCCGGAGCTTGGATTGAGAGAAGTGGATCTGCCAAATGGTCACTAAGGTCAAACCCATGCAATCGAGGAGTATTCTGTAAAATCGGGGCCTGGAAGATCTCCGGGAGATAACCATTTCAACGGATGCTCTCGATCCTCACATTTTGAAGAGAATTCAAATAAATATATTGACACGTTTGAGGAAGTGTGTCAGACTGGTGGCGGATAAATGCAATAAGGAAATGTTACTTTCATCAGTTCTGCGATTGGTTTCAAACTTAATGGTCACCCTATACAATATAATGAATTTATATCCTTAAAGCATGGGTTTCAATTTCTTAAACAAGAAACATGCATTTATTATAAAATCTGACAAATTAATACACTCCATTTACATTAAGAATGTTGAAACTAATATGAAATCATAGAGTTCCTAGAAGGGATAAGAACACCAGTCCACACTGCTAAAAAAATGTTTCCGAAAGAAAATTGTATAGTGGTAAAATATATCCGCAATTACAATTATCAATATTGCCATATCATCGTTATCATCGTTAACTATTTTGCATTTAAGTAAACATTTCCTCAGGATTGCACATTTAGCATATGGCCCGAGGTCTACACCGTGCAATCCTACAGAACGTGAAAGAAACCGGGATGTACCGAAAACACTATAGAGTTGCAACACTGTGTTTCCGTTAGGGTAAAAATAGGGGCGGATGCGCAATAAAGAATTTCAAAACGGGCCGCAATGCTCGCGCCAATCCACCCAGGTTGTAAAATTAAAGAGATGCGTGAGCGTACATTTTTTTTACCCGAAATGCACTGCTGCTGTGACATTTACTCCCTGTGCGTTGTCGCAATAAAATCAACAGCGGTGACAATGTCTCCTTGCTGTGTCGTCGTGGTGTCGCGATAACGTGCATTTTATGTTCGACAGTGAGTTGTGAAGTGTGGTCGATTGCGATGCGGACGAGACTCAAATGCCAGACAGCCTCGTTTGCAAAATACGCAGCGTATTCATCCGCCAGAGAGCGCTGACTGCGGCAGCACAACAAATGGCACTACAAAGGGAGATGCGTCATACTTAAGATATGACGTAACAAGAAAACTCTGAACAAAATACTCAACGAACATGAAAAACCTCGAAAAAATATTTACCCCTTCGTCGTGAGCAGCGTAAGAAATAAATACCTTTGTTCCCTTTGTCAAACATTTGTCGAACTTTGTTTTAATCAACATAATGCTCGCATAATTTAACATTTCTCATTCGAATACGCCGACACATTCCCTTTCCCGACTATGAATTAAAAGCTGGGGTTCCAAAACTTTAGTTTCACGGCGCCTTTAGTATTTCAAGATTTTTCATCGGGGCCCAAGTCACAATGTAGGCCTATCTAACACTTGCAACGCTCAGTTAGTGTGGTTTTGTTCCTTGCCTTAAGTTAAAATATAAACACATATTTCAAATTCAGAAACATTTTATGTGTAAAAAGTACTAAATAAGCACATATTTGGAACAATCATACCACTGATTAAATATGTATATTGGAACATTTACCGGCGTACTTGTAAGTCATCGGCGGCCCACACTTTGGGAACCACTGAATTAAAGTGTAATTTATTATTGTATCTTTCTTTTTAGCATAAATATTCCAAAGCTTTTATATATTTCAGTTTCTAATTGGAAATTGGTATCAATGTGAACAAAGCATGTATTAATCACGAAACGTTGTGGTAATAATGTGTAAATAAGGTACTTAGGAACAGCATGTAAATACGTGTATCTATTTGCTAAAATTGTAACACAGTAGTACTCGTATTACCGTCCGTGAGAAAGAGAGATGGAGAAACAAAGACAGAAAGATCAGGGAACAGTTATGGAATTGGTGACAGAGAAAAGATTATGGAATCACAAATAGGGAAAGAGAGAAACAAACGCAGAGAAGGACATATACACACTCACAAAGATATATGGAAAAACAAAGAAAGGGCGAAAGAAGGGAGAGGAAGAGATATTGAAAGACAAAGACAAAGAGAGAGGGGGTGAGAAAGAGGGAGGGGGTGAGAAAGAGAGATGGAAGAACAAAGAAAGAGGGGGAGAGGAAGACATGGGAAAAAGAGGGAGAAAGAGAGGATAGAGGAAGAGAAATGGAAAACAAGGGAAGGGGAGAGCAGGAGAGTAGGAAAAACAAAGACAGAGAGGAAGATAGATGGAAAGACAGAGAGATAGAGGGGAGAGGAAGAGAGATGGAAGAACAAAGAGAGAGGGGGAGAGGAAGATAGATGAAAAACAAAGACAAAGAGCGGGGAAGAGAGATGGAAAACAGAGAGAGAGTAGAGAAAGATAGATGGAAAACACAGAGAGAGAGAGAGAGAGAGAGAGAGAGAGAGAGAGAGAGAGAGAGAGAGAGAGAGAGAGAGAGGATGAGAGATGGAGAAATAGAGAGAGGGGGAGAGGGAAAGAGATTTAAAAAAATGACAAGAGAAAGGAGAGAGAGAGAGATGGAAATACAAAGAAAGAGAGAAGGGAGGGAAAGATATTAAAAGCAAAGAGAGAGGAAGAGATGATAAAACAATGACAGAGAATGAGGGGGGAACTGAAGATAGATGGAAGAACAAAGACAGAAAGAGGGGGTGAGAAAGAGAGATGGAAGAACACAGACAGAGAGAGAGAGGGGCAGAAGAAGAGAGATTGAAAAACAAAGACAGAGAGAGAGGAGAAGAGGAAGAGAGAGATTGAAACACAAAGACAGAGAGAGAGGGGGAGAGGAAGATAGATGAAAAACAAAGACAGAGAGAGGGGAAGAGAGATGGAAAACAGAGAGAGAGGGGGAGAGAAAGATAGATAAAAGGCAGAGAGGAAAAGAGATGGAGAAATAGAGGGGGAGAGGAAGAGAGATGGAGAAATAGAGAGAGGGGGAGAGGAAAAGAGATGCATAAACAATGACAGATATGGGGAGAAAGAGAAATGGAAATACAAAGACAGAGAGGGGAGAGAAAGAGAGATTTAAGAACAAAGAGAGATTTAAGAACAAAGAGAGAGGGGAAGAGAAATAGATATGAGAACACAAAGGCAGAGAGAGGGGAGAGGAAGAGAGATTGGAAAGCAAAGAGAGAGGGGAGAGATTGAAAGACAAAGACATAGAAAAAGGGGAGAGGAAGATAGATGGAAGAACAGTTAGAGATGGGAGGAAAAAAGAATGAAAACAAAGACAGAAAGAGAGGGTTGAGAAAGAGAGAGATGGAAGAACAACGAGAGAGAGAGAGAGAGAGAGAGATAGAGAGAGAGAGAGGGCGAGGAAGAGGAAGAGAGATTTAAAAACAAAGACAGAGAGAGAGGGGAGAGAAAGACAGATGGAAGAACAAAGAGAGAGAGAGTGTGAGGAAGAGATTGAAAAACAAAGAGAGAGAGGGGAAAGAAAGATAGATGGAAGTACAAAGGGGGAGAGAGAGGGGAGAGAAAGATAGATTGAAAGACAAAGACAGAGAGAGGGGAGAGAAAGAGAGTTGGAATATCAAAGAGATGGGGAGAGGAAGATAGATAGAAAGCAAAGACAGAAAGAGAGGGGTAAGAATGAGAGATGGAATAAAGACAGAGAGAGGGGGGGAGGAAGAGAGATTGAAAAACAAAGACAGAGTAGAGAGGAAGATAGTTGAAAAACAAAGAGCGAGAGAGAGGGCGGAGGAAGATATTGAAAAACAAATAGAGAAAGAGAGGTGAGAAAGAGATTTGGAAGAACAATGAGAGAGGGGAAGAAGAAGAGAGATTGGAAAACAAAGAGAGAGAGGAGAGAGAAAAAGAAATGGAGAAACAAATACAATAGAGAGGTGGGATAGAAAGAAACGGTAAAAATTTACTATTCCCGAACACCTGTAACTTCTTCGTTTCGTCATTTTTAACATTCGTACTTACCTATCAGCTTCGCGGAACATTGCTTAAGGTGTATTCATGTATTTTTGGATGAAAGTACGAGGGTCACTATTTATATTTTGAGCCTTGGCAACACTGATTGACGTTAGGCGCGATTTGACGTTTGCACGGAATCGTCTGGCATTATTGACCATAACGTACTTCAAATGTTTTGTCAATAACTTCATTTGTGTCGTTTATATTGCCTTGGATATTAAGCGACAACAATAAAATGGAATTAACTCGTGAACATTTTCGTGCCAGGAATTTTTACGATTTTCGACGTGGATTATCAAGACAAGAGTGCATCGATCAACTTACTTCCACATTTGGCGATGAAGCCCCATCCTTTGCCACTGTGAAACGCTAGTATAACGAATTTAATCGTGGCCGCCATTCGCTCACCGACGAGATTCGCGAATGTCGTCCAAAATCAGTTGTTGTTCAAGAAAACATTGATGCTGTGCAAAACCTAATACTGCAAGATCGTCATGTGACATACTGTGAGATTGAGGCAACCATACGCATTAGTTCCACCAGCATATATAAAATATTACATGATCATTTAGCTGTGAGAAGGGTATGTTCTCGTTGGATCCCACACAATTTGACAAAAACTCAAAAAGACGCTCGCGTCAATTGGAGCAAACAAATGCTCAATAAATACAATCGTGGTGCTTCAAAAGACGTATATAAGATTGTAACAGGTGACGAATCATGGATATATGCATATGAGCCGGAACGTAAACAGCAGTCGACTGTATGGGTGTTTCAAGATGAACCCAATCCAACAAAAGTTGTTCGCGCTCAAAGCACATCGAAACAAATGGTCGCCTGTTTTTTCTGGAAAACTGGTCACGTGGAAACTGTGCCTTTAGAGGAACGTAGAACGGTCAACTCTGAATGGTACACAACAATTTGTTTGCCAGAGGTCTTCGGTCAAATACGGAAAACAAACAAACGCCGTCGGATCATTCTTCATCAAGACAATGCCAGCTGTCACACATCTCGTCTAACAACCGACTTTATGAACAGTCAAAAAATCGAATTGATGGGTCATCCGCCGTACAGTCCTGATTTGGCACCCAATGACTTCTTCTTGTTCCCGAATGTCAAGAATAAATTGCGTGGACAACGATTTTCGTCGGCGGAAGACGCCGTTGATGCGTTCAAAAACCATATTATGGAGGTGTCTCAAGAAGATTGGAAAAACTGCTTTGACAAATGGTTCGAACGAATGCAAAAGTGTATTGACCATAAAGGAGAATACTTCGAAAAACAATAAAGCAGTTTTCAATGCCAAATTCCTGTTTCTTCATTGTTAGGCTCAAAATATAAATAGTGACCCTCGTAATTACAATTTTTCACATTACGTGTACTTCTTTCTTGTATTTTTTTTGCTTGCGGAAAACACAATATGGCGCGTACACCTTCGTGTCTCATCGCGCGTCGTGCTTGTGTCTTGTCGATTTTCATCCGCTATGCAGTGTTTCAACCTTCGTAACCGAAAAAATACAAAGTTTAAATTACTTTTTAAAAACTTTTTCGCATTGTTTTACGAACACAATTTTTACTATGCTTGCCTAACCTAACCTAACCTTGCCGGAAATGGTTGCTGGAGTTATCCGTGAATGGTTTTTGGGGCTATCCGTCAATGGTTTGTGGGGCTCCCGCTATGAATTTCACCACCCATACATGACACGTCATGTTTGTACTTTTGGTTGGAAACGACAATGCTACAGGAACTTATTGTTGTAAGTAGCTTCTTGTGTAAAAATGAAGAAATCTGTTCGGGGAATAGTGAATTAGTACCAAAGAAACAAAGAGAGATAGAAGGGAGAGACAGAGAGATGGAAAAACAAAGACAGAGAGAGAGAGAGAGAGAGAGAGAGAGAGGAGAGGGAGAGAGAGAGAGGGAGAGAGAGAGAGGGAGAGAGAAAGGGAGAGGGAGGGAGAGAGGGAGAGAGAAAGGGGGAGGGAGGGAGAGAGGGAGAGAGAAAGGGGGAGGGAGGGAGAGAGAGAGGAGAGAAAGAGATGGAAAACAGAGAGGGTGAGAGGAAGCGGGATGGAAAACCAGAGAGAGAGAGAGACAGAGACAGAGAGACCGATGTTAAATGTTTGGACTAGAAGCCTATGAGACGCCGTTACCCTACAAACAGAAAGCTGTTTCTGGAACAGTTTAGGTCGCCTTGCCCTCTGTTCGGCTCCAAAGAAGGGCTGCCAATTTCAAGAACTGTTAAGCTTGTGTCAAGTGCGTCCAATTATCATAAAAGCCAGCTCCTGTTCGTAAAAGAAAATTGATCGTCGCCGAGTTCATCTCGCATACCCACGAAGAGAGGAAATGTTTGTTGTGTGTCCTTTAATTTATTTATCATTGCGAGAACGCATATTCTTATAACACAAGCGCACTGAATATTGCATACAGTTAACGCTGCATTTACATTACCCAGTCACTTTGAATCAGAAGGTAGATATAAAATATACCAGATTCCAAATAAATGAAATATTAAACACAGAAATTAAGAAGAGAAGAGCTAGGAAAACAGTGAACGAAAGTAAACTAGTCGGAATTTTAAACCTAGAATGTTAAACAACTGTGCTACTGTGCTGCCGTAGGCGCAACAGATAAAAAATACATTTTAAATATACGTATTAACGTATTATCATTAGACTCATATTTGGATACTTTTTGCATTGCTGTAACACACTGAGTCTGGAAAAGTGAATCTATGTCGGTAGAAGATGGCAACACTGCACTAAGCTCCTCCTCAATGAATGACGTCATGGCTGCGATCGGTAAACACAAATTTAAACGTAAGGCTCCTTATTTTTCGTGATATTGCTATTTTATACCTTTTCGTAGGTTAAGTTGTATTGTTATTTCTGCATTTCTCCTGTGTGTAGAGTCTACATCGAACAACATTACTTGTGCTCTAGGTACATGTGAGAAGAGATATCAAATGGTAGCCGAGTTGCAACACTCACCTGAGGCACACCTGAAGAAATAACGTCACCGTCCACGTGATTTCCAGAAAGAATACAATGAAGGCCGCTACTCTGAAACAGATAAAAGAAAAAGGGTTGTGAGAATTGAAAGTTTATTATTCTACGTATATACAGTGACCAGCAATAAAAATGGGACACCTAGATCCTGAAATACTCACTTCACTGCAAAGCGTTATGCGTGGGGATCTAAGGCTGTGGCAGAAGTTGCCATTGAAACTTTGCTATTTAAATCGACTTATCGCCGTAGAGTTAGGCAACACCCATAACGCATTGCAGGTAAGCGAGTATTTCAGGACCCATTTTTATTGCCAGTGACTGTACAGTGTATATTGAAAATATGAAAATGTAATTTACTTTTTCAAACTTTAATAATTTTCTGGAGGAATACCACAAATCATAGGAATCCATAATACAGCGTGAGCACAAAAACACTCCCTGGTTTTGAAAGGGTATAACTTTAATACCAAAAGTAGTATTCTACAGAAATGTTCACAGTAGTTGTAAAAACTCAAAGTTTTTGTGGTGTTCATTGGAATTACAAATGCTCAATGTTACGCGGGAAACATCGAGACGATAATCCAGCTCCGACCACACCTTCTCAAGCGTATCCGGTGTGATGAAGTTGGCAGCTGTACTGATGCGTTCCTGAAGATGATTCAAGGTTGTGGGTAGTGGAGGTACATAGACCTGGTCCTTCACGAACCCCCAAAGGAAAAAGTCACAAACTGTAAGTCCGGTGATCGTGGGGGCCACTTGCATAGATTTTGATCATTGGGTCCAGCTCGTCCTCTCCAACGGTGTGGGAGGTTGTCATTCAGAAAGCTGCGTACAGATAGATGCCAGTGTGGGGGCGCTCCATCTTGTTTTAGAATGTAGTCACCTCTCTCTGCAGCAAGTTGAGGAATTAACCAGTCACGTAGCATTGTTAAGTAGCTTTCACCTGTGACTGTTGGCCCCTCAAAGAAGAACGGACCGTACACTCGACGCTCTGCCACTGTACAAAAATCATTCACCTTGGGTGAGTCACGTTCCACATGAAGAGTGGCATGCGGATGCTCGCTTCTCCAGATCCTAACATTATGCTTGTTCACTTTTCCAATCAAGTGGAAGGTCGCAAATCACTAAAATGATCTTTGTCAGAAAGGTTTCATCGTCCTCCATTAAAGTGTGGATAGTCTCGCAAAACTCACGTCGCTTTACCTTGTCTTGTGGATATAACTTTTGAACCAATTGCAGCCGGTACGGGCGAAAACGCAAACGCTTCCGTAAAATCTTGCTTGCGGTAGTTTGTGGCACCTGCAACTGCCTTGAAGTGTTGATTTTCTGGGACTGCGTACAAAGGCTTCTCGCACACGGTCCACAATTTCCTCAGAGATGGACGGTCGGCCAGAATGTTCTTTTCTTTGATCACAAATGTATCCTCTCTCAACAAATGTTTTAATGTTATGCCACTGCAGAATGGATTTGTGTGTAGGTGGATCAACATTAAACTTCCGTTTAAATGCACGCTGCACTCTCACAACACTGCTTGTTTTGGCAAATTCTAACACGCACCAGCTTCTTTGCTGCGGAGTGAACGCCATTTTCGATGTTACTGCCCTCTAGCTACCGAATTCACAACTAGCGATTCTGAAAAGAAAGATATTAAAATTTTTTGAGTTAACTGAGCTTTGGATATCAATTTTATCAAAATATTTAAGTAAGGGTCAATCCATATGAAGTCATACAACCTGGTTGCTTGACCATTTTTAAAAAAGTTTATTTTTTGTGTGGTGTGAGCCTCATATTTTGACAGTTCAGAACCACTGTTATTTAATTTTTACTATCACCGATTTGAAGATGGCGGGCATTTTTTTTTATCATGGCGCGCGTCATTTTCTCCATTCGTAAGCATCAGCGCCAACTTTTTTTTCTCAGCTCTGGAAAGTCCAACGACAATGAGATAAAATCTGTAATGTTAAGCACATTATAGGCTACAATTATATTTCTGTGTAATTTTCTAAATATTATTCCTTCGTAATAAATTTTAAGGTTAAATTTGTGTATTTTAATGGCTCAAAATGACATTTTCGGACATTTTTTTTGGGGGGGAAGGCAGTTTGTTTGACACTTAAATTTTTTTGTGCAAGTAACTGTGTACCAATAGTGTGTGTCGAAATTATTTGAAGCTTGAGACTTTAATCCTTTATTTTCTACAGGGTCATAAACATGTACTTTTTGTTAAAAAAATTCAAGTTCAGGGTTAAATATCTCTGGTGGGCAGTTGTTTAAAAATCTGAAATTTGTACACAATACAGTACTCCATGATAAGTAACTTCAGTAAAAATTTTGAGTTTGAGATTCAATTGGTTTAAGAGATACAAAACTCGTGAAAAATTCAATAATTTGCATTAAATATGGCATGCCTAATTTCATTTCTTACTAACATTTTGTGTTAAAATTCTGCAAATTATAATTTGGAATGTCAATCAACAACATTACAATCCTGAAATGGATCTACAATAAAGTATATATATACGAGGGCGTGCTGAAAAGTAACGCTTCCTATGTTTTTATTTTCTTTGTTACATCTTCTTAACATCACAGATTTTGTCTCATTGTCGTAGGACTTACCAGAGCTGAGAAAAAAAAGTTGGCGCTGATGCTTACGAATGGAGAAAATGACGCGCGCCATGATAAAAAAAATGCCCGCCATCTTCAAATCGGTGATAGTAAAAATAAAATAACAGTGGTTCTGAACTGTCAACATACGAGGCTCACACCACACAAAAAATAAACTTTTTTAAAAATGGTCAAGCAACCAGGTTGAATGACTTCATATGGATTGACCCGTAACTATTAATTTTATGACATCTTGAAACCAGGGAGTGTTTTTGTGCTCACGCTGTATAAGAGCTTATATTGCACTTGTTAAGTTTATTTGCTCAATATTCCAACTCAAATCACAAATGTTGTTCTCAAGAATTGTAAATCCCACTTATACTCTTTCATTTCTATTTTGGTTATTGTACGTTACGTCTTTACCTTTCTGTAATTAGGGACAATAGTGAAAGGGTGAAAATAGTAGAAGAGAGGGAGAATGAGAAATCATGAGAGAAAAAGATAATGGAAATTTTTAAGAGAATGAGTAGCAGTAAGATTGTAATAGAAAGAGAAATAATGAGAAAAATACGAGTGTAACCGACATTGATAGAAGTAGTGTGAAAGAGAGTGAGAAATAAAGAGGAATAGTGAGAGAGGGAGGGATAGTGATAAGTCTTGAAAGAGAGAGTGAGAAGTAGTGAGAGCAAAAAATAGTGAGAGAAAGAGAGAATGATAAATTGTGGGAGAAAAAGAGAGAGAGAGAGAGCAGCAAACATCTCCGAAGCAAAACAAGGAGACACGGACCACGGTCGAGCAATCGAAAACCATTATTCCGGGAGAGGTTAGAGGTCCCCACAACACCAAAACCACCACCGCCACCACCCCTCCCACCCTTCCTCGGCCCGAAAACAATGCGAGACATCGGTTCCTGAATCCATTGTGCGGGGGCCTTCCCCAATTAAGTAGCGGAAGAGGGGACAACGGGTTCTCCGGCGGTGCATACAAATTCTGCCGGCTAAATGAGACATTCTTAAGGGTCCGCCCAACAAATCCTCCAGGCTTGTAGTTCGAAAACACCCAGCCGGCTGGACGAAATCAATATCTCCCTCGGACTGTTGGTACCCAGCGTGGAAAGGAGTCTTTTGTTGAGGCGAGACGTGATGCTGCAGTGGTTCTCCCACCCTCGCGGTTACAGCAACAATGCCACTTAACGTCTTCATTATTGGAAATCATTGTCTCCCTCCCATTCTTAACTCGGAGCCTTGGAAATAATAGCTCAAGTATCGACAGGATTCGTGATCAATGTTTTCTCATTGTTAGAGGTCCAAGTAAAGACTGGAGAATTCATTGCTGGGTAAAGGAACAAGTGCTATTACTAACTAGCTACCCAATATGAGGTCTCAGTGGACACTTAATAATGAGAAAGCAACTATACTCTGTCCCGGTTATCTCTGGAGCAAGCAAATAAAAACAAGTGAAGCGAGACGGCTCCACCAATGAACATGCGAAAGGGAACGTGATTGCGTGGAGGGGAAAAGCGACTGCAGTTACCGGCCTTGGTAGCAGCGTGTACTGCTTCGCTCTGCACACTCGATTCCCCTCTCCCCTCCCCTTCTCTGCCGCTATGCGTGACTTTGCTCCAGAGATAGTTGGGACAAGGTATAATTCTGCAAGATTGAAGGAAACGTTCCTACGTGAAAATTATACAGGGCGACCATAAAAGGATGAACCAACAGGAGAACTGATGAACAGCAGATTTCCCTAATGCTTGATCGAGTTTGTTTTTAAGTCCATTTTACGCACAGAAAGGCTAATCGGGACTTTGTTTAAAGTGGGCCCCGAACCACTATGTGCCTCCACCGGGTATCGATCCCGGGACCCCTTGATTACAAGGCAAGGATATTACCACTATGCCATCGGGGAAGCTCGTTAGGTTCGATTAGTCATTCTTATGAAATTTTACGGTACGTCACTGCTTGCACATACTCTAACTGTTAAGAATAATTTCCTTCTCCGCTATTTATAAGTTGTTGCTTTAGAAATGTTTATGCACTCATCTGGGATTTTTTTGGCAGCTTCTTTGACTAGACATTCACTTCGAAACGTTTTGAAAGTGCTGTAAAAATTCATCTACCCAGTGTTGGCAGAACATGAATAGCTACGTGAGACTGTGAATGCTCTAAGTGCTTGGGTTTGCAAGACCTGCCTGAGGGAACGAGCGTTAAGTTTAAACATTGATCTAACAAGTGTAGGAGTTACACGAAACAGCACCCTCACTGTAATTTAACGTTGGATCTTTGTTTCTTTGCCTGTACAAAAACCAGACGATCTGCATTACAGAAGCCGACACCCGAACACACTTTCTCCCGTCGACAGAAAATCTCTGACGGGTGGGAGGAGAGGTGGAATGAGAGGAGAAAGTCAGCTGCAGTGTTGCCAGTTACGTTTCGAACAATTTTCCCTACAGGGACAAAATATTACAAAAATAATTGTACTTTTAAATAGTAGCAGTTTTTCAAAGGGCATTAATGCCACAAACAAGTCATTAAAGAGCCGTATAGCCAGATTTCCCCAACAATAATTTTCTCTGCATCCATGTGACGAGCAAATATTAATTTTCTAATCGATATTTCCGTCAGAAATTTCCCTGTCTCCAAATAATTTCCCGTTTGGGGGAAATTTATGACTTTCCCTAAGCTTAGGGAAGTTTTCTATTTTCAAATGTATCTACTTCGAGTGACATCTCCCCTTTTGAGTAAACATTCTCTGAGCAAAGACAAATTGCAGATATTTCTGAGTAATTTTACCTTTGAAGGGCGTGTACAAAGAGAAAATTGCCACTCTCATTAACAATGTCCTCTATATAAAAAAAATACTTTGTGATTAAGAAAATATCCCTGCCAGATGATTTCCTTCTTGATGGAAATTTCTGATAAGTTAGAATCATGAAATACGTCAACAGCAATTTCTACTTTTCATACTAATTTCCCTCTTATTTCTGCCTTTGAGGAGAAAATCTGTTGTGCAAAATTTCCCTCGTTTTGAGGTTAATTTATCAACATGCGGGAATTTTCCTGTCCCTCGTGGGAAAGTTATCTGCACTGCAACACTGGATGAAACCACCAAATTTTTTTTAGCATTCCTCGCAGATCCCGCTGTTAAAAGTTAGATAGGGCTGAAGCGAGTACGTGCTCGAAGATTTTGATATCCCTCCGCTCTCTAACAGGCCCTGACTAACTGACACCCCTCTCCTGTGGCCGCCCAGCATCCCGACGGAGATGAGATCGGCGAAAACATCTGTCGTCTCCATGTCAGTCGCTCCAGTAACAGAAAACGACCCCGCCTTGAGTTGGGGATTTCTATTTAAGAAAAGAATATCTCGTTTCGAGACTCCAGGCACTGCAGATGGAGTCTCTTTCGAGGAAGCTCTTCGTTCTCCTCTCAGTGGAGAAGACCTTGATGTTTAAAAAATGCCAGGGCTGTTTATTTGTACATTTTGAGATGTGCACTGCGAAAAAGCTGAAATGATTTGTGAAAGAAGTCTATCACTGAAAAGTGGGAACATTTCTCCGAACAGAAGATAAAACCAATATGTTGTTATTTTTCTGCACAAGAGTAGATTTTTGCTGGTTCCTTGGCTGGATGCGTTAAGTGGTTGACTTTCAATCACTGACGTTCCAGGGTTCGAACTCCAGCATGGTCATGAATGTCATTTCATCAATTTCATCTAATCGCCACTCGTGTTCATCGTCGCGATTAGCTAAAAGTGAAAGGAACACGCCGTAAAATAACAAAAATGCAATAAATATTAGATAACTATGTATTATATAAATATAGGAGTGCATCAACCGGGTCTCTAGTACAACTATTTGTCAGACACAAAAGCCGTTAGCATTGGCAGAGAAAGGGATTAGTAGTATCTAAGGAATCCTTTTTTATTTTATATACCTCTACTTGAAATACATACTGTATCTTCTTGCAGTAATATGCGCAATTCTTGTACTATCCGCACTCTGAACAGTCAAAAATAAGAGCCAGTTGGATGTTGTCAAGTCTTCCGCCACGTGTATGGTTAAGGAGAGTGGCAAATGTTTGGAAATAGGTTGCTGAGGATGTCAGTTGCCTTGTGGAGTGTTTTCGCTATTACGACAGAGTGTTTTTGTGTGTGTGGTACAGTAGTAGTTCAATAAAGGACTCAGTCCCTTACCCTCCTCAACTTCAGCTACGAATCAGCGATGTTATTCAGATGACATCGGTTACTTTCAGTCTCGAGGAGCCGAACGCTCCTCGCTAGCCGAACAAACGCGAGTCTGACACTCAATGTTGCCAAATGTGTTGTGAGCTCATGCTTCCCTTCGCAAAAAAAAAGAAAAACCCATAGAGTATTTCATCAAAATAAAGTGATTAGTTGTTTGTTAACAAACACAGAACATACAAAAAATGGCAGAATTACACTGGGTAACGTAGCTACAGGCCAGGCACAGTTTACTTGGCAACTGAGACTGCAGTCGCTCCAGGTAACACGCTTACGATTATGATTGGCAGAAATTAATATTTCCAAAGATCAGCCGCCAGTTCAGTTAGGGACGAACACAAAACTGCCGATCACTTAGGTAGCTTGAAGGTAGCTTAAAAATCTTACACTCACACATACTTGCTCAGGACCTAATGGAAATTGTACTTTTGTGTCATCTGCCAAATAACCTCTACCCTTCGTTCATTATTACCACCACTGGAAAGTGCTCTGTCTCCTGGCCTCTGTGCCCCTGCTTTATATTCTAGGATGTACTTTGTGAACACAAACGACCATTTCTTATTACGCTCGCTGCCTTTGTGACTTCAACAAACCAATTAAGTGCGTTGCTCTCTTTATTCAGGACCGTTGCGTTTTCCTCTGTTCTATCAGACAATTGCGAACAGGTTGGTATTATTTCTCTCCCATAAAAAAGAAGAAAAACCTTAGTCAGCTTTAATTAAAATTTGCTTGCCTGTCAAACTTCTCCTGTCGCAGAACAGCTCTAATTGGACCTTTTCAGACTTTTCGTTCCACTAATTAAATCTTCAATAAGGTTCCTATGAACGAATTCTATCGTTTCACGAAAGATAATGGTTTGTTTCCTAGGAAATAACGTGTCGAAAAATCGGGGTTTGAACAAGTTGAAAAGAGAGGAATTTTGGAAGTTCGCTGAATGAATGAAGTGTCTGTCATCCCGTCAGAGAGGATACCCAGATGGTACTATACAATATGGTCTCATTCCGTGGGGATCCTTATCTTTGTCGTCGGTCTCGCATCGTTTTCTTCAGCCCATCTCATTCTCGTCTCGGTTCTCGAAATATGTCATATGTCAATACTTTGCATAACATTAAATAACACAAAAGATATGTAGACGCTACTCGCAGGGAAATGTAAGCACTTAAGAGTTGTAAGAGTTGTAAAAGAAAAATCTATTGAGATAACGTAAGAACAGGAAAAACTTACAGAAATAAATCCAGTCTGGGTCTCACTAAGAACACAGCAGAGGCCCAACCACGAATTTTTGTCTGGGCGGGGTGCAAGTACCAGGATAAATGTGCCAATAATAATAATAATTTTATATAATAATAATAAATTATAATAATTATAATGCTAATGATAATAATGTTAATAATATTATTATAACATTATTATTATTATTGATTTGCTTTATTCTACTTCGTTTCGAAGATGGGGATGAGTGATGATATGATGAAATCGATGAATGGACACTCACAAACATCCATGCCCAAGCCGGGATTCGAACCCAGGACCAACATCATTATTATTATTATTATTAGTAGTAGTAGTGCTAGTATCAAAGATGTTGTTACCCTCGTAAATTATGCAAAAAAGTGGTACAAGTTGGTATTAAAGCATTTGGGTTCGAAGAAAAGATTTGAATTTTTTTTCAACACGTTCAATTTGACATTAATAATGGAAAAGAAGCACACAAACTATTTTTGAAAGACAGAAAATGCTTGATAAATGCATTCCAAATATAATTCTTTTTTACATTAACATGTATAACTTTCATGCACGATATATATTTCACATATATATGTAACATAGAGCGACGTGGATACTAAACTGTGTACGTATTCAAAGTTTCTTTAATACATATTATATACAACTAATATTATTTAAATACATTACACAGCTAATACATACATCTCACAACAAACCAACAGCAAAAATTACGTAACTTTTCTCTCAAATGTGTACGCTCCCTTTCCTCCAAACTATTGTTCATGGATTTAAAACAAAATCAATGAAGGCAAGTCTTATTTCACACTCTGGTAATTCACAATGCACTGCAGAAAAGATTGATACGTTGCGAGCGAAGCGAGCAAGAAAATCTTCGGAACCAATTTTTTTGCAGGCTGAAATCACTATTGATTTAATAGCGCGCAAATAATTTCACGGGACGCCAATGCATTCGCTCTTTTACAACTTTGGTGCCTCCCCGATTGTGTAATGGTAACATCGTCACCTTGTGATCAAGGGGTTTCGGGTTTGATACCCGAGGGAGGCACATGGTACAGTGGTTCGGATCCCACTTTAAACTGTAGGTCCAGTCCCGATAAGCCTTTCTGTGCGTAAAGTGGACACAGAACCACAAATCAATCAATCAATTTTAAAACTTATTTTCACTTAGATCATTCGGCGCCCAGGACCAAATCCCGCCGCCCCGTAGCTATGGTCTTGAACTTGATAAGAATAAGAAAAACAGGAGGCATTGCGAGCGAAGCGCCACTATAACACAGGAAAACAAAATATTTACAAACGTGACATCTCTTTGCAAATTTGTTTAGTTTTCTTTGTCTTCATTACTACTGACTAGTTTTTTTTTTATTTTGAGCATTGTGTAAGTAATCACACAGTACAGGGTGATCCTTCCACGTAGGACACTGAATGTCAACCTCACTTCCACGTATTACACCCTGGACTGCATTTTGCAGTGCCCCTTTACAGCCTCAGCTTTTAACCTAAGTCAGAATGCTTTAATATTTTAGTACACGACATTACGGTTAATTTAGGTAAGGTTGGGGGGGGGAGCAAATATGACGGGGACATAATAGTCTTTAAGTGCTTACGCACACAAAAATTTATATTCAAAGTCAAAGTACAGAGTGATTCTTTTGAGATGTCGCAAAAAGGAACTAAAACTTGGCAGCAACAATATGAATTAATTTTGTTACCAGTTAGTGGTATCTACATCTGTAGTTGACATACCAGTTTCGTGTCAAAATCATTTACACTCAACACTTCATGGCTTGAAGCACAGTCAGGTTATTTGCCAGGAACATGCTGCACTAATTCACAATATCCCGATCTGAAGGAAGGTGACACTTTTACTGGCGTCGAAAAGCTTTCTGGATCCTTGTAACCCATGAAAATTTCGCATCAAAAAACTAATTAGAATCCCATGCATTATCTTCTTTTATGTAATGCTTGTCTTTTATAACATACGGTTCACCCTGTATGTTCATTAAATGTAGACTAAATCAACATATATACGCACGCACACCTTACAGTATACCTTACCAAAGTTTCGATCCAGACGAGACAGTAATCGACCAATCCCAGCTTGACACACAGTGACAAGCAGATTAATCTATGCCAACCAGAGCTCGCAGTTCCTTTTGCGAGGAGAATTTGAAGCAACAGCGGAGGGGGTAAGGCCACCGATAAACAGGAAGCAGAGGGTGAAAAGAAAAGAATTTACCCTCTAAGTACTGGAAGAACTCTGATATGATTTACTTGCCCTTTCGAAGGACTTGTTCAACAACAGCACTGTCAGTTGCGAGATAAGCCTTGTAGTCTCATTCATTCCAGATGTGTGGTTGTTTTCAAATTTTCGCGTCGCACCACTTAAAGGAAATCTGCCACGCCCCATTGAGCTTTGTCCATCCGTTGGGCTGATCTGTAAGTCTCGGTCTGGTCTCGTCTAGTCTGGAAGGGTCTGGTCGAGACTCGTGGTGAGAGAGAGACCATCCTATCAATATATTTGTTTTGCATTCTTTTATAAGTTCTAACCTAGAACCTTTACGAGCTGGAGCACCAATTTGCATTTAATTCAGTTACCATCTAAATTAACGGTGACACATTGTTGCATGGAAAAAACAATTCGTTATACATTCCAAGTCTAACTTATTGCACACATGTAAGGCTGTAATTAAAGTAATATATACGATGAGAAACTTGCTACTAAGAAGAAAACTGGATGAAGCTAGGTTTAGTGTGTAACCTCGATATGTAACATGGATGCTATTGTTTACATCCATTGGGTCCATTTCACTCGCAAGCGAAGATGGACAGACTAAATTAAGAGTATCTGGAACGCACGAACATTCCCCAAATTTACAATCATGATAAAAATGAGGTATAGGCCTATATTTATTTGGTATATGTGAATAAGTCGTACAATAAAGTTAATATGGTCTGATCCCGACGTCTGTAACATCAACAGATCACCTACTCTGGGTCTTTCACATGGCAGTTAGGTGACCTATCGACTGGACCACTGCCAAGGGTCCCGGGTCCGAATCCCGGCCTGGGCATAAGCGTTCTTTGTGTGTCCCTTCACTAATTTCATTATATCATCACTCATCCTGATCTTCGCGATTACCCAAAAGTGGCAGAAATGAGAGGTAAAATAAATCAAATCAACCGACCAACCTAATGGACCACTGCGGATATTTGTAAAGTCACGGACAGTTCTGGGTTGTATTGATCCCATTGAAAGTCAATCACATCGCTACAATCCAAATGTGTCCGTGACTGTACCTTCAGTCATTTCTATGCTATCGGCGGTTAACTAGACATCGATTTTGAATTTCCAACTGTTTGACTCCCACAGAAAGATACGCGAGTCCTTCGAGATCATGTCGCAGTATGATAGTCCTACATAGCTCTTTCAGTCGACACTGTTATTAGAGGCATCTCTACTAGTTTTTAAGAAATTGTTACCGATTCGATTGTTGATCGATGGGTCGATATAAGATATGTCACAGTTGCATCAACTCATGTCATTCGTAGCTTGAATAGTTCGACGATATTGCAACACAGAAAAGGCGACATATGTTTTGACCTTTTACTTGTGATCCATAAGGAAGGAGGAGGAAAGAAGGTTCGAAACATGCTCCAACAATTACCTCTGCATCTTGGTGGCTGCTGTAATCTCCTAATCACCAAACTTTATATTTCTGGCTTTGATAGTTTCCGAGAAATTAGAAGTTGACAAGAACTGAATGGAAAAAGTAAGTAGGAAAATGATTGGAGATAAGTAACCTTTCGCGGTGGAAAACAAAAAAACACAAAACAGTAATTTTGCCTGTAGTATTATATGGATGTGAAACGTGGTCCCTTACATTAAAATAGGAACATAAATTAAGAGTACTTGAAAATAAAATGCTTAGGAAAATATCTGGACCTAAAAGGGTTGAGGAGACATGTGTGTGGAGAAGGTTACATAATGTACAACTACACAATTTGTATTCCTGTCCAGATATTATTAGAATAATTAAATGAAGAAGACTTAGATGGCAGGCCACGTGGCACGAATGGGATAAGAAAAAAGAGTTGACAGGATTCTTGTTGAGAAACCTAATAGAAAGAGACATGTAGGAAGGCGAAGATGAAGACGGAGGGATAACGTTGAGATGGACCTAAAGGAAATCGGGAAGGATGGAAAAAATTGGATTGATCTTGCCCAGGAGAGGGACAGATGGAAGGCTTGTGTTGCTGTAGCCATAAACCTTCGAGCTTAAGAAGGCTAGAGAGTAAGTTAGTTGGTGGAACTGCACAACTGGGTACGAGCCAAGTAACATTAGAATCTGTGCACTTTACATAGGACAATTTGATGCTTCGATCGTCCCAAGCCACAAAAAAAAATATGGGAATACATATGTTTCTGACTGTACAGATTATAATCAGGCAAATTTTAACTTTCATATTACGATATAATGCAATTAACAAAGGCTTATGTAGGAGTAATTTTTTTTAAAACACATACGGTAACGACGTCGTCCCCCTCATTTTATTTCCCTCACTGGAAACACTGCCGCAAAAATATTGGAGTAAATTTCATGCCTTCCGGGGAAAGGGGAGAAATCGTGGATAAAATTGGGCTTTAAATACAGGCCGTATCTTTCCACTGTAATGCAGCGTTCCAGGGCGTATAATAAATTGAGCGAATGGAACAATGATAATATCTGCGAAACCCCGACCGGGGACAAAAGAATGGACAATGCTCGCTGCGGATATAATTCCGCTGTTCTGATGTTTTTGCCCTCCCCCCTCTCCTCGGGTAAACAAAACGAGAAAGGATTTCCCTATGGGCAGATTTCATTAGATGCATAAAATGAAATTGAAAGGGAGCTAGAAATCACAAAAAATGCTACTAGAAATATCATTTCTGAATTTCTGTTTGCATTCGAAATGAAAATCTGATTACAGCCCTTGCAAACTCGCTTATCACGAACTATTGTTTATGCAAAAAAACACTGCTTTGTTCTCGATATTTTGTGAAATAGGTAACAAGTGAAACGAAATGCTTTTATTTTCCCCCGGTTTCGACGGCAGGGCTCGTGGGTATGAGTCGTAGGTAAGGTGTAAACGTCATCATCTATTTCATGAGTTTGTCAATCATCCTCATCGTTTCGATTAACATAGAGAGGTAGAAAAGCCACGTAAAGTATGGAAAATACAAATACTTAAGAATTAAAAATGTTCTTGCCAATTTGTGAGTACTGAATGTATTGGCGAGGATATATGTGAAGGGGAGGGGACACGTTCTGGAATGATAGGTAAAGTTTGCGTAAGTGCTAATGTACAGTCCAAAATGGGATATCTACATCATGAAATACTCAAAGTTCCCTGCAAGACGCTATTTGTGTTGCTGTTTTTCAATGGCAACTTCTACCACTGCCGTACAGTTAGGCAACACCCATAACCCATTGCAGGGAAGCGGGTATTTCAGGATCTAGTCTCATTTTTATTGCCGGTGACTGTACGTATAAATAAAGGTAAAGATTCTCCCTTCACATTGCAACGTGCCATGAAGATGTATGCAGGTAAGAGGGGAGGGTGATGTGGAGGTACAGTCTCACACAAACTAGACCATTTTATGGAGGTGATGTGATCAGCACCACACTCCTGTCGCCTTTATTCTCCAGGGTTGTCCTTAAATACCAATTTATTAGAAGTTGGGTGAACTCTAGAGCCACTCTATGCAAGGGAATTGCTGGAAGAATTCCCACATAAAATCAACCTGGCCGTGAATCTAATCCAAGTCTCTCGTGTGGCAGACAGACACGCTAGACTGCACCACTGGGGCTCTTATATGTACATAAATATGTGTGTGTTTATGACAAACATGACCCCTTAAATTATAGCAAATACGTAGGTGCTACTGATCAAATGCTGTATTTGTTAAACCCCTCAAGTTCCAAATTTTCATGTCATGTTGAACTGAATGATTGGGTTCATTCATAATTTTGAATTTTATGATGTTATGCTGCCTTGAAACGCTAAATTTCGACTCCCTGTTATGCGACTCTCGTCAACTGCTGGCTAGTGCATTTGCAGAATTCTCACTGCAGGAACTTTGCAATTTGCAGCAACCGTGGAGGGATTTGGGGGGGGGGGAGTATTCATGCAGAAATTTGGACTCCTCTTCAATGCTAAATCCACCGTAACTAGTCTCCTATACTTAAAGTGAATAAACCGAGGACAAAAACCCATTCCACCATACCACGGTGGACGAAAAACCCGAAAAGGGACATATAGAACATTGAATATTTCGAGGATTATTCAAACTGTCGAAAAAACCGTGAGGAAAAAAACTGTTTTCCAGCGTTGCATTTATGATCAACGTAGCGGAAACCAACAACCCCACAAACGGATGAAAAGCTCTCCTGGTTTGGATTCGTCCTCTTAGGATTTTCCGCAAGGAAGTAACAATGGAGCATCGAGCTGCGAGCAACTTTAATTCCGGTCGATAGATGGCTCTCTACTGTGGAAACGAAATTAATTTTTGTCTCTATCGGATTAGTCCGGGTGTGTAGCAGCTCCGCCACGTGACATCTTGGCGTTAATTTGCAACGCTAACTGCAAGGCAATTCCCTGAACCTTCTCCTCCCTGCTGCGGAGGCAGTCGTATAAATTCTGTTGTTTCGCTGTTGTTGAATGGGGATCTATTATTCTTCCTCGTTCGGTTAATTGCACGATCGGTGATTTGGAACAAATTTGTTACAAGTCCTCTCTTTCTCTGGTTTTCTCTTCTTTCCTGTCTTCCCTTCTTTAAATTTCTTTTCCTCCTATTTCCCTTCTCCTGCTTCCATTTCTCATCCGAAATACTCCCTCCCTTTCCTTTCTTCTGTCTCTGTTTCTATACTTCTCTATTTAGGTTTCTCCTCTATAGCATTCATCTTTCGATTATTTTCCTCTCTGCATGCATCCTTTGTCGTTCTGTGCGCTTATACCTCTCGCATTTCTCCCTCTGGTTCACTTTCCCTATCAGAAGCTGACTATCTATATACCTATATACCTCTCTTAATTCCTTTTCTCTCTTCATTATCACCTCTGGTTGTCTCTTCTAACCTATGTTTGCTCTCCTTTTATTTATTTATTTATTTCCATATCTGCCCCTCGAACTCACTCTAATCGTCACACTCTGCGTCTGCTATTCTGACTCACTATATGCTCTACGTTTCTCTCTATTTATCTTCCGACGTTTTTCTCTCTGTATGTCGCTTATGTATCCATATCTCCTTTCCGCTTCCTATATCCGTCTCTCTCTTTCTCACGCTCTGCTTCTCTCACTTTCTGGCATATTTTCTCTGCGTCTTTCCTTCTTTCCCTCTGTGTTAGAAAAAGTGGATTTTGTTCACATATTTTATCGAGGGTTGGAGCTTTACAAATCAAATGAATCCTCTGGATTACATTGCTCTAATAATGGAAATTTGTGTAAATCTAGAATTTCTATCAAAATTCTGAATGTTCATCTATGTACAGTCTGCTTTAAAAGTGACTGTCATTCAGAAAAAAATATAAATCTATTAGACTATAGAGACAATATCCAAATGACGGAGTTCCTGTAGTGCATAACCTATCTTCAATTCATGTCAAAATTAGTTTTACAAAGTACTTTCTTACCAAATTAAATGGAACTGATATATTCCAAATAGGGTAACTAGTTTCGAATTACAAATATTTTGAGTCCTTATGGCGGTTTCAGTTTAATGGGAAGAATTTGTAGCTTTGATCATAAAAGTTCCCCCGGCATATTTTTGTTGATAATACCAGCTCCGGAAATGCAAAGCAAGTAGAAGTGGATGATAAACCGATGAAAACGAGCCCCAAAGAACTACGAAGAGTCGGGAAATTTTGAAAGAGAACGATAAAAAAAGGAGGAAGTGGATAGGAAAACTAATTATGAGTCCTTTGTTTCTCGATGTCACCCCATATCGGAGGGAAAAGAAAAAAATATCCTCTTTTCGGAACTTTCTTAATAGATCTAATTTCCGTTTCTAGGAGAGCGTCCTCTGTAGCTCATCTTATAGTAACCCCCTCCACCCCCTCTTACCCCCACCTCTGTCACCGAGCTTCTTGCTCTTCTATCTTCTCCCTTCTAAAACTTTTTTTCCCTTAACATCCCTTCCCGCTTAAATAAACTTTACAAACTTTCCACGAGATGGCAGCAGCGCGGCGCGTAATCTTTAAAACATCACCCCACTTTTCCCCGTCTCTCCCAGCGCTGGCTGGGGGAGCTTTCGTGCGAATTTCTCAAGTTCGAGAGAATGCGACAAGTTCGGGCGTTAAGTCTGCAGGTGATTATTTTTGCAAATGAAGTCCTTCAATGACGTAATTGTAGGTTTTCACCGAGGGCGGGAAAAGATTTCAAACTTGGAGCTAATGACGAAGACAGTTGAACGAAGAGGTGGTGCTAGAGCAGCAAAATCTGCTCCTCCTTCTCGCGTTTATTGAAAAAAGTTGAACAAATTTTCAGCTTTTACTTTTTCTGCCGTTGGTAGAAGCGAGGGCAAACTACATGCCTGTCCCCCACCCCCCCAATGCATAAGCGAGAAAAGCGATATTCTGGAATAGGCATAAGCGTAAGTTGCATGCAATTTATAGGAGTGCATATTGAAAAGTACAAAATTAATTTCTCTAGAATTGTTTTCGAATAATTGATGTAATATCTTGTCAATGCAGTGAAGATTGAATATTTTTACTAATTGCCGTATACCAACCCATCTGTCTGTACTAACATATGTGTGGTTTCTTTTTAGTCCTACAATGTCATAGTACATATGAGTATGAGTTAACCAGAGTTCATACCAGTGACGTTGCCGATAAGGGGACAAAAGGAGATGGCCCTCCCTTCTCCAAAAGACAATAAAGAGACTTCAAAAATCATCAATGCTAGAATCTTTTCAGGTTTGAACCCCGAAATGGGCATGTGTGATCTCTGCGAGTGTAATCTAATAGTTACTCATCATCATCGTCGCAATTATCCAAAGTGGCAGAAAAGTGACGCAAAATTATATAAATACATGCACACCTACACGCACGCACAAAATAGGGTACATATGGGATGGGAGGGCAAGTGCGGCCGAAGAGTGGTGTTGATCACATCACCTTCACAAATGGCCAAGATCGTGAATGTGTGGGGCTCTACCTGTACGTTCTCCAATATAACTTCACGGTATATGTGCAGGAGTAGCGTTATTTTTTTACAGTCCTGAATCTCAGTTCAAAATATTCGAAATTCCTTTCGGTAAGTTTTGTTAAATTTGCGGCATTCTTAAAACCTCAAAAATAGTATTACTCTTTTGTTAAGTTAAGAACTCATATGTATGTGTGTGTGTGTGTGTGTGTGTGTGTGTGTGTGTGTGTGTGTGTGTGTGTGTGTGTGTGTGTGTGTGTGTGTGTGTGTGTGTGAACGCGAGTGGAGAGAGAGGGAGAGAATTCTATTGGTTCTCGAAAATCTTAAAATACTGGATACATCATTAGACAAAATATCCGGGTTCGACACCCGGTGGAGGCACATAGTGGTTCTGATTCCACTTAAAACTGTAGGTCCAGTCCCGATTAGCCTTACTGTGCATAAAGTGGACTTAAAACACCAACTCAAACAAAACAAAACAAAAGACATCGAGGCTTATAGCAAGAGAAGAACCATGGAAGATGTTATTTTTGGGTGGGGTCTGGGAGTGAAAATGATGGGTTGGTTCGGCTGTGACGTAATGCTTTGGAAAATGCACAAAAGGGTTACCAGACAAGGAAAGTTTACAGTGTAGGTTTTCCTGTGGGTTGACGTAAAGAGAAGGGAAATAGGAGGAACAGGAAATGAAGAGGAGTAGAAAAGGGCAGCTGAAAGGGGTTATATACACAAGAACTGCGTGAACATCTCTGTTTTCGCTTTATTTGAGTTTTCTCCTCCTATTCGGAACTTGTGCGGACCACGGCCCTCCGATCTCCCCCTCGGTCTACGCAGATGCCTTAACGACCGCAGTGGCCGACCGAAATTAGGCTGCAATTGGAAACGTCGAGCCAGTATGTTCCTCGCAATGCAAATACGACCTCACTTACATTGTTTGGAGAGCAAACACTCGCCTAATTTAGAATTCCCGTGCCTCCCTGAGTCTCTCCGCGATGCCGATAGCCAAACTGCCTCTGGCGGCCAAACTCGGAACTACTGAACGCAAATGGATCCTGTTTTCGGGGATATTTTGTTGCGTGCTGTTTAGCCGTGGATGTTACCGAATGCATGCTTCCAATGGAATTCTCAAATACGCGAGGACCAACCGGTGGATATGGTCGCCTTGTTTCCGAGGGTTCACGGGTTCGTTTCACGGATGAACCGCGACAATGAGGATGAATGATGGAATAGAAAATTCACGGTGAAACGCATTTTGAACAACAAAGTTCCATGATTTGTCCAGATACGAAATTTCCAGTCTACAGTGTGTCCCAAATAATGTTTACCCTCTTTGAACTTTAACAGAGATGACTTGTCTGGACTTTTTGAATTTGAAGCTGCAATGTGTATGTTGAGCATGTGTGGGAGCATATAGGCCTTCTTTTGATTTTAGTCCCGTCACAGCCTGCCAAGCGGTAGTCATTAGTGTACACAAAATGGCAGAGGCGAGATGTTTTCTTTCGAGAAACGCAAGAAGAGTCGAATATCCAAACATCTCCTCATTTAACACAGTTAAATTACTACCTGTGGGGAACTGTGATGAATGTTGTGTACGCCACAAAGCCGAGCCTGAGTGATGTGCAATTGAGACAACCTATGCTTCCCTTCCCACGGAAACCGTATCTGCTGTTTATCGATCTGTTCAGATTGCACATAACGTATTAATGCCAAAGGTGGCCGTTTTGAACATCTATAACTTTAAGGCATGCGATACCAAAAAAAAAGTTCGTGCCTGCTGTTATTAGTGTTCCTGTTATTGACGTTCAAAAAGTGTAAATACTATTTTGGGACACTGTATTCTATTATGCTTTAGCATGCGATTAACATTTTTTTCGGTGTCAAACTGCACTTGCTATCCAAAGAAATACAATTTTTTCAATATTGGTGAAAATGAATGAAGAAAAATAAACTTCAAACGCATTGTTGTATGGAAAACCTCCCCTGAAAAACTGGTTCAAGACAAAAGTGTAATTTATTTTCACTCACGAATCTTGGAAAGTGAAAAACCACTTCATTTTTCCGGACATTCACAGGTGTTTTGTGTGTAGTTTAAAAAATCCCTTACTTTTCCATGACCTTTTCGCTCAATAGTTGATTCCCTGAGTTTTCAGGTTTGTATTTTTGTAATTTAGTCGCTTTTGACGACGTGGATGAATGATGAAGGGACACTCACGAAGAACATCCATGCCCAAGCCGAGATTCGAACCAGTAAACGCGCCTGGCCAGCGAGCCGGTGACTTCCTTTTAGATCATTGTCAATCCTGACAAAATAATAACCATAAACAAAAAAAAACATCTACGCATCGCCAAAAATTCGAACCCACATCCTATGTCATTACAGCATGAAAGGTTAAACACAGAACTCTTAGAAGATTAATCAACAAGTATGGATTTATCAGAGAATTCAACTTTAGAAAATAATAACAAGAACAAGGAAAGGTCTGATATCAATCTGTAGCCAACACTGAAAAGACTAGCGCTACATCAGTTTGTCTCGTGCGAGCGATGGAAGCCAACGCGTCCCCCTCCATCTCTGTCCGTCAAAGCCAATCTCCCGGAAGATCCGGAGTCCTCAAGCTCTGATGCCTCCCGGAGCAGGCACAACAGCCACTCTTCTTCTCCAGGCTTCCGGATGACGGAATCCTAAAATACCGGAAAGGCGAGGTACGTATCTTCTGCCGGAGGCTACAGGAAAAGCACGCTCGGATGTCTTCGCTGGAAATGCGAACCTCGCCTTGTTTTTTCGAGATGCTCTTCGAGTGAGGAATAACTGCAGGGGACTTAATTGTCTGAGACGACGGAAGGGCGGAATTGGCAAAGGAGAAGAGCAAAAATAGCAGAAAAGAGAAGCAGAGAAGATGATATAAATGAAAAGACAGGTGGAATAAGGAAACAAATGGCAAGGGAGAAGAAAGAGGAAATGAAGGCGAGAGGAGAGAAGTGGAAAGGCGAGGAAAGGAGAAGAAACTATAAAGAAAGGATGGAGAGGAAAGAAGTTTAAATGCAAGAATTGAGAAGAAACGATGGACAAAGGAAGGAGAAGCAAGGAAATAAAAAGCAAGGTAAGGGGTAAAGTGAAGACAATGAAAGGAGAGAAAATGAGAAACTATAAAGATAGGAAGGGAGAAAAGGAGAGTAAACAGAAGAAAGGAGCAAAGAAATGAAAATGAAAGATAATGACAGAAAAACGAATTAGATGCAAGGGAACAAAATGAAAGGTAAGAAGTGGAAATGGAATGTGAAGAAAGAGAAAATGAATTGTAATGAAATGAGAGGAATGGAAAAGTAAGAAAAGGGGGAGTAAAGAAAATGAAGGCGTGAAAAGGGAATAAAATAAATGCCAAAGGAGAAAAAAAGAGAAAGTGGACATATAGAGTCAATGAATGAAAGAAAGTAGAGAAAATTAGTGAGGAGTAGAAAAATAAGGGAGGAAAAGGAGAGACGAGAAAAAGAAAAAAAATGAGGAAAATTAGTGAGATGTAGTCAAATAAGGAAGGAAATGGAGAGACGAGAAAAAATTGGTTAGGAGAAAGAAGAACGAGAGAATGGGATAAGAAAGAAATATAAATGGGGATAAAAGCTGAAGAGAGAAAAGGTTTCGTTGGTTTCATTTGGTTTATTTTATTTCGCTTTTCTGCTCCTTTTGGCTAATCGCGAAGATGAGGATAAGAAATGATATGATGAAATTTTTAAAGGGGCACTCACCAAGAACACACATGTCCATGCCGGATTCGAACCCGGAACCCCTGACAAGAGAGGAAACAAAAAGAAGAGAAAGACAGTACCAAGTAGATACGACGTAAGGTATGTTAACATCCACAGGTTGAAAGGTGCAAAGTACAATACCAATCACCCAGAAAACCTATGAAAAACAGCATCACAAAACGCTGAGGTTGCGTTAATTCAATACCTGCCGTCATTTCATTCGTATAACATTTTTCTCCTCAGTTGGTGGTCCAAGGCCAGGCACTCAGCACCCAATTATCTCATCGCCTGCTATTGTCGCCTCTTCCCAGTCATTAGATTACCGCTCAATGTTGCCAGTGCGAGACATTTCCTACCAACTCTGGTACTTATCTGGCAGGGTGATTCATTCCATAAAATATGCAATTGCTTGGATGTTGAATATAATATTATCCCAAGCGACTGTCACATGAAACAGCTTGAGGTTTTTCCAACATCACGATTTACGTGTACCGTGCAACACAAAAAATTAGCTACAAAACGACAAAATGGACAGTTAACAAGACATTGTGTCCAAACGAGCGTTACAGTTACAAGTGAACATTCTTCGTGCCAACTGACAACGCAAATTTTACATCATTACCTGGCTCGCAGCCTCAATAATGAATGAAAGCGAATGGAAAGCAAACAATCGATTTTCAATTCGCATCACACATCTGCCGCACGCGTCAATTACATGCAGGGGTGAGGCGATGTGAACTACAACATGTGTGGTGCTCAGAAAGCCATGCATCCCATATGTAAAATCTGCTATGGATCAGTAAACACATTCAACATGTTGATACTATTACAATGTATGGATGCAGCAATTTACACAAATTAAGGGAAGATACATACACGCACACACGTGTGTGTACGTGTATGCGTGCGCCTGTTAATGTGGATAGCTGAGGAAGAAACCATCTTTGCTGTCTTTCATGCAAATTTTAGTTTCAAGTCTAAAGTTTGAAGTTGTAAGTAATAAAAAGTCAAAAGTATCGAATGTTACGGTATTTAACTCCAGGGTTCAAAGTCCAAAGTGTCAAAGCGCAGAGTCTCGAAGTATGAAGTATTCAAGTTCAAGGTTTTATAGTCAAGAGGTTCTAATTTGAAAGTTTCAAAGCGCAGAGCTTGAAAGCGTAAAGCATTCAAGTCCCAATTTCCAAGATTAAAAATTCAGATTGTCAAGTGTAAAACATCAATGTCAATAGATAAAAATAATCAAATTACATAGTACTTTAGACTCGAACTTAGAGCTAACATATGGGAATTCACATTTTGAAGACCAGACTATGAAGTCCAAAGTATCAAGGTCAATACATTCATTTAACTTTGGACTTCGGTACTTCGAACTTGAGTGTTTCAAAATTCAAAGTATCTAATTCATATTTTAAGACGAGATTACGAAGTACAAAGTATCAGTATAGTTTGAACTTGAAATCGAATCAAAGTGCATAGATTTAAGTCCGACGTACCACAGTCTCGAGTTCGAATGTCCAAATACCAAATTTCATATTTTGAATACCAGATTATGAAGTTCAAAGTATCAAAAATCAATAGAGAACTCCGTAATGAATCGAACTCCAAAGCTTCAAAGTGTCAAAGTCGATAATTTCAAATCAAAAGTGCCACGGAAACTTAGTGGCTAAACCTGGGGAAAATATTGATCCCTAAAATTGGAAACAGAATCACTTCATTTATAAAACACAGAAGGAGAAGTATAATTTAAATTAGATAGTACTTACAGAACGTATATTCCCATTATGTGATGGTGGTATGTGACATCTACACCAACTCCACACAGTACTGTAAAAAAAAGAGAAAAGAAAAGTTAAAATGCAACATATAGGATTTTGAATCCATATATATATATAAATTAACAAGAATAGTGAAGAATGATATAATGCAAACACGTTTTCGTTTTTCCCTATATTCATTACAAACTACAACAGACTAAAACCAATTGTGTTTTTCAGTTGGTTTGAAAAGTAGAGTGTAGATGAATTGTAGAGTGTAAAGGGGTGATCCTTTCTACACACCCAAATGTCAAGCTGACTTCCACGTAGTACAACCTGAACTGCATTGTTGCAGACTAAAGATGCTCTAGCGTATGGCCAGTATAATCCTGTATGGGACTTGTGTTGGTGTTTGTCCCTTGATATCTTACATGGTATCACATTCATCCCTCATCTTTGCAATTAGGCAAAGGTGGCAGAAACGCGAAGTAAAATAAATCATTTTATTTCACATGAGTTGTTCCTTTGAAAACAATCAGCATAGGCTCTGATAGTTTTCAGACCAATTTATATTCTCCTACTATGGTGAAATCATGTTACCCAGAGGTTTAGCAAGAATTCCCATCTGGGGGTGTAAGTGTAAATTTAGAGCCAATGTTGGCCTTTGTGTGGGGGGGGGGGGGAATTGGGGATGTTGAGAAAATTTTGGCAAGGTGTTAGTGACATGTTGGGGGTGTGTGGATAAATTACTGGCCAGTGCGTCAAGGTTGTGCTGTGTGGTCTAGACTCGCCAGACAGCACTTCTACGAGGGTCACTATTTATATTTTGAGCCTTGGCAACACTGATTGAAGTTAGGCGCGATTTGACGTTTGCACGGAATCGTCTGGCATTATTGACCATAACTTGCTTCAAATGTTTTGTCAATAGCTTCATTTGTGTTGTTTATGTTGCCTTGGAGATTGCGCGACAACAATAAAATGGAATTAACTCGTGAACATTTTCGTGCGATGATTTTTTACGATTTTCGACGTGGATTATCAAGACAAGAGTGCATCGATCAACTTACTTCCACATTTGGCGATGAAGCCCCATCCTTTGCCACTGTGAAACGCTGGTATAACGAATTTAATCGTGGCCGCCATTCGCTCACCGACGAAATTCGCGAAGGTCGTCCAAAATCAGTTGTTGTTCAAGAAAACATTGATGCTGTGCAAAACCTAATACTGCAAGATCGTCATGTGACATACTGTGAGATTGAGGCAACCATAGGCATTAGTTCCACCAGCATATATAAAATATTACACGATCATTTAGCTGTGAGAAAGGTATGTTCTCGTTGGATCGCACACAATTTGACAAAAACTCAAAAAGACGCTCGCGTCAATTGGTGCAAACAAATGCTCAATAAATACAATCGTGGTGCTTCAAAAGACGTATATAAGATTGTAACAGGTGACGAATAATGGATATATATGCATATGAGCCGGAACGTAAACAGCAGTCGACTGTATGGGTGTTTCAAGATGAACCCAATCCAACAAAAGTTGTTCGCGCTCGAAGCACAACGAAACAAATGGTCGCCCGTTTTTTCGGGAAAACTGGTCATGTGGCAACTGTGCCTTTAGAGGAACGTAGAACGGTCAACTCTGAATGGTACACAACAATTTGTTTGCCAGAGGTCTTCGGTCAAATACGGAAAACAAACAAACACCGTCGGATCATTCTTCATCAAGACAATGCCAGCTGTCACACATCTCGTCTAACAACAGACTTTATGAACAGTCAAAACATCGAATTCATGGGTCATCCGCCGTACAGTCCTGATTTGGCACCCAATGACTTCTTCTTGTTCCCGAATGTCAAGAATAAATTGCGTGGACAACGATTTTCGTCGGCTGAAGACGCCGTTGATGCGTTCAAAAACCATATTATGGAGGTGTCTCAAGAAGATTGGAAAACCTGCTTTGACAAATGGTTCAAACGAATGCAAAAGTGTATTGACCATAAAGGAGATACTTCGAAAAACAATAAAGCAGTTTTCAATGCCAAATTCCTGTTTTTTCATTGTTAGGCTCAAAATATAAATAGTGACCCTCGTAAATCTTTGAAGTACTCAGACCTGATTGGTCTTGTTGAATCTCTTGCCGGACCCTGTGGCCGAGTGGTTAGCATATCGCGCTGCAACGACAAGGGTCCCGGGTTCGAATCCCGCTCGGGCTTGGTTGTTTGTCAATGTCCACTCATCAATTTCATCATTTCATCACTCATCCTCATCTTCGCAACTTAGCCAAGAGGCATAAAACGCGAAGTAAAATAAACTAAATCAATACAATACAATTCTTGAAGCTCTTGCCTATTCTTCTTAGGAAAAGTTTATGTCCGCAATAAATTTTCATGCACATGTTTCCATTGTCGTATTTCTTTCTCCTATATTCGTATTAACTGAAAGCAGGGTGTGGTTGAACTTCAAACTTCAACCTGTTGCAGTGTAAAACTTTATCCCTCTCAAGGATATAATATGTCCAGCCGAATGTGGCCCAGTATTGGTTGCTGTAGATTTTGCTTACAATCAAAAATACATTTAGGATAAACGATATATTTTTCCACAATACTTAGATCCTAGCCTATTATGTAATACCAGAGTTTTTTCAGGCTTGTGTCAACAGGTTACATTTTTAAATAAGAAAAGTGTTGAATTTGAAACCTTTTATCAATTTACAGAAGCTTCGTGATCAGTTACAACAATAACCAACTTGCATCACAATTCAAAGCAATTGTTCACTTACTAGCAGCAGGTTCCCAGCTAAACTGTCGTTTATTACATAGACAAAACTTTCCGGACAAAGTTAACTGACACACTTTGGAAAGTTCCTTTTTATCAGAAATTGAATTACAGTTACTTAGCTCAAGACATCAAGACATCAAAAAGTAACTACTTATACTGGGTGAGTCTTTTAAAAGAGGCCCCTTGGAAAATGTGCTCCTTGCTTGTAGGCAACCCTGGTACACCGAAGAGAAGAGCGGGGCAGAGAACAGTCCAGGATATGTCATGTCATGTTGTCGAATATGCTTGGCACCGATATCCTGGACTGTTCTCTAACCCGCTCTTCTCTTCGGTGTACCCGGGTTGCCTACATGCAAGGAGCGCATTTTCCACGGGGCCTCTTTTAAAAGACTCACCCAGTAGTTACAGTTTCTCGAGAAAGTAAATGCTACTGGTAAATACGTACTAAAGCAGCAATCTGTGACTTGAAATTTAAACTTGATAAGTTTCTGCCTCCTGGTTCGCTTCGAAATCTACGGAATTGCTAAATATATCGTAGCTATACATAATTAATGCATCTCAACTGCTTCCTGTATAGTTTATTTTTCTAATTTGTCGCACCTACGACAAATCCATTCATTTGCTATGTCCTGTTGCTCACTAACCGTGTCTTGTACAGTCAACAAATTTAGTGGTAATGTGTAATTTATACAGCGCCGTTTCATAAGTTTCCACTTTTACTAAGAAGAATTAAAGACCTATTACATGAAGTATTAAAAACAATCAAATAATGTCGGTGGGATTGCACGTTGTACAATAATGTTGTGTAAAGATGAGAATTACTGCCCTAATAATTGAGGCGTGTGTACGGTTAAACGAAAGTTACCTTTCTTATTCAGATTGGGTACCAGTCAAGGAAAGCCAAGAAAGTCTAGAAAAAGTCGAGGAATTATGCTTGTGGTCAAGAATTTGTTTTTTCTTCTTCATAAGAGTGAATTTACATTGTTATATACCTGTATTGGATTTGATAAAATTGAATATTTGGAAATTTAAAATTGTATAGAATTTTGTTTAAGAAATACATTCTTCCATGCTTGAAGTTTTGTATAAATATTAAATATAATAATGTGGCCATTCCCCATCCAGGATGAAGTCTTAAGCATTAATTTTTACATTCATTAATAACATCACCCTGCATTTTTGGAAAACAATTATGATGATTTCAAGTCAATAGGTGATTCTGCAGTATTTTGAGTCTTGATAAATAAAAATCCACTTAACATTTTCAATCAACTTACTTCATAATTTTAGACATTTTGTGAAGGAATTTTTTATGAGTGATTTCGAAAATGGAACTTTCGTTATCAAAGTTTACAATTTTCATGTCAATGTGTCTTATGGAAATAGAAGGTGGATTAAATGTTTACTATTCTATGTGCATTTATAGTTCAAAATTGGAGGATTTGTATTGTAGAAGACCAATATTTTACCACCATTTAAACGGAGCCATCTATTGGGAAAATCATGAAACTACACATTTTATTGTGAAATAAAGCAGTTGATATGTTGTTCATTTTTAAAAAGAACTAGACGTGATGGATAAAAATGGATTTCATTTTTGGAATCAGCACGCTGAAAATATTCAAAGACAACAGTTATCTGCAAATAATCCAAACCCATGCAGGTTGGTGTAATTAAAGCAAGTCTAAATCTCTTTTGTTAAAGCACAGCTTCAGTTTTCATCTTAACCAGCCTTGTGCTGCGAGTTTTTCATTGAATAAAAATATTTTCTTCATCCCCAACTATGCCTAAATAAATGCTAAAAAGGAAAAAAAAAAAAGGCAAGAAAAATTAAAGAAGGGTCAAGAAAAAGAATTTTTGATTTGTTATTTTGGTAGACATCCTGTTATTGGAAAATAGGCGGAAAGGCTTTCCTTGGAAGTTTATTTACATTCATGCAACCAGTTAAGCTCAGATAGTCTCGTCCTGTAGAAACAATACCAAGCTTTCATCGCGCACCAGAAGATAATCGTAAAAAAATATATAATTTCCAATGAAGCGCAAATTCAGTAATTGAAACTGTCTTTCCCATTCCCGCATCCTCCTCCCGGTGTCAGCCGACACTCGTTCCTCCCCCGAATTTTCTTCCCGCCTCCGACGCGGATGCAAAACAATGTCTGCGTAATTGAAGGCTCGGTTATACAAACCGACGGCGCCCGGAACAAGTCCCGCTGTCAAAGAAAATTAGAGCTTTGTTTTCGGTTGACAGCGCGGCGCTTCCCTTTGTTCGTCGCTCGCCGGCGACTAATTAAGAGGCAGCGCTGTGATAGGTGCTCCACCCGCCCCTTCAGAGGCTGCCAGCGCCAGTTGCGAGTGACACGTGAGGGGTCCACGCGCCGCCCATTCCCTGGATGCGGGGACAGATCTTGGCGCTGGGCATTTAATCGCATTAACGCTACAAGCACTCCATTTCAGGAGAACAAAGTAGCTTTTATATCGAGACTGAGGATAAAACCAGCCCTTATAAAACGAAACTGGGAGTTTTGAATATAAATATGGACTGAAAACGAGACTACTCTTAAATAAATATGGACTGAAAACGAGACCACCCTTAAATAAATATGGACTGAAAACGAGACCACCCTTAAATAAATATGGACTGAAAACGAGACCACCCTTAAATAAATATGGACTGAGAACGAGACCACCCTTAAATAAATATGGACTGAAAACGAGACCACCCTTAAATAAATATGGACTGAAAACGAGACCACCCTTAAATAAATATGGACTGAAAACGAGACCACCCTTAAATAAATATGGACTGAAAACGAGACCACCCTTAAATAAATATGGACTGAAAACGAGACCACCCTTAAATAAATGTGGACTGAAAACGAGACCACCCTTTACAAGCATGGACTGAAAACGAGACCACCCTTTACAAGCATGGACTGAAAACGAGACCACCCTTTACAAGCATGGACTGAAAACGAGATCACCCTTTACAAGCATGGACTGAAAACGAGATCACCCTTTACAAGCATGGACTGAAAACGAGATCACCCTTTACAAGCATTGACTGAAAACGAGATCACCCTTTACAAGCATTGACTGAAAACGAGATCACCCTTTACAATCATGGACTGAAAACGAGATCACTGTTTATAAATGTGGACTGAAAACGAGTCCGCCGTTTATAAAATATCGTACTAGCTCATGAAAAGAGGCAAATTAGTTTCCTACACTCTTTTCCGGGAATCTCTGGAGCAAGTTAATAATGAAAATATGTCCTCTGTGCAAGCAGGACTCGAGATGGCTCGACCAATAAACGCGTGAGAGGGAAAGAGACTGCGTGGAGGGAAAACGAAAAAGGAAACATATTCCCGAGACAGAGTTTAAGTATTCGTACCTTCTCTTGCTGATATAAACTACTTCCATCGTATGAACTGAATTGTATTTAAGCCTTGAGCTTTAATACTGGATAACATTATGAGAAACAAAAATAAATAGTGCTTGAAACGTAATAAATGACACTACGATATTTTTAAATCGTAGGTCAGATATTTGGACATTGCGAGATCAATATTTATTCTTATGTAAATACGACTCATTGTTGGTTTGTCCACGAAGGCGGTGGTATGTTTGGAAACACTGGTTTCGAGATTCAAACCCTTTTTTTCCCAAGTTGACCCTATCAGCAGGCATGTTTCAATCGCCAGTAAAAGACATTCGCCTGCTCCCTCAGAGCTCTCGAAAACAACAAAGCAGAATGTCCAGAAAGCGTGCTTCCGCTGGCCGTCGAATCCGCGCAATAAAAGCCGAAATAGATGAGGCCATATATTAAGCCCGGAGCGTGGGACACAGGGAAACGGGACCTGCATTGGGGAGGCCGGCCTCTCGCTGCAACAAATCAAGAACCGAGGCTGCTCAGAACGGAAGTAAACATTCTTAGCTTGCTACGCAATAGTTCGGATTCAGCGTGCAATTGGGTCTCAACAATGCGTGCAATTTGTTCTTAGTGAAAGAAAATATGGCATTAATAACCAGCGGAATGGCCAGATGGTGGTTGCGAGGTCCAGGTTTCTTGAAAAGTAAAGAGAACAACGAAAGATTGGTAAAAATGTACAACCTTAGTGACAATGAAGTTCGACCAGTCACAAATATAGGAGTGCGTTGTGAAAGAAGGAGAACACATGCATATGCTGAACATATTTTATTCAGCAGGCTACATGGAACAAAGGAAAACATAAATTTCCGCTGCAACGCAGCAATGTATGGTGTCCACACAAAATAAAACATTTTCGTCCATCTACACGTGACATTGAAGTTTGACCACTGTTAGAGGGGATCCTGTTTACCATGGTGTGACGCCGCCCCGTCGACGAATAACTGTGGCAATGCGTCGGGGCATGCTGCGGACGAGTCGTTCAAGGTAGTCCACATCGATGCGGTGCCATTCCTCCTGCAGGCAGGCTATAAGAGCAGCCACTGTCGTGGGTCCCCTCTGTTGCACACGTCCCTTAAGAACACGCCACACATTCTCAATGGGCGAGAGGTCGGGACTCGATGGTGGCCATGGCAGAGTTCGCACGTGATGGCGAGTCAACCATTCTCTTGTCAGACGCGCTGTATGAGGCCTGGCATTGTCGTGTTGAAAGATGAGACGCCGCCTGTGGAACAGGTGCCTTCGCACTGTGGTAAGATGCCGCTCCAGTATGCGTGTATAGGCGTGTGCATTCACAATGCCCTCACAGACGTGTAGTGGGCCAACCCCAGATGCCGTCATGCATCCCCATACCATCACTGACGCAGGTTTCTGTACCCGACGTGCATAACATTTTGCTTCATTCTGTTCCTCCTTCCGACAAATGACTGTTTTCCGTATTTTCCCGTACACAACATTGTAAATGGATTCGTCCGTCCACAAAACCCTGTTACACTGCCGAAATGTCCATCCACGGTACATTCATGCCCACCGTAGTCGATTGCCTTTGTTCAACATGGAAAGGAAGGGTTTACGTTTCGCCTTGTACACTCGGTAACCGCATCGCTGTAGGTAACGGCGAATGGTTATGGTTGACACTTCAATGTGAAAGCGTTCTCGAGTCCACAGTCGTAATTCGGCCACAGACACATGATTGTTGGTCTGGATATAGCGCCTAAATATCCGTAGGTCACGCACGCTCAGCAGGCGTTTTCGACCGGGGGCCTTACCTGGCTCTGTAGTACCCGTATTTTGGTGGTGTTTGATGATGCAGTGGACGGTTGACTTGGGTAAGTTCAGTTGGCGCCCTATTTCCCGTTCACTGAGTCCATCCCGTTGCAACTCCACCACTCTTCTCCTCACGGTGTTGTCAATAGGTTTGCCTCTGGCCATGTTGATGATGCACTGCGGTTCCTCGGTGCACAGCACGCGCTTATATACGGCGGACTCCCTTATCGTGTCCGTGACGTCATGCTTCCGTCGAATGCGCCACTATCTGGAATTTTTCCGTATGGGTCTGGTGCCTGGTCGAAGTTCAATGTCACGCGTATTGTTCCCCGTTTTCGTTCTTTACGTGACCTTGGGTGCAACATGCTGGGATCACGATTCTTGCCTGCTCACACGCCTCCTCTTTCACACATGCGTCACTTCTGCGGGTCACCCATTCCACCGCCTATGCCTCTGTGCATTTAATCACGTATTCCTTTCTGGTCGAACTTCATTGTCACCAAGGTTGTAGCTCTATGACTACTGGGAAGAGAAGCTACGAAATGGTCACGCGCCATAAGTACTGAACTGAAAACGAGAACAGTCTTTAAAAATATAAACTGAACACTAGGCCACTCTTAAAACTATGGCCAGTCCTTAAGAATATGAACGGAAAAAAAGGCCAGTCTTTAAAAACATGAACCGAAAACCAAATCAGTTTTTAAAAATATAAACTGAACACTTGACACGTCTTTGAAAATATGAACTGAAAACGAGGCTACTCCTTATAAATATAAACCTAAAACGAAGCCAGTCTTTAAAAATATAAACTGATCACTAGGCCAGTCTTTAAAAATATGAACTAAAAACCGAATCAGTCTAAAAATATGGACTGAAAAAGAGGCCACTCTTTATAAATATGAACCGAAAAACAAATCAGTTTTTAAAAATATAAATTGAACACTAGGCCAGTCTTTACAAAATATGAACTGAATACTGGGCCAGTCTAAAAATATGAAATAAAAATGGGGCCAGTGTTTACAATTATGAACTGAAAACAAAGCGTCTGGTTATAAATATAAACTCAAAATTAAAAAAAAATATATTGAAGTAGCCCAGGAGAAATAGGTTTAGAGAAAACCAGAATTCTGACTAAAGTTTAGAACTCATTACAAGGAGATGCTATTTTGTGTGTGTCCCATCATAAGTTTCGTGTAATCACCATTCATCTTCATTATGGGGATTAGTCGAAAGTTGCATTAAAGGGACGAAGTAAGGGAAGTTCTAAAACGAAAAGTGTCGAAACGTTTTCGATTCCAAAACATGGGCCCGAGCCTGGTTGTCTTACAGGCAACGAACTCGGGACACTGACCGGATGCGACGCTGGTTCATTCAGGACACAAAGGTCTAGTGTTTCAGAGGCAATCATGCCCCCCCCCCCCCTCTTCCTCTTGCCCACGCATAGAAGAGAGAGAAAGAGGAATAGAAAAAGTGGACCATAATTTGTCCGAGCCGGCCATCCGAATCGAGCAGTCATTACAGAGGGAGACAAGAGGCCGGACCAGAAATTGGAGATAGGAGAAAGAGAAAGGGTGGGAGGGAGAGAGCTAAAATAAGGAGACCGTTCGTCAAGTCCAGTTGGTCGTTTGGGGTCCAAGTCCCCTTCTTTGGATCTTTGCCGCTGGTTTCGTCCAATTTGAATTGATCCAAGCCGGAAGTCTTTCGCCTACTTCTAGGGTCTCGTAATGTTAACGGTTCGACCGAATTTCTAAACTGAGATACGAATGCCCTAAGCGTCCATCATTGTCCTTCCCTACAGTGCTTTCGATTTATTCCTTATATTCTTTAAATTAGCATGCTCTCAGATCCGTGCGTTTTACAGGATGTTACTGTTATTGCTTACTACAGTTTGTTTTGTAAATTCAATATGAAAGGGAAGAAGGCTCAATGATGTATTTGTATATAATAAGAATATTGAATAGTGTTTAGACTTTCAACCATCTACAGATCTTGCATTCGTTTCTTCTTTGCAATATGTTTTATGGCGACCTACACCTTCGCTACGCATTGCCGTTTCGGCATATATCAACTCTATTTTGTATCCGCGTGGAATGATCTAAAGGGAAGAAGGAGATAAACGATTCGTCAGCCGCAATGATCTGATCCGAACCCGGAGGTGATGTCCCTAATCCCGGGGTTATTCAATCTACTCACGAGAATCACGAGTGCCTTCGGAAGTTTCTCCCGTTGCCTTGAACTCACGGGAAAAAACGTTAATGTTCCAAGGTGCATAACTTAAGGATGGTCAACAAGCTTTTACGTCATCAAAAATACTTTAGAAGACAACACCAACACAAAAACTATCTTGAAAAGGGAGAGCTTGTCAAAGTATAACAACCTCCCCCTCCCTCCCTCTCTCTCTCTCTCTCTCTCTCTCAAGGGCACGAGGAACAGTTTCCATGTCCAGCCAGACGGAAGGATCTGAAACTGATCCTCCCCCACCAACAATTTGCCGCGGCGAGCTGGAGAAAGAGATATGTGCGCTGGGTGGTTGTAGGAGGGAGAAAACTTAGCATTATTCTTATGGGAGTATTATTTTATTCTTATGGGAGTATTATTTTATTTGTTCTCTTGGGAATATCAAACTTCGGATGAAACAGAAAAACACATGAACGGAAAGAGGACAGGTTAAATATTTGATTGGCAGGCAAAAAGTAAAAACCTCTATTTGATTAGCCGTAACTTGAAGTTCACGTTGCATTTTTTCTGCTGAAAGAATACATGGAATTTTGAAATTTCTTTTTCATCATAGTTTTCAAACATCGTATCTAGCTTAATAATAAAACTTCAAAAAACGCTTCCACTTGCAACATGGGGAGAACTTTATACTCTCTTGTACACCGTTTTTTAGTAGCATTGCCCTTCCGACTATACTAAAATAATTGTACGCATGGTGCGAAACTATCACCCTTCGTCTTAAGGATGGTCAACAAGCTTTTACGTCATTAAAAAACAAAACAAAACACCAACACAAAAACGATCATAGAAAGGGGGAGCGTGTCAATGAAGAATACGATCCCCCTCCCTGCCTTTAAATCCTCGTATCGGGTGCGGCTTCTCCATCGCGCCACCTGACACTCGCCATCCCGGGCAAGCTGTCTCTGGAGATCCCAGCACGAGTGTCGCCGATATTTTCCTGCTCTGGGAACAGTCACGGCGTGACGACAATGCGTCGGGGGATGAGAAGGGGCTGATTTAGTCCGTTTCGACCTCACAGAACCTCCAGAGAGCCTTCGGGAGTGAAAAAAGATGAAGAGGAAAGCTCTTACAAGGTAGGAGGTCGGTTGTCAACAAGCGGTCTTCGATGTGACTCGGCGGAAACTTTACCCTGGGGTCGAAGGTCGGGAAGGCGAAGAAGGGATCAGGAAGAAGGGAAGAGGCGGCTTCGGCATACAGAAGATGGCGATTGACTGATGCTTCTATGGAGAGAAGATGGATCGCTCTGGCTTGACCTGAGGCGGTATCGACAATAAAAGGTAGTCACCGTCTTTCGCCTTCCAGAAGTCACTGTACACGATGTCCAATGGACACGGACAGTGACGTATATCCACACACTATCCCATATATACTCTCTCTCTCACACACGGGCTATTCAATTTTAGAAAGGTTTCTTAGATTTGATAGTTTATCCCTGAACACTATACAGGGTGTATCATAATAGAGTGAACAACTTCAAGTTTTTTTTTCGACTGTATGAAATACAACAATCATATTTGTGTGTATCAATCAGTAACACTCGAAGTCTCTATGAATGTCTACAAAGGGGTACAATGTGGCTTCCACCAGGTATGCGACACACATCCCATCGAAATTCTAGTTCTTGCCACACTTTTCCCAAGAACTCCTCGTCCATCAAAGCAGGCACATTTCTTATTGTCTGCTTTAGCTGTTGCACATTCTGTGGCATAGGTGGCACATAGACTGTCTTTCACAAAGCCCCAAATGCAGAAGTCTAGGGGTGTAAGCAGTGGCGTGCCCAGGATTTTCGAAAGGGAGGTGTTATGTATACTTTTTCTTGGTAGTCAGTCCTCATTTTGTCATATTTTCCTACCGTTGACGTTCTTTCTTTAGACATACTGGGCGAAGGGGGGGGGGTATTATAACCCCCACCAACCCCCGAGCACGCCACTGGGTGTAAGGAAATTTAAGACACAGCCTGCTTTTTCTACACCTGTAAAAGTCTCAATTTTCTTTAACACTACGCCAGAGCCACAATGACCCTGTTACAAAAGTCTTGCGCACAAACGCAAAACATGAAGATTTTCTCATTGTTGTGTTTCAGATAATGTTTTAATAATAAACCTGATTAAGTTGTTTAATGTATTGATACACGCTTAAATCAATGTCGGTTTACAAAGCTGTATCATAGAAGAACGTTACAGGAAATGGTATTCTTGTGGAAGTTGTTAAATCATGAAGTAGATGCTGAACATCTACGTAGGTACTATCCCAGATTAATTTTCGGATCCCGTCTACAAAAACTAGATGCAAGGATGAGCTTTTCCTTCTCAAGAAGGCTAGATCGGAAATTGTAAAGAAATCTTCATTATGGATAATGTGCACTAGTTACAATAAATTGCTAATCAAGAATAAGATCATTAACATATTTTCTATGAATCTAATGGAACCCTGTAAAGCCGCCATTAACATACTGACCTTAAAAATGTAATCTGTTTATGAAATTGTATAATAAAGGTTGCAAGCACAAACATTGCAGTAAAATATATGTAAATGTATTCACTATACATATATATGGACTATGTAATTAGATATGTACCTCTTGAATTCAATAAATAAATAAATAAATAGCTCTCAATATTTAAAATGAAATATGAAGTTGACCTCCGTGGCGGAGTGGTTAGTATAGCGCGCTACGACGTCAGAGGTCCCCGGGTTTGTATCCCGACCTGGGCATGGGTGTTCTGTGTGTCCCGTCATCAATTTAATCATTCATTCTAAGCGTCGCGATAAGCCAAACTGGCACAACAGCGACGCTAAATAACAAAACTCAAAGAATTAATTAATTAGAATTCAATTTACATAACCTTGAACTGTTAACAGAAAAGCAAGTCAAAAGTAATTTTGAATTTTATTAAGAAGTATGGCTATTGTTAACAGGTACAATTCAGAAAAAGACAAAGCTCTAGTCATTATTCATCGCTTTGCGCTCATTCAAACAGTTTTTGCTTCCTCATAAGGTTTTCCGACAGCACAGATCAAATGAGGTAACTAAACGCATGATCATGATATTAGGCGGTTGGGCAGAATTGCGCTGGTGCCACATGTGGGAAAAGCAAAGCGAGAGCGGGACAAAAGTCGTGGTTCACGCGCACTGTGTGGCAACGTTGACCGGGCTGCGTTGCCTAGTTCGAACATCAGTCCGACCTCTCTCCGGGGCACATTCGAGTCACATTCGATACAAAGCTAGTGATCGTACGATTTGAAAGTTCGTTACAGAAATGGAGTCCCATATCTACACGTCGGACTGCTCTTAAATCTTCGAACACACGGGATTGTGCTGCGACGTGGCATCTGCCACCCGTCTAATTTCATGCCCGCGCGTATAGTACCACAATGTATACTCCATCCCGAGCAAGCGAACGAACACAAAAGTCTCTGCGCAAGTAGTAAAGCGAGACGGCTCCACCAGTGAACACGTGAGAGGGAACGGGATTGCGTGGAGGGAGAAAGCGACTGCAGTTACCATTCTTTGCAGCAGCGTGTACTGCTTCCTTTGCCCACTCGAATCTGTCGCAATGCGCGGCCTTGTTCCAGAAATAGACGGGAGAGAGTATAGAATAATAGTTTCACGGTGGTTTTGATTTTGTTAAAAAAGGAAACTCGTGTACAGACACCGGCAATAAAATGGGACGCCTGGATAAGTGGATTTTAATAGAAATTGTTGAATGGCAACTTCTACCAACGCCATAGAGTTAGGCTACACACAACGGCTTGCAAGATAACCAGTATTTGCCATTTCTATTGCCGGTGGCTGTACATAAATATAGATATTTGCGTTTAGCTATTAAAAACAATATTCTGTGAACAGCAGCTTCTTGCGTCCGCAAATTATTTAAGCAATTTAAGCCAAGGCTTTAAGGGGTACAGCCAGCTCAGAGAGAACTCCTGCATCCATTCTCATGATCAAAAAAATCCTCCACCATGTCCTTATTCCCATCACGGACATACTCAATTTCTCCTTGCTTTCTGACACATTTCAGTCACTTTGGAAACTCGCCCAGGTACGCCCTATACCTAAAACAAGCAACGAAATCAATTTAAACAATTTTAGACCAATCAGCATCCTCCCAGCTCTGTCTAAGGCTCTAGAACATCTTATTAGTGGCCAAACCCGTGACTTTCTAGCACGAAATAACCTAATAAACCACTTTCAATCGGGGTTCCGTAGCAACCACAGCACATGCACGGCTCGCGTCAACGTAACCGACGACATTAGGTTAGCTATGTACAATCGACAACTTACAATCCTTGTTCTTCTCGATTTTACCAAAGCTTTCCAAACCATTGATCACGACATTTTACTCACAAAACTATCATCCCTATTCAGCTTCTCGAACTCTACGGTTAACTGGTTCCGTTCCTACCTGCATGGACGTCAACAATGTGTCGTCGACCCACATCGAAGATCATCCTGGAAAAGCATCCCCTGTGGCGTCCCTCAAAGCACCGTACTGGGCCCCCCTCCTGTTTACACTGTATATTAACGACCTCCCGTCGATGCTTAATCACTGTAGGTATCACATCTATGCCGACGACTTTCAATTATACTTTTCTTTCCCTCCTCAAGAAATATTGAATGCAACCGAACGTGTAAACAACGACCTGAAAAAAATCAACAAGTGGTCTGTAGACCACGGCTTGCACGTCAACCCGACCAAAACCCAGTGTATGCTCGTAGGCTCCCCAAAGATTCTGAACAGAATTGACGAATTAAATCTCCCTAATCTTACGGTCAACGATAAACACTTGCCTCTCTCTACCACGGTTAAAAATCTGGGAATTACGCTAAACAATAATCTTACCTGGCGAGAACACTTAAACTCCGTGTGTAAAAGAGCTTTCGGTGCACAACACTCTCTTTACCGCCTTAAAAACTTCCTCCCCGAACGTATAAAAACCAAACTTGTCCAATCTCTTGTTTTCCCAATTATTGATTACTGTGACACTGTTTACTCGGACGATAATCGCGAGAAAGCTAAACGCCTTCAGCGAATCCAGAACACCTGCGTCCGCTTCGTTTTCGACATAAAATATTCCGAACATTTGACACCGTATTATGTGAAGGTCGAGTGGCTGAAATTAAGTGATAAACGGATTTACCACAACCTTGTCCTACTGTACAAAGCCCTAGAAATAAAAGATCCAAAATACCTTTCCAGGCGGTTTCAATATATTTCGGACTTTCACTCCCGCAACACCAGATCACGTGAAAAATCTTTGTTATCCATCCCTATCCACAGATCTAACTTCTACGCCAATTCGTTTACCGTTACCTCTGCAGGACACTGGAACAGACTGCCCACGAAATCCAAGCCTCCTCCTCAGTTGTAACATTCAAAGGACAATTAAAATTATACATGCTAAACAATTGGACCTAGGTTAAATTCCCAGAAAGAAATACGTTATACATTTAGCCCACGAAATATGCTTTCTATGTAGGTACTTGTGTGTGAATATGTGTTTGTGTGTGTGTGTGTGTGCATGTAGAAACTGTATTGCTTTTATTTTTAATTTCTTCTAAGCTATATTTTTTTATTGTGTTAGTAAAAATAATGAGCAATGTACGTAATTAATGATTAATCCAGGGCTTGACTGCTCGTATTCAAACTGTATTGCTTTCATTTTTAGTTTCATTTTACTTTCATTACTTTATTTTTCTTTTATTATTTTATTTTTCATTTATCTTTTTTAATTTTTTAATTGTATACAATTTACTGCAAAGAAAAAATGATCCCTGTAATTAATGGTTAAGTGGAAGAGAAGGCATTAATGCCTTAACTTCGCCATGTAAACAAAGTCGTAAAATAAATAAATAATCTGATAATGTCGTGCTACGCAAGACAGTCCTGGCTAGTAAGAAAACATGTCCTAGGCCTCATTTCCATCCACACTGCCCACCTGCTTATCGCTTGAACACGATTCAAACAAGACCTTGAACGAACTCTATAGACACAACCTACAGGAGGAAGGGGGTGTTTAGATTTGCTGATATTCACTGAGAAGCGTGGATTTCCGTTCGACAGCCGAAGGCATTACGTGGTTGATTTTCGATCTTGCCACCGAAGTTCCCGGGTTCGATTCACGGCCTGGACATGGATGTTTTTTGTGAAGTTCCCTTCGTCAATTTCATTTAATTATTATCCATCCTGATCGTCGCGTTAGCCAGAAGTGGTAGAAAAGTGACTCTATATAACCAAAAACACAAATACATTAGTGATGCGGTTGCAGATATATTCACATATATAAATAGCAGTTTGCGTGTGCCCACCCGTAAATGTGTTCTGATTTTATTCGTGTGTGCCGGCAACAATACATCAAGTATAACACTATTTTTTAATTTTTTTACTAGTGGTTGGACGAGAGAACTATGATAACCTAAAGAAGATTAGCTGCTCTGATTCCAGAAGGGAAGAATTGCTGCGAAGGTGGAAGAATGGCTGTAATTAAGAACTGAAAAGAAAATTTACTCCATTTTCATTTTGTTCATTTTCTTTTTGTTTGTGGGAGGATGCCATGATACGCACCCACTTATTGTATCATTTTAAGTGTTTAATATGTTAATTGTCTATGATGACGTAATTTGTTTTGTTCAATTGGGTAGTCTGTTATGGTTATGGACTAACCTTAAAACATTTGATTGTGGGTTGTGAGGTGAGATATATTATGAATGTTGCTGGATAATGGAAGTTATTTTGGAAATGTGAGTGTTAAATTGTGAAGTGAAGAACAATTATGATCTTAATACAATTTTGTTTCTAATAAGGAGTTTAATTGCGAGTGCAAGTGTAATATATTAACATTAACTGGCATCTAAATATATTTTTGTGTGCGAGAGTTAGAAAGGTTTACGGAAGCATATCCTTATCTGATTTCCCACAACCTGAGGGCTTCATAGTAGGCTGATAAGTCATACTCGCCGTCGAGGAATAAAAGCAAGTAGATCCATTGAGACTAAACCGGGGAACGTAACAGGTAACGTTGGGCGCCAAAAAGTTTATACCGGTCTCAAAGCCTGGTCAAGGGTACATAGTAGTAGTGTGTGTCATTGTAAATTTTAAATATATACCTAGGTAACCAATCAAATGGAAAACGAATTCAAAACAAAATGTTGGAAATTTTAATATATTCCATGGCTCTACAGCCCTGGAAGGGCTTTGGTCTATCTTCTGACTGCCAGTCTTCTTCCCACAATCATACCTAGAAGTGGGGAGATCTTCAATCGGTAATGGGGTGACGTGGAGTCGGCACGTCGAACCCTCAGCCGTTAGAGAAGATTTTCATGTTACACTATTCACTCGTAGCTCCCCAATTTCTTCAGGCAAGACCATCTTGAGGTTCAGGCCACAGCGCTCAGTCAAGACGTCATCATCTGGAGGCGATCGTCTTAATGCTGTCAACCCCTTGTAGTATTTTTATCAGAGAATTAAGGTATATTTATTTCTTTTATGAAGTTAAATTTTGACATTTACCTTCCCGACGAATATAATTTGAAGAAAAAAGTAGAATATTGAATATTTACACCAAAATTTTCATTCAGGAAGTCACTACGGCCACCACAAGAAATCCTACCATACCACAAAAAACGGGTTGAAAACAGTTAGAAACTTCCTGGCGGAAAAATTTAAACATTGTATATCTTTGAAAAATATTATTTGGAATATTTGTCAGCTACAGTTAAATTCGTAACCGCTTTTGTATGAACTTTTGTATGTAAAAATCAATTGATTAAATCAAAGCCCCGCATGTTAGGTTGACCGCAAACTTTCCAAGTTACCTAATCAATTAAATTGCTTTAGCTTTACCCAAAATTAATCAACCAGATAATTCAGGTATTCTGTGTAGCTATACAATCTCAATACAATAACTTAATTTATATATCCTTGCAGCAAAAGAAATTGGTACAAGGGCAATGTTACATTTCTGAGTATAAGGTCTAAACCTAAATCATTTGTCACATTGTAAGTTCTACCCTATTGACTTTATTGAACAAAAGATAATACACAAATTTAATCTTTTCATTGTCGTTAGTAAGATCTGTGACAATAACTAGAGTTTCTAACATTTTCATTGAAAGAAAAAAGCAGATTAATATTTTGATTTTAGCGATCACTTGAGAAATAAACATTTGGAATATTTCCTTACACTGTTTTTACACTCTGTTAATAAAATCGTGAAGAGTATTAATAAATTATGAATCAATAAACATTATCACTGATTTAATAATTCGTTACGAACATCGAAGCTTCACAAAGACAAAAAATAAAAAGCAGTTCATATGAAACAGTTGTATAACATTTAATACATTTTTTAGTTCATATTAACATAGCTAGGTAACAAAATGCTTTCTGTGTGAAAACATCTGTGTATATTCTTGGATAATTTTACACACGAATATTTCATCGAAGTTCTTGCTACACATCGTACCCTTGTATTTGAATGCACAACACGGCTTCCATTAGCCTCCGTTTAGCCTAAAGAAGCATAAAGCGGGGTAAAATAAAAATGTAAATGTACACATGTTATCAACTTTGTCCAGTTGTATAGCTTTCTTTCATTAAGTATATTTTGAAACTAAAAATTTGTGGAAGTCATATGAATATGTTATCGAATACTTGCATAAAATTTGCACTGACGAACTGCTGGTAGACACTAACGTAATATTTTAAACGTTGACTAAATCTTGAAACAAATTAATTTGCAATCATAAACAACAACGCATCTTAACGTTAACCAACGTTTGTAATTCAGGGTAAATTATTTGTTATTTGTAAAGAAAATTGTTGACGAGATAAAACATGACCACATTTACGAGTATATTAGATTCCGGACACATCCAATGTTTACATCATAAACTATTACTCTTATATATTTATGAGTATAAAACCTTTGTTACTTAACTTGTATCTTTTCGCATGGACCGAAACGCATTTTCAACACCATCTTGAAGAAATGTGAACGTTACTCTTACCTTTTTCATCATAATTGCCTCTGCAATTGATCACACAACACTTATACACCAGACCTCTTGCACATTTAAGCATATTTACACGTCATGTAAACTCGATTACAGTTCTTAAATTTGCATTACAATTCCATATTCACTAAAAAGATCCAACATTGATTCCGAAGAAGCAAATCAAACATGGCGGCTATCTCGCCTCCAGTTGATGACGCTTAGTCACGTGACCGGAGCAAGCCATTAGGCTTTCATATAGAGAAGGTAATGCTTCACGATGGTGGGTTGCCACCGGTCCTATAGACCGGCCGAGAACCTAGAGACTGAACCTAGCGGGACTCGAACCCATGCCGTCACGCAGCTCGTTAGATAGCACGGTTACGGAGGACTGTTGGAAATTTTAGGCTCTTTTTTTTTTTTCAGAAACATAAGAAGGCATTGAATGGTTGATCTTGATTTAGTTTATTTTACGCTAAATAACGAAATCAAATCAAAATTAGTTTTTTATATTCAGTTGCACTATATTCCATTATTAGCGTTACTTCGTTTATAAGTTATGAAATTTTAAAATGTTCTTAATTGCAATTTTAACCACATATTAATTTTAATAATTACAGCAGCTAAATTCGTTTGTTTGGATGTTGTTTATGTCTACTTCTTATGCTGACAGACTAATCGGGGCTGCAGCTACAGGTTAAAGTGGGAACCGAATCACTATGTGCCTCCACATATCGAAACCGAACTAAACTTTTTACAAATTTTTCGTCATGAACGAATGTAATTGGGAAATCATTAGTGCTTTCTTCTTCTTTCTTTAAAAATATATTAACAGCCATTAGAAGACCTGAGTTATGTTTAAGAATTAGCGGGAGGGGTTCATGTCGACACTTTTTTGGTGCTACGTATGAAAAAAGGGTCGGTGGGGATTAAGACTGATTGATTTATTTCTTTTGTCGCTTTTCTGCCACTATTGGCTAACCACGAAGATGAAGATGAGTGACGATGTGGTGAAATTGATGAAGGGAAAAAACTTAAAAAACACCCATTCCCAGGTGGCCGGGAATCGAACCCGTGTCCTTGGCGACGTAGTGTGCTCTGCTAACCACTCCTCCACGTATGTGGTCAGTGTGGGTTAAGAGTTTGACATGCGAGTCTGAAATTTCGATGAACGCGTGCATGACTATCTGCTCCCTTATCCCCTCGCGCGCACACAACACACCACGCTGATGCATTCACACACCTGATAATTTCATAGCTATCACGGCGCGGGCATTGGTATCGCTCACGCTCTCAAGTAAAGCAAGCGTATTGCGTATTGACTTGCAACTTATGCCTCAAGGACGTGCACCTTACAGTAGTTCGATAAGAACCTGTCTCTGTTGCTACAATCAGCGTTGGCTGTCTTGAGACCTTAACCGTGGTTTTTCGTTTAGCCGAGGCTCGGTTCGTGAGGGGAAGGCAACGTAGTACTTGATGAGGCGAGTGTACTATACATCCTGACAAAAGTTTGAAGGATGAGTACAATTAACCCCTGTACTCCTCAGTTCCTGCGACACTGGGTAGTTAGGAAATTGGGAGTCAAACAACAGTGAAAAATGAAATCCCTTTATTTTCTTGTGAATAAGTTTACAAATCAAAGGCAGGGGAGGCATATTCAATTCATGGAGTCTTTTGGTTCACCATTAAAGTTCAAAATTGATAAATTAACATGTACAGTCATCAGCAATAAAAGCGAGACATCTATATCCTAAATTAAGGTGGTGTTACGTGTGTTCCTAACTCTACGACAATATGGGAAGTTCGTTCATCGCAACTCACACCACCACGGAGAGAAACTAGTATTTCCGGATACAGGTACTGTATCTTATATTTCGTAAAGCTTCGTTGGCTGATTTCTTGTCATACTTTACGCCGCAATGATTGCAACAGGTACCAATTCCATTCATAACTAATGGTCAACAAAAACATTCGTTTTAAGGTTCTTGACATTTCTTATACAATATTTTATGATATGTAATTTCAATTTCTTTCTTTCATTTGATTTTTACCTTATTTATTATATCATAAGTAAAAATTTTATCTTATTGTTTTATGTCTTATTTCCTTTAAGAATCTACTTACATCTTTCATATCCTGAGTCAGGAAATCCAGTTAACTGTTCTTACCCTTTAATTGGCGCCATCTATTGTTAGTTTTAGTAAACGTTTACCTCTTACATTAATCAAAAAATTTCGTAACACGTAAGTTACTTTACAAAATTAAACAGACTTCAAGAAAGTAAAATTGTGTGCCGTATCCGTTCATGTTAATATTCGTCCGTGAAACATCCTGTATGCTTATTCCTCGCCTATTTCCACTAGCGTCATTAATTTCCAAATCCCTTTCAGTGCCACTTTCAGTTCAGGCGTGAATCCACTTCAGTACATCTCTTCGTCTTCCCAAATTGATTTAATATCTCCGCTCAAGTGTTTCTCCCATTTTGCACATATCTCAATCCTCACTAATTGCACATCCTCTCTCAAATTCATGATCGCTCTTCGAAATCAAGTCATCTCGAACACGAGCACAAGAGGTTCTGCAAATTTCATTTCGTTATTAGAAGCAATGAATATACGTGATATTAAGAACAACAAGCAAGCATGTACGAAGAACGGGTCATAAAAGTTTCCTGCAAATATACAGGGTGTTCATAAAGTCCCGGTACTTATAAAAAACCATAGCTCTGAAACTACATGCATGATTGCAAAATGAGCTACGACTCTCCATATTTATATGCCATACACCTCAATGTGCGCCCCTCTAGTTGCTCTCAGAACATCAAGGCGGTAATCCACTTCTGCCCATACACGCCCCAGCATATCACCAGTAACAGTTAGGATACTCTCCGTTATTCTTCTTCGAGGAGTAGCAACATCTGGAACAAGAGTGCTGTAAACACAATCTTTGACATACCCCCATAAGAAGAAATCCAAGGGTGTGATATCAGGAGAGCACGGTGGCCAGGGAATACTTCCATCACGGCCTATCCACCTGCCAAGGAAATGCCTATCCAGAAGACCTTGAACATCCTTGGACCAATGAGGGGGTGCCCCATCTTGTTGAAAAATTATGGTTGGCTGGAATTCCTCCAACTGAGGAAGAAGGTACTGTTCAAGCATGTCGTAGTCAATGTTACTGGTAATGGTACCAGAACTTTATGACCACCCTGTACTTCCAACGCCAGGAAATAAGGTTGTATCTGGAAGGTTGGTCTGAGTAGGAAGGTACTCACTCACAAGTGGGGTCACAATCAAAATGGAAATACAGGTCTATACTCTGTCCCGGGAATCTCTGAAGCAAAATTTCGTTAGGAGGGGAAGGGGGATATGGACCTCTTCTTTCCCAAATACTTGGGTATACATTTTACCATAGCTATAATGGTCACATCTTCAGCTGGCGGCTAGGAAACAGCGAATCAGCGATCACATGACTTTTCTTCGACTGACATCGGACATTTTTGAAACACAAGGCACCGAACGCTGTTAGCGGGACGAAACAAATGAGCGTCGGATTCACCACATGTTGTCAAACGTACTGTAAAGCGAGAGAGTTCCCTGACAACGATATCGTAAGCACCAGAAATGACGGGAGTTAATGGTACAACTGCACACGTGGTCCTGCAGAAATAAGTTTCCGGAACGACTACCCACAGGTCGGTATGCAACTGGCAAAAACAAACGTACGCTTACCAATGTTGCTACGGGAGGGCGATGTTACCCCTACAGCTTTCACTTCACAAGTGAGTTTGTCGACCTCATCAAGACACGCCCCCCCCCCCCCGAAGACGATTGGGGGCCAGAAAGAGCCATGAAGGTCAGCCGCCAGCTGGAAATGGAACTGGGCTGAAAATGAGAGGAACTTGCAACTTTTTCGTTGAGTAATAGCTAAAAGTGTATATATGGGTGTCAAGCACTAAGCAGGGTTCTTGGAAAAGAGGATTTAAAGTATTAATAATTTTCACAAATTCGTTTTATTGGAGGGTTAGGAGTTATCACTTACTAAAACAGGGTGTCTACCAGTCAAGAAAGTCAAAAAAAGGCACGAAATTATGCTTTTCGTCAAGAATGTTTGCTATTTTTACAGTATAGTAAACTTACATTGTTAATAAAATTGCAGCTATATTTGGAAATCTAAAATTGTATTTAGTTTTGGTTAAGATTTGTTCACTTTTGTCTTAATTGATTGGTTGAATTAAAATTTTTGGGTGCGTCGGTACATCAGGCCATTTTGCACCCTTCAATCAATGCGGGGAAGATCCGCTTATCGAAAACCCTTACCTCAAATTTAAAAAGTTAAAAAAGGGTGTAAAAAACCCCTCAAGGTTAAAAAATGCAGGTTGTCAATGGACCTACATTGGACAACAAGACATTAAAAAAGGTAAGGATAGTATAAAACTAGCTCAGAAACAGTGGAAGAGGCCTGCTCTTCTCAAAAACCTAAAAACATTTGTTAAAGCACTGTAATCGTCTCCCAACATAGAAGACAAATCGTTGGGACGGTTAAAACACTGAGCTGATTAAAATCTGCACATTCGAGAAGAATGTGCCCAACACTTAAAACAACGTTGCAAGTATGGCACAACGGAGGGTCCAGTCCTTGCAGCAAGTGACAATGTGAGAGACCGCTGTGTCCTATTTGGAGCCGCGTTAAAATTACTTCTTCTCCACGGGAGGGAAGAGACGAGGAACGCCAAGCATCAGTGATGGGCTTGATAGCTCGCAGCTTGTTCCTCCGTATGACATCCTACTTGGCCTGCTACGTGTGAAGAACCGAACAACTAAAAACATTCTGCAGAGATGGCCTAAGGTGGACGAGAACGTCGCCGTCTGCATCAGCAGACTTAGCAGCAGCATCGGCTGCTTCGTTGCCCTGCATGCCCACGTGACTAAGGATACAACAGAAGAAAACTTCAGCTCTGGCACACAAGGCTAGCCGTCGAAAGATACGCTGCACTACAGGATGTCTGGATTTGGATGGTCTCACTCTCTGAAGCACACTGGTGGAATCTGCACAAAAGGACTTTCTGCAGGGAGTTAATATCAGCGAAGTCCGATGCCTTGAGGACTGCACACAGTTCTGCCGTGTAGACTGAACAAGCAGGATATAGGACGAAACTGTAGCTTTGAGAGTCCACAACAAAGGCACATCCCACTGATTCTGGAGATTTGGACCATCCGTGTAAAACACATAAAAATTTGGATGCTGAGTTCAAAGCTCTAAAACCCTGTTGGTATTCTACCATTGGTGTTTCTGCCTTTGGGATGGCAGTAAGAGACAAGTCGATAGAAGGTGCAGGAAACTCCCAAGTTGGGAGAGGCGGTAAGAGTGGAGAGACGCCAGGCAGATTACTATCAACACCAAGTGCTGACAGGATTTCGTCTGCAGGAACACTGTGGCACGAGGATGTAGCCGGTACAAAGCCAGCATTCTGTCGTCAATACGGTGTCATATGACGGATGCGAGGGCATCGAGCAAAAATTGAGGAAGTAAATCAGGACAAGCCGCTGTCTTCGACGAGACAGCGAAGGCTCGTATGTCTCGATATATAAACTGGCGACGGGGCTGGTACGGAGAGCGCCGGTATATACCCAAATACCAACATGCTGTACTGTGTCTAGGACGCGAAGCCGAAAAGGACGGCCGGACGAATACGCAACGCATCCATAATCCAGCTTCGACCTGATAAGTGAACGACATAGGTGAAGTAGTACTGTCTTATCAGCACCCCAAGATGTATGTGCTAAAACTCGTAAAAGGTTGAGACAAGAGAACTTTGACTGGTGAAGGTGAGGTTGCCAGCTTAATTTCTTATCGAAAATGAGGCCTAGAAACCGGACTTCATTCACAAAGCGTGGGCGGTTTCCCCATGTACAGGTCAGGATCAAGATGGCACGTACGTTGCCGTCAAAAATGAACGCACACGAATTTCTCGGATGAAAAGTTGAAACCAGTTTGGGAGGACCACTCAACCAAACGGTTTATAGTCAGTTGGAGTTGACGGGTGACTGACGCGATATTACGTGAGCGGCAAAGATAGACAGGTCGTCCACATAGAGGAGTAAGTTTGTCATAACACTGTTTACTATGATGGCAAACAGATTCACGCTCAAAACGCTACCCTGATGGACACCGTTCTCTTGTAGATAAGAGTCTGATGAGGAGTTCCCAACACGTACGCGGAAGTAGCGATCGGATAGAAGTTCTGGATAAAATACTCCATGTGGTCACGGACACCCCACGTAAGAATTATATTCTTGTTTACTTGATGTTTTGTAAAAATGTTAAATAAAGTAATGTGGCCATTCCCTATCCAGGATGAAATCTGAAACATTAATTTGTACATGCATAATTAAACAAGTCTAAATCTCTTGTTAAAGTACAGCTTCAATTTTCATCCTAACCATCCTTGTGGTAGAGGTTTATCATTGAATAAAAATATCTATTATCTTAATTTTCAACTATACGTAAGCAGGGGGCGATTTAATAAATGTTAAGAATAAAAAGTCAAGAAAAAGGAAAGAAAGGCGAGGAAAAAAACATGAAAAGTAAAGAATTTTGGATTTGTTATTTTGGTAGACACCCTGTAAAAACAGAGTGTAATTTGTACATTATTTTTCATTTTCTCATAATTTTGAGGAGGGACCACTGCCCCGTAACCACCCCCACGATCTTCCCTGATCGCAGCACTTCCTACGAAATGCAATTACGTACTCTACACGCGGATTACATCGTAACCAAGGGGTACAGAGATCGCAGACGCAATGTCACATGTCATCGGGCAAATTACTCCCGTTGTTAACCTCTGAGGATTAACCGCTCCCCCCTTTGCTCTTCGCTCTATTGAATCTTGCTCGCTTGGCTGGTTTGCATAGAAAGGGACTGCATAGTATGCACGTCATACAGCGTGCCTAAATTGACAGCTTCCATCAGAGCGATGCTTTGTCCAAATGTTCCCGCCAATTTGCTCGCAATGCAGCGGGGGAAACAGGGAAATCCCTTTTCGTGACCAGTAGAATCGTTGTTCTAATTAACTGTAAGAAGTGAAGAAATCAGAAAAGAAATAGGTAAGTATTTAAATAATTTGTCCCAATGATGGACACTCCATATACACAGTAGTGCGCGCTATCCCTATCTAGGAGGGGGTGGTGAGTCAGATTTTACTGAATATTTTTGTTAACGTAGTGTGAAAATAAATATAGTGTCATACATATTGGCATAATACATATACAGGGTGCATAGGCTATTTGAGGACACCACATTTTCAATGTATAAAAACCTTATATGTTATTAATGTGTCGTTTTTGTTGCAGATATAGGATGACTGAACCTATATTAACACAAAAATGAAAAGAAGCACTGTGATTGTAGCCTTACATGCAAAACCCAAGGATTTAGAAATTGCTAAGTTCCTGAATGTTGCCAGATCATTTGTCCATAAAGTTCGGAAAGAGTTGGAAGCCTACGGTTGGAATGTTTCAAGAGTTTTAAAGCGAAAAAGGCATTCTCGACGTTCTGACATTATCAGGACACCAGAATGTGTCAGAAAGGTTCAGGAAATTGTCAATGATACTCCCGGAAAGTCAATGAGGGCCATTGCAAAGGAACTCAAGGTGTCAGAGGGCACAGTTCGAAGATATTCGATACAAGTCGTATGCGATGAGGAACGGTCAATTAATGTCTGCAAAAACAAAAGAGATTCCTCTGATCCGTGCAAAACGGTTACTCACCAAAGTCAAAATCCCTGAGGAACATTGCATGCTGTGGTTTTTCTCTGATGAGAAAAACTTTCATCAAGACCAAAAGGTCAATCGCCGAAATGACAGATGGTTATGTAAGGATCCTTCTGAAGTTCCCAGAGTTATGCATACCAAGTTTCCAGCAACTGTGTGAGTAACGAAGGACACGTCATGCCACCCCACTTCTTTCCACAGGGTTTTCGAGTTATTGCTACAGCCTACATTGAGGTTCTGCAGAGTGTTGGTAAGCCCTGGATAGACATTGTACGCAATGTCAGGCTGTACGTATTTCAACAGGACTATGCTCCTCCTCATAAGATTCACATTACTCAAAAATGGATGTCAGACAATCTCCATGACCATGTCACACCAAACTTGTGGCCACCTAACTCTCTAGATCTTAATCCCTTGGACTATGTGTAGAGAGTTGTTGAAAGAGAGACTAATAAACATCCACACAACATTAAATAATCATTAAAGGCAGCCATTGTCAAGGTGATGTCGGAAATAAACGAAGACCACTTGATTCAGGTCTGTCAACGCTTTCGGTCCCGTCTCGAGAAAGTTATTAAGGCTGAAGGCGATTTTATAGAATAAACCTATTCAGAGGCTTTTGTTTCTCATGTGTGCCAATTTGCATGAAAATATATTTGATTTTGGACGAGATCTGTTTTTTTTCAAAACTTACGTAAATGTCCTCAAATAGCCTATGCACCCTGTATACTTGATATATGAAGATGTGAATGGGTGTTTTGAAGCACCCCCGCTTCCCCTCTCTTGAAAAAAGTGCTTACCACTGATTTGTCCTAGAAATTTCAAAAAGAAATGGTTGTCAAATACAGCCGACGAGATTTTCATTTTACAGACAAGAATAAAACATAACATGTGTAAAAAGTATTTCTTTTAAATTTTGTTTTGTCGGAAGAAATGAGAGAAAAGATATAACAGAGGAAATTGAAACTTGGAGAGAATAAACTACAAACAAGATGTCATGTGCAAAGAAGAAGACATTCTGAGAGGAAGAAGGAAAAATACTGGAAAATCAGAAAAAAATTAGTAAAGGGAGGGATAAATATAAAAATTAAAAGAATAAGAATAATATAGGATGGATTGATTGATTTGTTTACTTGACATCACTTTTATGCCACTTTTGGCTAACCGCAAAGATTAGATGAATGGTGATGTGAAATTGATGAAAGGACAGTCAAAGATACATGAATAGGGCAACACGCAATATAACAGAGGATTACACTGGCTGCGAGTCCTGATGCCAGAGCCTAGTTTCTCTGCAAGAATGCAGTCCACAGTATACTACGTGGAAGATATTGAAATTTGGATGTTTTCGAAAAAGTCATTCCTAAATATATAAGAGAAGAATAACAAGAACAATGGAGGATGTACAAAGGTGCACACCAGAAGGAGAAAAACAATGTATTATTCATGATGTATTCCTTCTTCCATGCCAGGGGTCCCGGGTTCGAATCCTGGCCTGGATCTTTGTGAGTGTCCATTCATTAATTTTTAATCATATCACCACTCATCCTAATCTTCGCAAATTAGCTAAAAGTGGTACAAAAAGCGAAGCAAAGTAAAGCAATTCAACAACATTCCTTCTTCCATTGTATACCACGAAACAATTTAAGAAATGCTCTCCCCCCCTCTCTCTCTCTCTCTTTCTCTTTCTGTGTGTGTGTGTGTGTGTGCGGGGGAGGGGCATTCTAGTAATAAGTGATATGTAAAGAGAATTTCCAATATCCTTCATTAATTTATTCATTAGCCATAATTACTGAAGAAATATGTTTTGTACATCTTATCAGCGGTATCAACAACATTGAGATGCTTCAGGAGGAAGAAGTTTGTGACCATATTTGGAAGTTTAATGTTCAACCCGCTCATATTTCTTGATTGCCCGAAACTTTTTCCGTCCTACATAGATTCATCAGGTTTTCTTTTACGAGGTGCTGAAACCTTCCCCTAATATCTTCCTATTTATCTTTCGTTGTTTATATTCTCAACCCTTCGTATAATTTTAGTTCTACCTTATTTACTGTGCTCTCAAATAGCTATTATCATTACTTCCTTATTACCCCTCCTTTCTATTTTACCTTCGCTGTTAACCTAGCGATGACGTTAACTTTAACGACAACAATTAGAAGTTGTTACATATGGATTGCATTATCCTGTATCTCGAGTAGCTGAGAAACGCTGAGGCGACATGAGGGTTCTTCCACGCAGAAGCTCATATGCACACGAGGTCCCACGACGCATCCATTGTTTATGATGCGTGAGCATGTTAAATGATGTAGGACGCATAAAGTGCTCCCCCAGCGACTTTCCACAAAGAACCCTTCTTGTAAAGTTGGGAGAAACAGAAGATAAATTAATGCAAAGTTCACTTATAAATTTATGAACTCTTAAACCCTAAAAGAGGGGAAGGATCCGGCCAGACAGTAAATAACCAAAGCTTTCGGAGGATGCTTTTAACCTTCCCGGTTTCAATCCATCCCCTGCTTCTTCCATCCGCGTCCATTATCATCTCTTCCTTCCTTTCTTCGCAGCTCCCTTCCCACTCATATGGAATTTCCCCCAAAGGTCGCTTTGTCCCTCGAAAATCTACCCTAAGTGGATTTCTCCACTGTTTACCCCTCACACGCTGTCAATCTTTCTGTGTCCCCTCATCACCAATCAGTCTCCCCCCTTCTATTACTTTCAGATTCGTCTGTCTTCGCCTTTTCCTTACGCTCCCTTCCCTCTCTCCTTTTGTCTATATGCCCTGTGTCTCTTGTCTCTCTTCCAGGCAGTTCCGACAAACACCTGTCACTTTGTGCTTCATTGCGCACAAGTGGATGGAGTCTTCGAGAAACAAGATTCGATTGTTCCAGAGGCTTGGCACGCCCTCAGAAATGTTTCTATAGAAACCACGAAATACTATACTCATATTGTGTAAGAGAAAGTGAAAACCTAGAGCGGTCGGTTATTGTTCTTCAGGTCTTCCTGCATATCTCTCGTACGTTTCCATCTCAGAGTATATTATTTTCTTCTACAGGATAGAAATTCATATTTTTTACTCTATATATGTGTTGAGAATATTTATTCTCTTGATAGAGGTTTGCAGAGTTTTTAATACTTTCCTCACCTGGATAGAAATTTTGGAGAAGACATATTTTTTCTTGTGCATAAATATTTCGAGCGACCGTGTTATTTTGTTCTCCTCTGTCAACTCCCATTGCCAATATAGCCACGCATTTGACAGAAACAGACATTCACCATTCACCTGAGCTCCAATACATCAGGCATGGAATATATGCCAATGACACAATAGTGATCTACAAGAGATATTATGAAATCCATCCACACTGTTACGACCTTACTTATTTTGTAACTTTGCAATGCAGTGTTAAAAAGAAAAATTGATATAGTGTTACCTCAAGTCATTGTTAATGTCCGTGATACTACATGTTGTGATGCAAATATGAACGCGCCAATCAAGGTGTTGTTGAACTAATGTATTCACCTTTCTGTAACTATCAAATGAAGACAGCTCGCTTAAGACAACGAGCATTTATTATGATGTAAATATAGATTTGCCAATCAAAGATTATCCATGTTGAATGAACTAACCTAATTGTAATTAAATAATGGCGGAACATTTAAATTTGTATATTTCCAAAATGTAAGATTTTATCAACGTTAAAGAAATAATTGTTAACTCAAATGAATATGTAAACTTTCTTTGTAAATTATTAATTGCCAAACTATGTATTTTTCAAATATCTTTCTGTTGTAATTTAGAGTATTGTAATAAGAAATTACCTAAAGACAGGTGTTCGAGGCTGGAACTTCGGGTATAAATACGAAGGAGTTCGGTCCGTAAGGAGGTCTGTTCTGGTGTCAGTCTAGGTAGAAGTGAATAGGTGCAAGCCGCTCTTCTTTAAAGACCTAGACTGGCCAAATAGGAACGGTCTAGTCTAGGAAGAAGTGAATAGGTGTATGCCGCTCTTCTGTAAAACCTAGGTTAGCCGAATGGGATATAAGTTCCAATTTAGGAAGAAGTGAATAGGTGCAAGCCGCTCTTCTGTAAAAACCTAAATTGGCAATCTCGGGTGATAACTCCAAGTCTAGGAAGAAGTGAATAGGTGAATGCTGCTCTTCTGTAAAACCCTAGGTTTGGGCCACCCTAGTCTGACCTTTCAAGAAAGTTCGAAATTATCTATTAACCATTAATCTCCAAGTTCCAGTTGCGAGTTACCTAACCACTGGCTGTAAACACTCAAGCAGTAAATAAACTTTTCATTAAAACTTCACGACGTTGGTTGGATTTGTCCTGCACCTACCCTGAAGATAGGTTTCAGTGTAGACCCTTAGAGACTCCATGCTCCCGACTATAGGAGTAAAGGGTGAGGAAAGTTGCTAGGAACGTAACAGATCCTTTTTGGCGCCCATCGTGATGGCCACGACAGTTTAGAACTTCAACCACCGACGTTGGAGGCTCGACAATTGAAGAATCCAGCCAGACGACTATTACGGAAGAGGTCCTCGTTAGAAGCGAAGTTGCAGTAGCGCCGTAGAAGCTGAAAAATCCTGACCGCTGCAGTAGAAGAAGATGACCAACGACGAGTAGAAGATTCCTATAAGAAGCAATAACTGAAAGACTTCATTAGTTTGAAAAAGATTCTTCAAGAAAAAGGACTTACATTTTAAAAGTGTGAAAACTCAAATATTAGTATTTAGTCATGTCAAAAAGGTATTTAAGGGGGGAACAAAGAAAATTAACCATGGTGACCTTCAAGTGCTGCTCTGATGACTCCAAGTCCGAAGAAGGAACAGTCAAATGTCAAGAATGCGAGTGTTTTTTCCACTTGAGTTGTTTGAATATGGATGCCACGAATGAAGATGTTGATAGAACTAGTTTTAAATGCCAAGGTTGTCAAAACAAATCTGAATCTGCGAACCAAATTATAGATTTATTGAAAACGTGGAGACAAGAAGATGAAGAGAAAAGACAGAAAGATGAAGAGGAGAGACAGAAAGATGAAGAGAAGAGACAGAAAGAAAGACAAGAAGATGAAGAGAAGAGACGGAAAGAAAGACAAGAAGATGAAGAGAAGAGACGGAAAGAAAGACAAGAAGATGAAGAGAAGAGACGGAAAGAAAGACAAGAAGATGAAGAGAAAAGACAGAAAGAAAGACAAGAAGATGAAGAGAAGAGACGGAAAGAAAGAGAAGAAGATAGTAAAAAGATGAGAGAATTAATAGAGGAAGTAAGATTAGAGTGTAAGATCAATAAGAATGAGTTACAAAAGACTGTAGAGGAATGCCAAAAGGGATTGAGGACCGAAATGGAAGAATTTAAACAAGTGACGAGTCAAGAAGTGAAAGATCAGATAGAAGCAACCCAGAAAGCTTTATTGGAAGAAATAGATGAAGAAAAAAGTCAGAGGAAATCAAAAGAAACTGAATTAACAAGCTTATTTGAAAGTTTAAGGCTTGAAACTACCAAGAGCTTGATGGAAGAAAAACAGCAAAGAAGAAAGGAAATGGAAGACGAAATAAAGGAAGTACAATGGCAATTTCACAAAACTTCTAGTGAAATAGATTCTTTAGCGATGAAATTAGAACGCCTACCTTTGAGTGTTAATTCAGTAGACCAAAATCAGAGGATTCACTCTGCCAATTTGGCCACTCCTATCGCTAGTGTATCTAAGAGGAGGTATACTGAAAGAAGTAACCTCTCATCCTCTAGTGCTACGTCCGACGAAGGTTCGGAGTTGAATAGAAGCCGACGCTCAAAGAAAATGAAGCGGTCACAAGAATTCTTAAATCACCTTTCGGAAGAAGAGACTAACAACAAAGTTAGGAAATCCAAGTGTCAGAATTTTAGACTGGCAGATATAAAAGCCTTAGAGAAGTTTTCTGGAGAAATAAATTCAGTCTCGGCCGAACGATACATCGAAAGTTTAAAGACCTATCTAGATATAATGCAAGTTTCAGAATTTTACAGGTTGAAAATTTTACCTTCCTTAATGACAGGAAAGGCCAAATCCTGGTTTATAGCAAATGAAAGGAAGTGGAAGAGTTTTGATCAGTTCTGTTATGCATTTCGAAAGCAGTATGCTTCCTTAGAGGCTAAACAACGAGAAATGCAGCTGTTGAGGAATAAGAAATTTCAGAGGTCCCTTGGATTAACGTTAGAAGAATACTGCTGGGAAGTCTATGGAAACTACTGCAATCTGGTGGAAGTAGTAAATCAGGGTGAAGTCTTGCATTTGATAATCAGCCAACTTCCGGTGAAAGTTCGACAACTAGTATTGACTCGAGATCCAAAAACCATGGAACAACTAGCAAATTATCTTAGTCGATATGAAGCTTCCGAACAACTGGAGATAAGTAGGGGAGATAACTCCAAGGTGGAAGACAGAAGGCCGTTTCAACCCAGAGTTAGGCAGACTAATATAGTCTCGTCTAGGTTTAACAACGAAAGTGAAGGAGCGACCAGAACACCTCAGAATCCTAATAGGAACTATAATAGAAACCAGAGGGGTTACCAAGGGCGGAATTTCTATAGCAACGGCAATAGAAGTCAACCATATAGACGACCATGGAACCAATCCCGTTTCCCCAACAACCACTTCAATAGAAATTCTAATACAAAGGAAATCTCCTGCCAAACTGAAGAAGTCCCGACTGAGTTAAATCCTGTCGCTCCAGCTTGGGAAGGTTCAATGCTCCCAAATCAAAATTTAAACCAACCCTCGTTGTAAATGAAGCTCTCTCATTTACAACGGAAGGGAAAACTGCATCGGAGAAAAATGAGAGTACCGACAATTTCCTCACCGAAGATTTTTTAGAAGTATTGCATTTAGAATTAGAAATCGAAAATGAGGAATGGGAAAAAATAGAAGAACCTGAACCTAGGGGAATATTGTTGTCCAAGAAACCAGAAATTATCGCCCAAATTTTAGGATTAAAAATTAAGTGCACTATAGATACAGGGAGTGAATGCACTATAATGAAATATAAAATTTGGCTTAAGTTACGGGACAGGTTACCCGGACTTAAACTTCAGAAATGTCCCGGAGTGAAACTACGAGATTTTACTGGAAAGGAAAGTTCTAGAATAGTAGGATGTAGAAGAATTCACTTTGAAATTGGGGGATGTGTATTTGAAGATTTGGTCTATGTAAGTCGGAATTTAGATGCTGACTTATTGATGGGCTACCCATTTTTGGAGAAATATCAAGCAAATTTAGATACAAAAAACCAAAGACTGTATTTAATGAAAGAAGGACTGCTGGTGGAAGAAGAATTATTAGGAAGAAATACCTTGACGGGAAAAAATACGTCGGACTTTGAAAACAGTATTAGTCAAGTAATCATTGATGCCTGGATGGCCAATGAAGAAGAAATAACACAGAAAGCCTATTCTCCTGAGATACTCAACTTTAAAAGGAGACGAAGGAAAGATCAAATGGGAAACCAACTTGTTCCTGGCCTCATATAAACCAAGAACTCAGAAAAAGAAAGGCGAGCAAAGCGGATATATTTTGAACATCGGAGATTTAGTGTTAAAAAGAAATCGTAAACTGAGTTCGGCACCAAACAAAGAAATCGCCAAATTTTTCGAATATTTCCTAGGTCCCTATGAAATAATAGAAATCGGGAATAATGTGGCTTTGCTAAGGGATCCCTGGACGAAGGAAGTTTTAGGAAAGGAGAATTTCCACAACCTTAAAAAAATTAATTGTTCAGCCGAACGTAGAAAGGAATTGCTGGAGAAGTGGAGCTCAAGCCGAGGAGGACTGGAACCTAGAAAAACAGAAATTTAATAATAGTGCAGAACCTGAATGAAAAGAAAGACCTTATAAACTGATCACAGGGAACCGAGGATGTTTCCATAAGCCGAGTAAGCGTTATTGCTTGGTAAGCCAAGGAAGGGCTACCAGGGGGAAAAGGTTGATTCCCTTACTCTTCGAGGATAGAAGAGAAATTGCTGTAACAATTTAAAGGAAGAAATTGTTATTTTAAAAGGCTGAGTCCTCATAGCGTTAGCAAAAATGGCTTAAATTGTAAACGTTTATACGAGAGGTCAAATAATAAGGAAGAGTGAGAAACTCTAGAATTAAAAGGTTCTACTGAGAAAAAGAGAGATCAATAATTATTACATAAAGGTCTAGGTCTGGCTCGAAATTCTTTAAAAAGCGAGATTATGATAAACGGTCAAGCATTACGTATCAAGATTGTTAGAGAACTAACATGGCTGAACGACAGAGCTCTGCTATTCAGATACCCAAAGAGTTAAGCTTAGCAGAACAACAAATTGTGGAGGAGTTCGACAAGTCCTACAAACAGTGGTTTCAACAATCCAACGCTTGGACTTCTGACAATGAAAGATTAGAGGGATATTTAGAGGATCTTACCAAAAGTTTTACCTCAATATTGATCCAAACTAGGCGAAAGGAAAACGAACGACTACAGGATACCTTTAGGAAGATCGAAGCTGAGCAGAGGCAGCATAGGGCTGAACTAAGAGACATACTAAACAAATTTTCCTCTAGTATTGAGGCAGTCTCTAAGGAAGTTGGGAACGACAAAAACGTTAACAAACTAACCTGTGATGAGCTAGTGGACGACCTTCCTGTTGAAGCTTTGATAACCCTAGTGCGCAAGGAGTTAGTAAACGTTCCTGAACTAATTAATGACCATTTTTATGACGATCAACCTGCCCCGCTAGTTACCAGTCCCCTGAAGGAAGACAAGGTTCCTAAAAAGGATGTCCCTGATTGGCAAGGATGGTTCCTGGAGCTAAGCCCGGAAGTGAAAAGGAACAAGAAGATTTTCCTCCAACTCTTGGCAAAGAAACTAAAGTTAAGTCGGAATGGTGCCAAGCGAGAAATTAAGAAATTGTTTAGTTGGAACGGGATGCGGTTTATTTTAAAGAAAACCTAATTAAAGAAAAAATGGTGATTACTGAAATAGCTTATAACTGAACATCACCTTTACAGGAAATAATTAATCAAGCAACAAATTCTTGTTTAACTAAATGTGTGTAACCTTGATATGTTGTATTTGTTTGTTAATTCTTTAAAAACTGTTGTGTTGAATTGAAAAAAAATATATATAATAAAAAAAGAAAGCTGTTTAAAAAGTTGTGATCAAATATTATCGTTTGAGAATTGTATGATATGTTGATTTAACAGTTTAAAATTTGAATATAAAATTGTATTTAAGAAATGTACTTAATTGAAATCTAACCATATAATTTCTAGTGTTGTGTTATAAATGTTGATAAAGCATTAATATTTGGGAAACAATATGATTATTAGTTGTACTGAACTAATCATTTAATTTGAAATAATAAACTCAATTGGTGTATATATAAAAAAAAATGTATAAGAAAGGCAAAGAGTTTAGAGAAAGAAAAATTTGTTTCACTTTCGTTTCTCAAATTTTCCTTTAAACTACAGAGGGGGGAACCTGTTACGACCTTACTTATTTTGTAACTTTGCAATGCAGTGTTAAAAAGAAAAATTGATATAGTGTTACCTCAAGTCATTGTTAATGTCCGTGATACTACATGTTGTGATGCAAATATGAACGCGCCAATCAAGGTGTTGTTGAACTAATGTATTCACCTTTCTGTAACTATCAAATGAAGACAGCTCGCTTAAGACAACGAGCATTTATTATGATGTAAATATAGATTTGCCAATCAAAGATTATCCATGTTGAATGAACTAACCTAATTGTAATTAAATAATGGCGGAACATTTAAATTTGTATATTTCCAAAATGTAAGATTTTATCAACGTTAAAGAAATAATTGTTAACTCAAATGAATATGTAAACTTTCTTTGTAAATTATTAATTGCCAAACTATGTATTTTTCAAATATCTTTCTGTTGTAATTTAGAGTATTGTAATAAGAAATTACCTAAAGACAGGTGTTCGAGGCTGGAACTTCGGGTATAAATACGAAGGAGTTCGGTCCGTAAGGAGGTCTGTTCTGGTGTCAGTCTAGGTAGAAGTGAATAGGTGCAAGCCGCTCTTCTTTAAAGACCTAGACTGGCCAAATAGGAACGGTCTAGTCTAGGAAGAAGTGAATAGGTGTATGCCGCTCTTCTGTAAAACCTAGGTTAGCCGAATGGGATATAAGTTCCAATTTAGGAAGAAGTGAATAGGTGCAAGCCGCTCTTCTGTAAAAACCTAAATTGGCAATCTCGGGTGATAACTCCGAGTCTAGGAAGAAGTGAATAGGTGAATGCCGCTCTTCTGTAAAACCCTAGGTTTGGGCCACCCTAGTCTGACCTTTCAAGAAAGTTCGAAATTATCTATTAACCATTAATCTCCAAGTTCCAGTTGCGAGTTACCTAACCACTGGCTGTAAACACTCAAGCAGTAAATAAACTTTTCATTAAAACTTCACGACGTTGGTTGGATTTGTCCTGCACCTACCCTGAAGATAGGTTTCAGTGTAGACCCTTAGAGACTCCATGCTCCCGACTATAGGAGTAAAGGGTGAGGAAAGTTGCTAGGAACGTAACAACACCAAACTAAAATTTTTCATGGAAAATGAACAGAATGGAGCCATAATTTTTTTGGACCTCGCCATTAAGAAATGTGGCAACGAATTTGTTACGACGGTATATAGAAAACCGGAAGCTCTATCCAACCATCCTCCGAAACAGAAAGCAAATGTATGTCTTAACGTCTTTACTGTTCATGGAAGACGATCTCCAAGAATAAATAGTCACCATCGTGGACATGGGATTTGCGAGTGGTACGCTGGACACCAACATGGTGGAGTGTCAGAGGTTCAAATCCGAAAGATAGACACAGAGGACAAATTAAGTGGATTCACTACCTTCTCCTACCACCTTTCATCACTCCCTGGCCAAAATTTTCCGACCTTTCAATGTTACCCTACCACATAAATCTACGAGTATTAGCAGAAAAGGTGGAAGGCCCAGGAAGCGAAACGATACTTCCTTGGTACACTGGATAACTTGGGAGTGTACGCAGAGGCGCAATTGAATCTTCGTCTGGATCAACACCTGAATCCATTGTTGTCGCTAGATTTTTTTGTATGAAGGTCAGGCCAACGAGTAATAATAATAACAATCTTACATCTGTCCCTATTCTGGGCAAGATCAATCCAATCTTTTCCAGGCTTGCCGATTTCCTTTAGGTTCATCTCAACGTTATCCCTCCACCCTCGTCTTGGCCTTCCTACTGGTCTCTTACAATCAGGTTTCCCAACAAGAATGCTGTAAACTCTTATTTCCTCTCGCATTACATTGGCAGATCTATCCGATCCATTAACGAATGCATTCAACAGCTAAAAACCTCAACCAACCACGGTGTTGCACAACACATAATATAGAACAACCGCCGAAACGCCAAAGTGTCCACCAAACATATAGCACACATCCTAATTGACATAAACATCAAAGAACACGTCATTATGCACTGCTCCCATGAACTAACCATTGATAATGGATAAGCACACTACATTTGGCTTCCTCTACTTGAACAAGTAAACAGACAATCCATCAACAACAGCGCACTTAGTCATCGGCGTAGGAATGCAGACCGGAAGTCCGCCAAGCAGATAACTACGAGTCTCGATGTGGATTGTAGCGCTGATCACAGAAATTAATCGAACCGAAAAGAAACAGCTTCGTGGATACGTGAGTACAATGCGTGCTCTGTTAATATGTTTCTGCATCTAAAGTTTCCCGTAACATGAAAAGCTATTATACAAAAGTATTAAACTGATGATTTAAATCGTTGTGATATATGTGTCAAACTAGCGGAGGGAAAAAAAACTTTCTCATCTCCGCTTCAGATTGCAGACGTCAAGGCATCAGTTGTCTGTTGCTGATAAACCCCCGTTTGTAGCTGTTAATACCAGTTTGATATTTCTCTTATCAGCTCTCTTTCTTCGGCGAAAGATCCACAAATAAAGAGAGGGAAGGCAAGATGAAGGATTCCTCCTGACAAGTGTTTGGCCTCCATATCAGCCAGAGTCCGAAAGAGTTCGGTCGCTGCAAATTGGAACGAAGCAAAGAAACATTAATCTTCCTTGTCTGCGAGAACAGACCTTTTCTTCTTCTCTCCCGCGCAACAACATACGGTGCTGCCCTCCAGCGTAGACTACGGGAAGCAAGAAAGCTACTGATGCAGCCTTAATTTCTCCTTTGACGAGGATACAAATCTTCCATTTTTCTCTTTCCTTCCTTCTTGCACAGGCTTTTATTTTTTCCATTCTTCTCAGTTTCCTGAAGCCTGCCAAGGGATAAACTCCACAAAAGTTTGGACGATCTGGCAGTAAAGATATATATTTATTTATAGATGACATTGTTTATTTAAATGCCATAATTTCTAAAAGTTGGAAACAGACTTATTAATCAAAATAATTATAGATAAATTTACAAAAATGAAAAGATTAATGATTGGATGTTCCACGTATGTAAATAAGATAGAACTCTGTTTACGACATTTGGAGAGAACGTGAAACAATTGTCTGGTGTATGGCGGAGATGTGTTATATTATTGTGCTGCATACACCAAAAACGTTTTCGATACTTTCAGAATGAATGACACATATCGGCATGGGCAACAAAGTAGTACTTTTATCTAGAAAAATTAGCAAACAACTACTGAGTTTATTTATCTAGGAAAAGTATCAAAGTCAATATGATATCTTTCTTCAATCTTCAATCTGGTCTTTCGACGACTGAGACAGAGAGAGAAAAAGAGAGAGAGAGAGAGAGGGGGGGAAGAGAAAGAAAGAAAGAGAGGGAGAGAGAAAGAGAAGGAAAAAGTGTGTGTGTGTGTGTGTGTGTGTGTGTGTGTGTGTGTGTGTGTGTGTGTGTGTGTGTGTGTGTGTGTGTGTGTGTGTGTAAAACCATGCCTTGTTTCGTGTTATGTTTAGGATACTTTTCAATTTCAAACATCATCTTTTATCTGAATATGCGCACTGTTAACTTGGATGCCGTTCACTTCTCTGGAAGTTTATTAGGAATATTTGTGTATTACTATGGAATTCCTCCGAAAATATCAAGAACGGCAAATTGTGTGTGGTGTGTGTGTATCAATCGCCATGTTAGGCAAATTTCAGTCATATATTTGAATTTATATTATTCGTATACTTTCAAGTTAATAACTTGGATTAAATTACTTATATTTGTTTTCATATTTCATAAATATATTTATGTTTTATCTTATGTTATTATACTATTAGCGTATTTTTGCAACATCAATTCATATTTTATAGGCTAATAATTATCCCAAATAATATATGCAACATTTTCATTACTTGTCAAATCCAAGATGGCTAGGATTATTTCTATCTTTCACGAAGTTGTTGTTTAAGAACATGTTAAATACATATCTTCTTAATATCGATTTTTGTTCAACAATGTACAAGATCAAAGTAATTTAGTCTTCGTTATAACTCCGTAAACTAAATCTTTATTTGATCATTTTATGTGCAAGGCCAAATTTGAATTACTTTATAAAATCAGTTCGTTATTTGCTGTTCTAGTTTAATATTATAACATTATAGCAAAGCAATTCTCCCTCGCTCTCAATAAAATAACGTTTTCCTATTGGCTGTTTATGTTAGGAGTGGGGAATGACGCTTCGTGTATATGGCGACGTCAAAAGTTCCACGTTGGCGTTCTCAATTGTTTGCCAACCACAATTACGCTTACTATCGCTAATTAAATGATCAGTCATATAAATTATCAGTTTTTCTTGTGTTGTTTTTATGTTATGAGTTGCTAGCATTGTAAGAAAGAATCTGTTAAGCTATGCCTCACGCTTGAGGTTAAGCAGCTGAGGTCTTGCTGTTAACGGTGAAGGCGGTGCGTGGATTCTGTCGTGATAAATAAGTTACTGCCTACAAGCGAGCAGAACCCAACACATTGTATTTTTAACTTGTGCGAGAATGTATGTAACGCGCTATCCTTGATTAAAGTTATTTTGGACACTTTAAAATATTTTATTTGCGGTGACGTGTTGCAATTTGGTGGTTACCTTTCTGGAGGAATGGGATCGTCTTAATCCCGATCCCTGGGTGAGAACTCATGCTTCCTACTGACTAGTGTAGCAAGGAGCGGTGTGTTGCCAATTCGTGGCTCCCTACCCTGGAGTTGCGATTGTGGTGAGACGTTGCTTGTTGGAGAAGCCTACTCTACAACGTCAGATAAAGGATGCGCAATAAAGATGCGCTATAAATTTCTGGGACAGTGCCAAGAACAATAAACTGTGGGTATAAGAGAAGCCTGCTCTACGACGTCAGATGCGCAATTAAGATGCGCTATGAATTCTTGCTAACGTAAGAATTAAGAGTGGTGTCAAGGTTCGACTTACTTCGATTGAGCATAAATAAGACTGCTATGGATGTTTTTAAAACAGTGCAACTATGATACTATCTAACGCACATTGAGATTGTGTTACTACGTAGGCAGATGAATCACAGGAAAGATGAATTATATAACAAGACTGTGAATTGCCTGACAGAAGTTATTACAAACCAGCAAGCATACATCACCGAGAACTGCTGCGAATGAATAAAATGAAGGATCACCTTGACAAATCAAACCCATCGCAGGCAGAGAGATTGAGAAAAAAATCCCGTCTCTGCAGCAATTTTCGCCTCCATTCAAAAGAGCTTTTTCCGTCGCAATTCCAGCGTCCACATCACCCCATTCCAGGCGCTGTTAGCTTTGAGATTTATCTCCCAATGTACGAGAACTTCTGTCTCCGAGTTGGACATCGCTGACCATCAGTCCGTTCCTTTCCCCTCCTCCTCGTGCGGCCTCTTTTATTCCCGCCGACTTCTTACGTCACGAGCACGTTTGTCACGTGCCACGTCGTAGTAATTGCGTTCCAAGGCCCCTCCCCCCTCTCTCTGAGAAGACAATCCTCGAAAAGTTGGGATATCGATTTTTGCCGGAGACTATCTCCCCGCTCCGCCTTATCTCCTCTCTCTCCGTTTCTTCCTCATCTTTCTCACCCTGTCATCAGCATCAGTTGGCGAGGAACACGTCTTCGTTTTATTTGCTCGCAGAATGCGCCAATAACTCCCCCCCTGAATCCCCCCTGCTCCGCCGCCGACCGCTCGTACAATACACGCCTCCTCAGAAATCATGGGTTCGCACATGCCTAAAGCCCGGAGATCATCTTTTTAGCTTTGAGCTTCGGAGACACGTCCTCTGCGATTGACACTTTCTGCGCTGTTCGGGGCTTTCAATGCGTCGTGTCCTGCGGTAGAGAAACATACAAGAAAAGAGGGAAAAATCAATATCGAGAACGTGTTTCTTCGGACAGCAGCACTCCTCTCTTGTTGCATCGCCCTATGCATGCCCTCTTTGTTTCGTATCTGCAATTTGAATTCAAAGCAGTGATTTCCAAATATTTTTGGTTCAGTGCCGCCAACTTATTTGGGCTCGAATCCCACCCAACAAATTACGTATTATTATTGGTTACAGCACACTTTAGTATAATTTCAATATGAGAAAGATTTCTTAAAATGGTAATTAAACTAACGTACTCTGTTGTAGAGTTGTACGTACAAGTATTGGTCGACACACTTCGGGCCTCCCTGATAGCGAAGTGGTGACGTTGTTGCCTTGTAATCAAGAGGTCGCGGGTTATATAACCTGTGGAGACACCTACACTTTAAACTATAGATCCAGACCCGATTAGCCTTCTATGTATAAAGTGGACTTAAAACAAAAACAATATTTTTTTAAGGGAGCTGAAATTCTAAGAGTGGATGTTACATAGTTGCTTTCTAGATAGAGGCGGGATATACTATTAAATATTGTGTAATTACCATTTATAATCTTAGTTTAAAAAGTTGTTCAAAGACGAAAAAGATAATTTGGGGTCATTTTAAGGGGAGTTTTCCCGGCTTCTTTAATGCTATTATTTCAAAATTTCTCAAAATTTTGTAAGGCGCTGTAGCCCTATCAACTGCCCCCCTTGCGTACGCCAGTGGCTGGACAAAATAGAAAAGAGAAATAGAAAAGAGATTATGAATGTGTGGACAGGCTGATAGCACGCGGAGTAATGGAGAAAAGGAGATTGAGCATGGAAGAAAAATTTTAGTACTCAAAGAAATAACCAACAAGAGAGAGAGCAAAGGAGACTTAAAGATTCTAAGACACGGGATGGAAGACGAAAATCTACAAAAAGAAAAACAGCAAGAAAGGACGAAATTAATAAGTTAGTAATATTTCCATATTCCAGGGGCCACTCACGTACACAGACAAATTTGCACAATTAAAAAAAGAATCAATGTCACTCAAAATTAAGTCGTAACCACGCCATTGTTCCTTAATGTGATTAGGTTATAATTGAACTATAATGAAAGACGTAGGACTACATGTTCTAGATTTGTTGACTGATATCCTATAAATGACTTTTACGCCAATTGATATTTCAAATCGTGAAACTGGCTAGACATCAAACCAGCCGCTTCATGAAATTTCAATCAGTTCTCATTGTGTGAATATTGACATCCTCCCTCATGTCGCCAGCTGTATGGTGAGAGGAGATTAATTAATTTCGTGGGATGGAGCAGATGTTCTCAATTGAAGTTCCGTATTTAAAAATGCGAGAAATTAGTAATACATTTTAGTGTGAACAAGTGCAGTGAATTTTGGCATATTTCGTCGCTTCTGTTTGTCTCTAACTTAATTTTAACGGTGAAGGTTGATGGTAAATTAAGTAGACGACGGAACATGAATATGAAATGTCCTTGTGTTACCCAGGATTCGAACCTAGAATCCTGGGTTCGTAGCTCGCTACACGATAGGCCAGAAGATTTATATGATGCAGTTCCGCAACTAATTGGTCTGTGGCCTGTTGGCTGTTTCTGCCAAAAGTAAGTTTAATTTGGTTTATTTTACTTCGTATTTCTGCCACTTTTGGCAAATTGCAAATATGAGGATGAGTGATATTATGGAATTGACGAAGGGACATCCACAAATAACTTCACGGGATTCGAACCCAAACGTATGTTTGATGCAAACTTAGCGAATGGCCGTGTTGTTGCACGACCCCTTCCAAAGGGCAAGTAAATTATAATTTTAATGGGTTATTCAAGCTCTTAAAGGGCAAATCATTTTCCTCTAGTCGTCTGAATTACCTTTCTCAGTTGCCTTCCCCTAACTTCATCTGTGAATGTGGCAATCAACAGCTCAAATTTCCCTCTCCAAGGGAAGGACAGCTCTGGTTGGCAGAGAACTAAGCACGTGCTGTCTCCAGCGCTCCTGTCACTGGGTGGAAGCGCTCACGTGATGGCCGACAAGATCTTCCAGCAGACGACAGACCACCTGGTGGCCGGAAGATAAACTTCTGAGGTAGAACAACGTAGTCGGAAAACTTGCTGGACGAGAGCAAGTCGATAACTCATTGGAACCCATACATAGCATTAAAGGTCTATTCAGTTCTTACGGCGGGCACTCTCGAAGCTTGCAAGGGATGTGGGGAGCGGGGAAGTGACCAATCCAACGCGTTAGGAAACTCAGCAGCCAGTAGAACGAGGTACACGTAGTGCTTCATACCGCCGCGTCGTAACTATCGGCGCCACCGCTGTTGTCTGGTTGGTCTACGGCGTAATCCCCGCTCCAGACTTTCCTTGCCAGAATGAGGACCGGCCGCCGTAAGAGTGGAAAAGACCTATAGCTTACAACGAATGTCTTTTCCGAAATTCGAACGAAAGAGTCATTCTAACTACTAGACGATGGAGACCAGATGTAGTACATAGTTGTAAGCATTTTCATCTTGTTTTTTTACAATTCTTGCTTTCTTTCCATTTTGGTTGTACAGGTGCGTCGCTTTTCTACTTCTTCTTCTTCTTCTCTCTCTCTCTCTCTCCTGCGTAACACATGAGAGAGTGGGATAGATAGAAAGAAAGAGAAAGATATGGAAATAAAGAGAAAGAAAGGGAAAGTTAAAAAGAGAGAAGAAAAAGAAATGAAAGAAAGACAAAAGAAAGAAAAAGAGAATAAAGAAAAATAATATAAAAAGAAAGAGAAAAAGATAAAAATAAAGAGAAAAAGAAAAAGAGAAAAAGAAAGAGAAAAGAGAGAAAAACAAAGAGAAAGAACGAGAAAACGAAAGAGAGAAAGAGCACGTGGACCCAGAGGCGGCAATTTCAAATAAATTTTTGGGGGCCCAAGATCGGCACAAACAATATTTTATAATGTAAAGATACATATCTGTCCCTCTATATGAATTTTAGGGGCGCAGAAAGTGCCTTGCCCTCCCCCCACGACGTTGGCGCTTATGAGCAGACCACTTCGCCACGGATGTAGGCTTGTTAACAGTGTAAAGGTCAGTTATCTTGTTCGTAACTAAAAAAGTGGAACAACAATTGACAAAAGTTAACGTCGCCGAGGTAGAAGAGTTCTTTCCCAGTTTCCTTTCATCAATTTCATCTAATTAATTATCAATCACCCTGGTCCTCGCGATTAACCAAAAGAAGAAAAGCAACGGAAAAGTAAGAAACTTAAGTAAACAAGACAAGAGTTGGCAACCCTTTGCCCTTTTAATGGGAACAAAATGGATGTTCAACAACGTTACAAATTTTGTTTGCTTCCTCAATACTTTCTTTATCGCACCATTCTTCGCAACCTGTACCGCGGATGGAAAGTTCAATACTTTCTCCATTTATCAAGAACGGGTACGAATATGCATACAGAACGGTGTTTCCTAAAGAGAAAAGGGAGTCGAGGAGGGGGGAGGAGGGAGAACGAAAATGGCGGAGATAAACCGAAGAAAAATAAATTTTCATTCGCAGCTGCGTTCGATATCGAAAATTCACCGATGGCCGCGTTCGAAAATTAACACTCGATTCCCAGGACGACTTGCATCCATCATTTCCCGCGTCCAGAGCGTAGATTTATTTATCAGAATGCCATAATGCCAGAAGACCCGGCGCTGCAACACGAAATTCGGGGGAAGGGACTGTGACGTCAAGCTGGCGGTACGTATGGGTACTTTTTTATTCATTTGACCTCTCCGTGCAGGTTATAACATGAAAGCAGAGAGCTTTAAAATGCTAAACTACGAGAAGGAAACTTTCTGGGGGAGGGAGGTGAAAGTAGGTCGTGCTTACTTATTAATGCTTTCTGTTATTGGATCATGGGAAAATTTGAAAGTTGCATAATTTCGAGTTCACATTGTAGTAGGGAAAATGTGAATGTTCGTGCAAATACTGTAGGCTTGCCAATTAGGCGAGAAATGTAATATCCGATATTGCACCCATACCCGGATATTGTGATTCATTCGTAATTAGGCAATTAGGAAAATAAACCATACAAGAAATTGGCTCGGTGAATACAGTGTGAAGATTCACGTTCATATGTATAAGGATAATGAGAAAGGTTATACTTTGGCAAAGAACGAGTCTCACATTGCCTTTTTTCTAGTATTACACACACAAATATTTCATAGGAGATTCCATCATCAACAAGCCCCCCCCCCCCACTCCCTGTTTCTACTTTGCGTTTTTAAAAAATCTTTTTATTTACGTACTCTAAAACATGGGTTTCCAACTGACGGCCCGTGGGCCGCATGCGGCCCCCGTTGCCTTTTTCTGCGGCCCGCGAAGCCAGTTTGCAAAATACATTAATTTTATGTATTTTTATTAAAAAAACGTTCTTTTTTTTACTGAAGGAACGGATGCTCTGTGAAGAAACACAATATCACAGGTAGAATTGATTTTGCAGTCAATAACGATAATCAGAAGAATCTAAAGTGCCGTAACTTTCTCTTCACACCATTCATTCCATCCCTTCGCTATGTGGAATGAACTCGCCTGCTTCCGCGAAGGCTTCACTCTTTGTGTATAGAAACCAACTGGGGCGCTATAGAGATCTGTTTTACTACGCATGAAGTACGAAGAGATTTCCAGTGTCCCAACTCGGATTGTACTGTGACTGATTGTTAAAGTTTGTGCAAATATCGAAATGAGCAATATCTCCAAAAAACATAAGATTGAAAATTAAAATAGCTTCTCTCCAACTTGAATTGTGTGATTTGCAAGGCGATGCGTTCCTTCAAACTAGACAAGAAAAGGGGCCAGAGTTTTTCAAATACCTTTCAAAAGAACGCTCTCCAAACCTTCGTAGTTTTGGGCAAAGAATGAGATCGATGTTCGGCAGCACATACACGTGTGAAAGTGTTTTTTCTTCAATGAAGTTCATCAAGAACCGCTACAGAAGCAGACTGGCAGATTCTTCACTGCTTCACCTTCTGAGACTTTCAAATACAGAAATTCAAATACAACTTTAATAAAAGAAGCAGATCGGGCTCAATTTTCACACTGAACACTTACTATGAAGGATTCTTATTTGTATGGTGTGTCATTAATTTCTTTCAATTCATCAATAAGTATTGGGTTTTTGTGAAATAAATTGTAATTATACAATTTTGATTTGTAATTCCATTGTTTTATTGCCTCATTTTAGAAATTTAGGTCATGCGAAAGTACTACATTTTCAGTTCAGTACTTACAATTTTTGTAATTTTTAATCCCCACCCCAAAAAAAAAAAAAAATGCGGCCCGCCTATCAACTGCTGGATATAATTTTGGCCCTCGGACCTTTTGAAGTTGGAAACCACTCCTCTAAAATATTCGAAATTCTTCAAATCTACAAGTACTATAAAAAAATAATGTAATTTTCAATTACAATGTGCAGTCACCGGCAATAAAATGAAACACCTGGATCCTTAATACTCTTCTTCCTGAAGGCGTTATGTATGTTGCCTAACTCTACGGAGTTTGTAGAAGTCGCCATAGAAAATTTGCTATTAAATCCACTTATCGTCGTCGAGTTGTGCAACACACATAATGCCTTGCAAGGAAGCGAGTATTTCAGGATCTAGGTGTCCCATTTTATTGCTGTTGACTGTACAATAATAATAATAAGCTTGCCTATTCAATTGCGTATTGGTAACGACCTCATCTAGCAATTAAGGGGTACTAAGATCTACTCCCGGTGAACGTAAACTTTTTGATAAAAATAATAAGTTTTATTTTAAGTACATGATATGAAGTTTGTTTTAGTTTATTTTATGCACAGGTAGGTTAATCGAGAGTAGACCTACAGTTTAGAATGCGATCCAAACCACTATTTCCCTCCACGGAGAATCGAACCCGCGACCTCTTCATTGCAAGGCGACAGAGTTACCACTACAACATCTGGAAGACCCTAAGTGATGTGATATGTACCAAGACCATGTCCTAGCAAGTATAACATTCATGAGAAGATATGACAGCAATATAAGTTCTATGATAGATATTATTACACTTTGCTATACGTAAATGAGAATAGTTTTACTTAACATTCACACGAATAACGTTGGCGAAAGAGATGTGAAAACGAGAAATCGTTATTCTTAGCTTTGAGAACGTGGCAATGAAGTTAGTTTTATCTTTTGCAGATAGATGGAAGTGCTTTTGACATTGTGAAACTTTAATTGTGCAGAACAGCACATAAAGGAAGGGAATATAACTGATTGACTGCAACCTGTAAAATATGCGCTTTATAGTAATACAATCATCGTTCGTTCCTTACTGAAAGCATTGGGAGCGAATTGACAATATAGAAAAAGTCTCAAATTTTGTTAATTTTCGGTATAGTAACTAATTTTGGCCTCCTAATCACGAATCTGTTGTAAACGAAAATGTAATCTCCTGTCATTGTTCCAACCACGCCGTTGTTTTACAAGAAAATGATTTATAATGTTCAATTTTAGTACGAACCCTACTTTTTCGATGAATTTAGGGGTGAAATCAGTGCTAATGGAACCTAACCTAACAGGCCTAACCTAACCTCGTGTGAATTGTTTGTGGGGATACCCGTGGATGGGTTTTGGGGCTAACGAACAATGTTTCATCAAAAATGTACAATTTCTAGACGTGACCCCCGGTTTTTTACAACAGATTCGTGATTAGGAGGCCAAAATTAGTTAGTATACCGAAAATTAACAAAATTTGAGACTTTTTCTATATTGCCAATTCTTACCAAGCATTGGATTGTTGTACCCTTGTATTTTCTTAAATGTGGTTAGAAACTATTTGTTCCTCGGGGTATATTATTTGTTAGTTGGTATATTGCTACGCATTAAGATTAAATCATACTATGTTACCCTGAAGGTTTGTTCGAATTATTCTGGTCTTAGGAGAATAACTTAGGAGAAATGGCTAGAAGTTTTAGAAATGCGATAATGGCAAAGAATGGAACCTGTGGAATGTACCGAAATAATGAAAGGGAATGGATCTGTGTTGGAAAGAGTTGCTGAAGGAAGAGTAATGCTGCAAGTGATCAATAAATTGGATGGGATACTAGCTAAGAAGAAACTGCTTGCTACAAGATGCGCTGGAAGGAATTGTTAACAGAGAAAGGATCCTAGAGGGGAAAGAGGAATATGTCAGCGGATTGATGATGTTATTAAATTAAGCGAATCTTGCTTTAAAGTGAATGAAGCGAAGGGTGCAAAGCGGGAAACTTGAAGGTTACAGTGAAAACCTACAGAGAATAATAATGAATAATAATAATATAAATCGTGACGCAACAGCACTTTGAGGTCCAAGATCTCCCAAGCATCTTTGTGGTTGGGTGACGCGTTGTCAGCGTATGGAGTCCTATCGACGCTGTTATCTGGCTTTCGTAGCCATTGTTGCAGTCTAGTACACACTGTCTGGAGAATCTGTGGATCAAGGCCACGCATAACGGTTGAGAAGGGGAGAAAGCGAGTGTGCGGAGCAAAGCAGTAAGTGCTGCTGCAAACGGCTGGTAGCTGAGGCCTCCTTTACTCTACATCCACTTACTCACTTTCCCTTTCACGCGTTTATTGGTCGAGTCCTCTTGAACCTTACGTGCGCAGAGGACATGTTTTCGTTCGCTTGCTCCAAAGGTTCCTAAGACAGAGTGTAGCTCCACACTTGTCCTCACGATGTTGAGCCATCACAGACATTTTGTAGCTCCCGCCGCGTCTCGAGCCCAGGACTCTTACACCAAAGGCAAGAGCGCTAACTACATGGGTACGTTGGAGCTCAATAATAACAACTTTTTGGTGTTCAAATTATGGTTCTAAGGATTTTGATAGGTGACTCTGGTTTAATACCCAGTCTGAGAAGAACAAGCTCTAGATGAAACCTCTTTCATGTCCTATCTTGTTCTCTGTGAGCTTGAGTGCTGTAGCCACTAGGGTGATGATGTTAATCTACGGCAACCACCTCGTTACGCACTGGTCACAGGTAAGGGTCTACACTGTGCTTATAGAGCTCAGTCGCAGTTTTAAAACTTTAATTATTTATTAGTCTCTCCCTTTAGAAAATAACCACTGCTGAACAATTCATACAAAAAGAATACCAAATACGGAAAATCGTGGGATTCAGGTTTATTTAAGAACTATATTATTATGGGTCATTCAAGCTAAATGTAGCACTAGATTGATTGATTTGCTTTATTTTACTTCGCTTCTTGTGCCACTCTTGTCTAATTTACGAAGATGGGAATGAGTGATGAAATTGATGAATGGACACTCACAAACATCCATGCCCAGGCCAGGATTCGAACCCAGGACCCCTGGCGTCGTGACGCGATGTGCTAACCACTTGCATCACTAGAGTGGAATGAATGACACATTTGTGAAAACTTTAGAAGAGGGAGGATTGTTAGCACAGTTCGAGGGGAATGATGGCGGTGATCAGATAAATTGCCAATGCTGTATGTGTTGTTTGTTCACGTGGATACGGGAGAAGTTCTCTCGGAAAATACTGCTAGAATATAAAGGAAGAAAGATAATAGACCATATTGAATTAGCATTGCATGCTAATAACTAGGGACATTGAATTTTCGCGATGCGCGAAATCGCGAAATGTAAAAAAAAAAGATGCAATTTTGAACATTCTGCACGTAACTACACCCCCAATGATGAAATATGCATGAGTTTTATTCGCGAAGTAATGCGAAATGTGTGCTTTTCCACGAAATGAACGCTTTTTCGCGAAATAACCGTGAAATGTCATCAAATTAAGTAGAAAACACGCAAAAACCGGCAATCGAGGTTGTGCGCGCAAACTGTCGATTTGTAACGAAACGTTTGACTAAAGTTTCCTACCACTTGCAGCTGAAGAACGTTTTATCTTCGACCACATCAGAAAGACGCTGCAAATTGGAATTTACCATGCACATAATCTCAGTTCGAAAACTTCGCTCCCTGTCAAGCTGCATTCCTTTCTTCCCCCGAATGTCTACTCAACTTCCAGTTTCATTGAACTTGCTAGCTGTAGCAGCGATAAGATTAGTCTGTTCCCGCACATCAAGGGAAACAATGGTGTCATTTGCGTTCAGTCATGAATGAATTTTGTTTATCATCATGTGATTTTCAACATGTGTTTGTGTATGTGCAGTATTGATTATTTTATTTGTTGGACAGCAAGGATATCCTTTAAATATATACAATGAATAAATCACTTGAGATATGCAATTTAGAAATGAAGTGATTTTGTGTTGATGTTTTTTTTTTTTGGTTGGACAGCTAAGTACTTGTGCATGTGTACAGTATATAAAAATGAAGTAGTTTATCAATTTATAGCTCTTTTGTATGTTGTTTCCTCTCATGATGAAAAAGTGCGTGCCACTGCTAACATTTTATTTACCGCTCTCCTCAGTTTCTATTTACAATAAATTTGTCTCCCTACTAATAACATGCATGCCATACCTGAGCATAAAGTGGAGAAACCATAGGCAGAACAACTCAAATTATCGTTGCCAATTCCCTTTTTACCTGTAAGAGTACGGTTTTGTAATAACGTAAACGCCCCCTTTAAGGGCAAGGCATGTGACAACAAGCAATTTCCGTTCTCATAGAGTCTGGTACCAATGTACAGCCACAAAAGTGCATAGTGTGTAAAAAAAAATATTGGAATGAAAATAACATATTTGAAACAACTTCCGCTATCTGCATTAATAACAGAATTCCCTATGACGCTGGACTATTAAATCGCTCTGTATATACTACAGGGAGGTTATTTCAGTCGTTTACCGCGAGCGTGTCGGCCGCTTAGCGGCGCCTTCATGCAACAGGTCCCGGAAAATTGCGTTACAGGAAGTCCGTAACAGAAACAGCTTGTTTTGTAATGTTTCCACTTTTCACAATTACAGTTACAATTACAATTGAAATAAGCACGCACCTTGTCGCAAGGATGCTGGAAAATGTGTCCTCCCAAATACAAATATTTCTGGCACCTTATTTCTGACATCTAATCTTAGATTAGACATCGCTACTTTATCCTCAGTTGACAGAAAGGGAAGACAGCATCCCGGCGCATAAAGCAAACCGAAAGCGTAAAATTATATTTAAAAGTAATAATAATGATGATCACTAACCTCCTGTGTTATAAGAGATGTTGAAAGTGACCACCTTCAACAGCAGTACAACACGTTTCTTAGGTTCAAGAGATCCTGTCTTCCGTAATTGCCTGACCACTGTTCTGCAAGAGTTCGTTTTCACGTAATTATCGTACATAAGAACTCTTTGTTCAAGACTATATTTGTTTAGCGGAATAACTAATGAATGAATAACAATTCACACACAATAAAGCACTAGCACACCAACTCAATAACACAGTATAAACAACACCCGTACTGATAAACGCAAACAGAAGTGAACATGAGCTTAGACTCACTACGTCTGGTAGCCGACAGTGTTGCTAACCATTTTCCGGCAATGTCCCTAAAGACGTAGTCAAAATCTCCCTACAACTGACCAAATGTCCTTACGCCAAGTAAAGCGACTAAAAAAAACAATACGTCATGAGCATGCAAAACAGAAGATAAAATATACACATTTACTTACCAAATCTTTCTGCTCGGTGCTTCCAAAATTAATGAAGGAGCGAATTTACAATACAGGACCCCTCCCCCATTTTTGTAATATTTCGCATACTAACTAATTGAGATCTCGTAATCACGAATTTGAAGTTAAAATTTGGGGGTCACGTGTAGAAATTGCAAAGTAAGTTAAATTGAGTGGTCCGCGATCGCAACGATTGCTCAATATTTACTGAAAGATTTTGTGTTTCCAATACTTAAGAAACGAAATTTTAACTATGTTTACCTAACCTAACCGTAAGTGGTTCGTGGGGCTATCCGTCAATGGTTTGTGGGGTTACCCGTGCATGGTTTTTCGACCCCAAATTTTAATTATGTTTGCCTTGCCTAACCTAACTTAACCTAATCTTACCGAGAATGGTCAGTGTAGCTATCCGTGAATGGTCTTGAGCTAATTGTGATTACGAACCGATAAAAAAAAACGTAGCAATTTAACGGCAAACATTCATCATCGAAGACGCCATTTTCGTATCCTGAAATTTTACGATCTCTGCACTGTTGCCAAACTTACCTGTAATCAAATCAATCCACATTACACATGTTCTTCTACATCCTGACTTTCACTGTCACTGTCGGGCAATATACCGAAATCCATAAGTTTATTAATTATCCCACGGCCATCCTCCTGCACACTCCACCTAAAAATCTGTACAACATTAACAACTTTTTTACTGTGCTCTTCCGCCATTCTTACATGATCCATGCTCTCAAAGTATGAGATCAACAGTGTGGCAACGCTGTAGACAGCGTAACTAATTGCGAACGTCAATTGTTCATATCAACAAATATGGCTACCATACTTGGATACGGAGAATCAATGCGAGAATTGAAAAGCTTATTTTACAACTTCTACACGTTAATGAACAATTTTTCACCTCACCCCAACATGTTGACTTGAGATAAATCATCACGACTAATTATTTCGTGAGTATAAGACGTAGCATAGAAATTACAGAAGGGTCCGGTATTGTAAATTCTTGCCTTAATGAATAGTAGGGGTGTGCGTGACAGAATTTTTTGTTTCGGGACGGGATAGGGACGGAAATTTTTCTAAATCCCGACATTCGGGACGAAAAATTTGCAATTTCCGCACATTTTCGGGACGAGAAATGTTCGATATTTTCCGAAGCTCTGGAAATCTCGAATTCTACACGTCATTTTCACTTTAAGTGATTGTTTTTGCATTTCTAGAATAAAAACTTACAATTTCCGGTAACTTCCAGAAACTTGCAATTCAGAAAACGTCGAGAATTTTTAAAGTGACCATTCGGTATTTCCCGACTTTTCTGGATCCCGCACACCCCTAATGAATAACGTTGAGTAATTTACTGTTGATTATGTTATTTGAAGTCATACATGCTGCTGCTGTGAAGAGATAGATGTTGGTTGGTGATGCTGTATTTCATGCAGTCTTGAACAATTCTGGTCCCATTTTATTTTATCTTTTTTGTTTTTGTATCACTTAACATTGAAAATATTCTTTCCGTTTCCGCGTTAGAATGTGGCAATGTTAGCACTATTTTCGCGAGAGTGGAAATGTTTTCAAAAAAGAACTTGCCTTGAAAGTTCTTGGTAACCGATAACATGTTCCAAAATTCTGATGGAGATTTGTTAGTTAGTTAGTTCTTTTTTTCTCTCCTCCTCGCTAAAGTATCCAGAAAAACTAATCCATTCATTCCAAACAGAGCACGAAGAAAGTGCAACTGACTGGCGATTAAGCTTTGCACCTTTGCACAATAAAATGTTATTTTCCAAAATTGAAAAAAGTCCCTACGTTTTCCCTCATTTTGCAAACCTGTCCCTACGCGGGCGAAATATAGTGAAAAGTTCCTATGCGTAGGGACATGTCCCTACGGTTGGCATCACTGACTACAGGTGTCGCATTCGCACCCTCTCGCGGCTGACAACTCCCCCGATAAGCCGAAGGCGCTCTCGCCACAACTGAGGATACAGTAGCGATGTCTAATCTAAGATTAGATGTCAGAAATAAGGTGCCAGAAATATTTGTATTTAGGAGGACACCTTTTCCAGCATCCTTGCGACAAGGTACGTGCTTTTTTCAATTGTAATTGTAACTGTAATTGTGAAAAGTGGAATCATTACAAGACAAGCTGTTTCTGTTACGGACTTCCTGTAACGCAATTTGCCGGGACCTGTTGCATGAAGGCGCCGCTAAACGACCGACACGCTCGCGGTAAACGACTGAAATAACCTCCCTGTATATGGTCGACCTTACCGTTTAAGATTTGATTCTGAAGTTCATTCATCGCCGTAGAGTTAGGCAACACACACAACACAGTGCAGGAAGGGAGTATTTTAGTCATCCAAGTGTCCAAATGTGATTGATGGTTACTGTACATTGAATTTTATGCGTCTACGGTCTACCCAAAAAGTAAACAGATTCAGTTTGTCGTCAGATAAACTTTTGTGAAATATCATCAGTCACTGCTTATTAATATATGTTAATTATATATACACACACATATATATATAATATTTTATATATTAAATATATATTATAAAAAATTAATGTAAATTTCAAAGATCTGCCATTTGACGAAAACACCTCTGCTGAAACGGAAGCAAACAAAAAAAACAAACGAAGAGGGCAAGATTAGTTGCTCGCTGGAGAGAGCCCCTCCCGCTAGAATTTACTTTAGTTTACTTTTATTCTCGAGGTATCTCATCCTCCAGTTTCAAGTGGTCAGCTGATTCCTCTCGACAACAGCTTGAAATCCTGCTGCTCGCCTACACCTTTTGGTAGACCCAGCATTTCTTTCCTCCACAACATCTCCAACTACGTGAGTTGTAAATAAAGGAGTGGCAACACTGTCAGGGGAAGGTGATAACACCGGGCATGTGCTATCAGGCAGTGAGCAATGTCAGTTTGCGCCCATGTCGATGTGTGGAGTGTCAAAAGTGGTCGGTACAGCGAGTGCTGTTGTGTATGTACGACGTTGAAATGAACACCATTTTCTGTACTGCCCCAAAACATGTTTACAAAGGTAGAACATTGATTGTGGATCAAAATCCAGATTGTCTGTGGAAAAAATGCACGACAATATCAGCAAGACTTGCATGAAGCCTGTAGCAACAATACCTAGCCGCATGGGCGTCCGGAAGGGGGGCAAGGGGGGGGGATGAAAGTCAACCAAAAATTATGTATTTCATACATATTATTGTGGCTAAAATGAAATTATATGTGCTAGTTATTGCATTAACATCATAAATTCAAATCTAAGCAATGTTTTTTTTAGGGAACTACACTCTTTTGGAGGAAAATGTGAATTGTTTGCCCCTCCTGGAAAAAAAACACCTTCCTTGCTCCTCCCTGGAAAAAATCCTGCGGACGTCCATGCCTATCCGTATCTGATGGTTGCATAATGCGTAAGAGCATTTCTTTAGGAGGTTGCGATGCGTCCATGAGAACAACCTCAACATGAAGAAAATAGCATCATGTTGGGTTCCCGATATTGTCAGCATTGTGCAACCATCAGGTAAGGCTAGTTATTGTTGCTTCAGACTTCATGCAAGTTTTGATCACAATTTTGTGCATTTTTGCCATGATCAAACGTGGAGTTTGATCCACAATCACTGTTCAATCTTTGTAAACATGTTTTAGAGCAGTACAGAAAATGGTGTTCATTTCAACCTCCTACATACAGCACCTGCCACTTTTGACACTCCACACCTCAGCATGGCTCCAAACTGACTGACATTGCTCACAGCCTGATAGCACATGCACGGTGTCATTACCTTTTTTTGACAGTGTTGTCACTACTTTATTTACAACCCACGTATATGGAGAATAGATGCGCACACTAAATGCTATTCTCTAAGAGGAATTACCACATCTTCAGAATGCTTACATGTCGGGTGAAAATTTTTATTGTCGCTTTTCTACCCCTTCAGGTAAATCGCGATGTGGTTAACGACTAATGAACTTATGAAATGCATGAGGAGAAGGATCACAAAGAAACAAATGCTTGATTCAGGATTCAAACTCATGACAGCTAACATTACAGTTAATGGCGCGAGGCATTCCCGATGAATTAGTCAATGTCATGTCATTGTAATCAGAGAGTCTGGGTTCGATACGCGGTGGGCCGGACCCTGTGGCCGAGTGGTGAGTCTGGCGAGAGCTGCGATACAAGGAAGTTGTGCAAACGCTAGGTCGTACAACTCCCGATCACGCGTACGCGTAGCCAGTGCTTTGCGTAAGTGTCTTGTGGAAGTTTAAAACATAGACGTCAAATGGCGATTAAAAGAGTCAACACTCTGAAAATTAATTTCAGCAACATCAGAGACAAACCCACGTCGACGGGATTACACCAATGGATAAACGACACATTGAAACTTACACCGGATCAGGTCGTGAGTATCGAGTTAAATCACTTTAGAAAATGTTTGTATCTGAAGCTAGTTTCGAAGCTTGTGTGTGAACGGTTGTTGAATCAATCGAATGGATGTTATGTGTATAATGATTCGGAAGGTGCCCATGAGGTTTTAATGACATGGGCGGACAGTGCAACAGTAATAGTTCGACTTCATGTGATCCCAAGTGAATTAGACGATGACCCGATACGAGTAGTTTTGAACCAATATGGATCCATACATACATTAGTAGATGTATGATGATCATATATATCCAGTACGTACGGGTAGAAAAATTATAAAGATGACCTTGACCCGTTCAATACCTTCTTACGTGTCTATAAGTGGAGGGAGGTATTAGGTCACACATAATGGTCAAGCTAAGACTTGTTCAGCGTGTGATTCCCAGGAACACTTCTTCAATCAATGCCCCAATCGACAGCGATCATCAGCAGGAGTGGGTGACAATTCGTATGCAGGAAAAGTCCGACCCGGCCCGTATAACCTGAACAGCACAGAAGAAGTGATCACCAGTGAGCCTACAATACTCTCAGGTGTAACGACCAAGAAGCAAAACGAACCGCCTGCATGTATCACTGATGAGACAATACAGGGTGTTCCACAAATGTCGACCAGAAAAGAACAAATCGCGTCAAATTATGAAAGTACTGACGAATTTATGGAGAGTTCAGTGTCAACCAAAGACGAGGATCCCAGTTTGCCGATCATCAACACTTTTAAGGAAATAGAACCAAGGGAAACACTTGAAGATGCACCGACAATAGATGAAAATTCCTTGCAGATGACTACCAGGGACCAGTCTCCAGCACGTTCATCAGTGCAGATCGCATCATCACCTACAGTGGGGAGGCAGAGACGGAGGAGGAATCGTCGCGTCGAATCGCTCAATGGGCCTCCAGCAAAGAAACCAAGTGAACAACGTTCCCCTTCGCAAGTGAGGGATAACCTGTCCCAAAGTGTACCAAACAATCTGGAAACAACCCTTGTCTTGATGATAAACATATGAAGAATGGCTCTACAGAAAATCTGTAAGTACTTTTGTTATCCAACATTTGACATAAAAGATGTGTTATTAACTAGAAGTGTTCATGTTCCCTTCTCTCACCCCCTTTTGTTGGTATTGAGTGTAAGAGAAGGTTTTGTTTACGGGTTGAGTTAAGAGATATATTTAACAGAAATGTTAGTAACGGGTACTTTTTGGTGTGTATTTATATTACTTGTCACGAATATCCTAGATTTGAATACCAGGTATATGATCTTTCATCAGGTGATTGGTGTGAAATATTCCATACATAGCCAGAGTATAACGTATAGCTATTTTTTTTCCTTTTAAGAATCTTTGTGTGTAAGGTAGATCTAAAAACAGTAAAACAGTGTATATATTTAACAGTATTGTAAAAGCAAGTATCTACATATCCATAGTGATATGTAGACACTTGCACCATTAGACTTGCTAGTATAAACATAAACAAACTACAAAACAAAACAAAGTGCATTGGGGGACTTTCTAATTCAGTCCGCTATAGATATTGCTCTCATTGAAGAAGTAGCAATAACTAATTATGAGTTACCCTCTAGTTATATTGTCTATAATAATTTCACATATTCAGCGCAAGGAACAGCTGTATTAGTTCGAGACAATATACCTGTATCAAATGTAGAATACCATCCCAGTGGTAGAATTACAACTGTACAAGTGGAAAACCTGTGGATATGTAATCTGTATGCGCCTTCTGGTAGTAATCAAAGGCAGCAAGGCAATGAATTTTTCGCAACTGAAGTAGCGACGGAACTTCAAGGTAATAAGCAACATATTATTTGTGGAGGCGATTTTAATTGTGTTTTGTTGCCAAAAGACCAGCGACCTGGATTTAATACATCCAATGCGCTGCAACAGTTGGTAACTGGGTTTCAATGGAAAGATGCATGGGATACTTTGCACACTACAAGTGCAGGCTTCACATATGTAAAGGATGGGGGTGCTTCACGGTTAGATAGATTTTATGTTTCACAATCAATTATCCCTAATATCACTAATGTTAATATGGTGCCAACTTGCTTCTCAGATCATAGTGCAATTATAATGGCGGTAAATATGCAACTGCCAAATATACAATATGGGTATGGATATTGGAAAATTAATATATCTTTATTTGATGATCCACTTTTTGCTGACAAATTCCAAGAGAAATGGAAGTATTGGGAACGATTAAGGGCGAAACAAATAAATATAATTAAGCGGTGGGATGAATATCTAAAGCCAGCTATCAAACGGTTTTGTAGACAATATAGTAGGGAAAGGAACCAGGATTGGAATAATAAATACAATATTTATTATAAAGTGTTGAGAGAGTTAACTGATGAAGGGGTAAGAGGGTGGAAAAGTGCAACAGAACATTAAACAAGTATAGGCAATATTGTTGCTATTACACGCGCAAAAAAGAAGTGGGTGCAAAATACGTAGTAAACTTTTGCCTTTTGACCCTCTTGAAATGGCCAATATTAGTCATGTTCTACATGAACGTAATCGTGGAAAACGCCAAACGATTAATACGATAACAGACGAAGATAATTCTGAACATAGTAATGTGACTGACATAAAGGAAATCTTTTACCGCGCTTATCACTCTAGATTTCAAGGAACAAGTTATGATCCAGCTCAGGAACAAATATTTTTACAACAAGTTCCGGAAATTTTTTCTGTTAATGACAACTTGCGGATTGAAAAGACCTTTTACAGCTGCTGAGGTGTTCGAAGCGATTCTAGGAATGAAGAATAACTCATCGCCAGGAATAGATGGTATTCCCATAGAATTTTATAAAAGATTTTGGTCACTTGTAGGTAATATTCTGACAGACTGGATAAATGCAGTATATAATCAACACTGCTTGGGAAGGACGAGCAATACAGGTGTAATCGTCCTGGTTCCCAAAGTTCCTAACCCTTTGGTACTGTGTGGTACAGGATATAGTAGTGACGGAAGAGAAATTACATAAATTAAAACTGTTACAAGACCCACTATGTGGTAGGTGTAAACACTAAGTGAATGCATACGGACACGTGAAACATGGAAATATCTGTGTGTGTTATTAGGTAAAATTTTTCGCACCCATCCCAATGCTTTTACTGTGCATTAACATAATGTTACCTACGTTTTCGTATTTTCCATGTACTAAATTGCGTAGTGTACAATGGTTGGTTGGACATTATATATTGTTTGTCTGCATATATAAAGGTATAGATTTTCATGATCAATTTTTAATATATGTTAAACAGGAATATAATAAAGTGTCAAGATAAAAGAAAAAAATATTATTCGCACATTTTTTTAAAGGTGCTGATGGAATGTTAAAGTACAAAGAACTATTGTTATCCAAAAAATGTAAAAATTACTGTATGAAAGAAAAATTGTAAATAAATATTTTTAAAAAAAGTGGTTAGCACATCGCGCTGCGACGCCAAGGGTCCCGGGTTCGAATCCCGCTCGGGCTTGGTTGTTTGTGAATGTCCATTCATGAATTTCATCACTCATCCCCATCTTCGCAAATTAGCCAAGAGGCACAAAACGCGAAGTAAAATAAACTAAATCAATCAATCAATCAATCGATACGCGGTGGAGCCAAATTGCACAGTAGTTCGGATTCCACATTAAACTGTAGGTATACTTCCGAATATCATGTTTGTGCATAAAGTACATTTAAAACTCATTCCAAAAAGTTAGTGGCATGACAAGAGAATAACAATCGGATGGCTCAAGAGTGTTTCGGTGATCGTAGCGACCCTCTTATCCTCCATCTGTCTTCCTTTCTTACCTTCTTATCCCCAATCTCCCTCCATACTTCTTTTTCTCTGTTTTCTCTTCTTTTCTCTACCTCCCTTCCTTCCTCTGTTTTCTCGTTATTTCTATATTTACTCCTCTATATTTATTCTTCGTCTTCCCTCCCTCCCTTCCTTCCCCTGAAGCCCCTCTATCTCATTTACTTCCCTGTTCCCCCTCTCTTTTTCTTACTTTCTCCGTTTCATTCTCTCTCTTTCTTACCTTTGATTCCCATTATCTTTACCTATTTATTTAGCTATCTCTTCTTCTCTTTCTCTTCTTTCTTTCTCTCTACCAATTTCAGCCTTTTTCTAAATTCCTTTCTTTTTTTATTTCTGTCCCTGTGCGTGAAGTTTGCTATACTATAAGATTCTCAAAATCTACTTTATCTATTTTGCTGGGCAGAAGGGTGAGCTAAGACACCAACGGCGTTCGCCTCCCATATCTACTACACCACGGCGGCCAAATGAAAAGTTCTAATATGCATGTGCATTTTAAATGCTAAGTGGATGAATGTTATCTGTGAGTGTTCCCTCATTGGTTTCAACTCGCCACTTTTGGCTAATCGCCAACATGAGGATGCATAATGATAATATGGAGTGGATGAAAAGACAAATCACAAACATATACACAACACGAGCTCCACAGAGGATTATACTGGCTGTGAATCCAGACGGCAGAGCCTGGCTAGTCTGAAAAATGAAATCCAGAATGTACTATGTGCAAGGTAGGTCGACATGTGGGTGTCTTCGGAAAGGGTAACCCCTTAGACCTCTATGAACAGTGAAATATCACGGAAATTAAACACTCATCTATGAACACTGAAATATCACGGAAATTAAACACTCATCTATGAACACTGAAATGTCACTGAAATTAAACATTCATCTATGAACACTGAAATGTCACGGAAATTAAACATTCATCTATGAACACTGAAATGTCACGGAAATTAAACATTCATCTATGAACACTGAAATGTCACGGAAATTAAACACTCATCTATGAACAGGGAAATATCATGGAAATTAAACACTGATCTAGGAGCAGTGAAATATCATGGAAATGGATCGACTGAGTTGGTGTATTAAGTCCACTTTATCACACGGTAAGACTAATCTATACTGGACCTACAGTTTAAAGTGGGATTCGAACCAGTGTGCCTCACCGGGTATCGAACCCGGGCTCCTTGAGTGCAAGGCGATGCCGATCATGGAAATTCAACACTGATTTAAGAACAGTGAAATATTATGGAAATTAAACACTGATCTAGGAACAATAAAATATCATGGAAATCAACACTGTTCTATTTACAGTGAAATATTACTGAATGCATAACAAAACTGACAGGTATTTACTCAAGTCTTGTCCCGTGAGCAACAAAAATCCCTCCCTTATCCACTTCCCCTTCCCCACCAAAAGACAGTCGCAAAATGATCCTGTAATAAGAAGTCATAAAGAGCGGGCGAGGGGAAATGCATAATTCATGACGCAACTTGTTCTTTCGAGAGACGGATCATTTAACGCTAATGCGATGCGTCGTTTTAATCAGGAGTGGAGTCTAGTCTCGAGAGCTACGATCCATTAAAACTGTTGTTTATTAAGAGTGGATTGGCTTTAAGTTTCTTCTTTCTATTACTCCCTTTCCGTCCTCGGTTGCTATTTTTATCGCCTCTCCTTCTCCTTATTAAACATTCACAAGTGCCAGGCGACCATGTCAAAAGTCTTGGAGAGTCGTTTGAAGTCTCTGTTTTGGCCAACTCTTAGGGTGGTTTCAGACCGAAGCGACAATGGACATGCAGTAGTGACACCTCTAGTGGCATATCAAAACGAACATGTGGCAATAAACGCAACCGTTCGTTCCGAAGATACACGGAAAGCTGCAGGTGTCGCTCGGACTGGGCAGTTTTCTCCTTACTTTTTCTGTCCACCCTCTCTCTCTTACTTCCTCTGTTTATCTTTTTTACTTCATTTGTTTATCTCTCTTTGTCGGTTTTCCCTCTTCCTTACTTTCTGTTTCCTATTCTTTTGAGATAAAGCTTGTAAATGGAAGGTAGACCTAAAGTATGAGGTAAGGTTTCTAAGAAGGTATACCTAGCATTTATGGTAAGGCCTTCAAGAATAAGGTATGCCTAGAATTTGAAGTAAGGCTTGTAAAGAGAAAGGAGACCTAGAATTTGAGGTAAGGTTTGTAAAGGGAGACCTAGAATTTGATGTAAGGCTTGTTTGAAGAAGGGAGACCTAGAATTTGAGGTAAGGCTTGTAAGAAGAAGAGACCTAGAATTTGAGGTAAGGCTTGTAAAGAGAGGGAAGGCCTAGAATTTTGAGATATGGTTTGAAAGAAGAATGGAAACCTAGAATTTGGGTTGAGGCTTGTAAGAAGATGGAAGACCTAGAATTTGAGGTAAGGCTTCCAAGAAGAAGGCGTAGAATTTGAGGCAAGACTTGTAACAATAAGGGAGACCTAGAATTTAGGTAAGAAGGAGGAAGATGCAGAATTGAGGTAAGGCTTGTAAGAAAAAGTGAAACTTAAAATTTGAGGTAAGGCTTCCAAGAAGAGGGAAGGTGTAGAAGTTGAGGTAAGGCTTCCAAGAAGAAGGAAAGTGTAGAATTTGAGGTAAGGTTTGTAAGAAGAATGGAGACCTGGAATTTTGGATAAGGCTTGAAAGAAGAATGGAGACCCAGAATTTGAGAAAAGGCTTGTAAGAAGGGAAACCTACAATTTGAAATAAGTCTTCCAAGAAGAAGAAAGACGTAGATTTTGAGGTAAGGCTTGTACGAAGGGAGACCTAGAATTTGACTCAAGGCTTCCAAGAAGGAAGGTGTAGTATTTGAGGTAATGCGCTACAAACCCTGAGGTTCCAAGACAAAATACTCGGTAAAGCGTAAATGCGTCATTGTATGTTTGTGCCATCACCATGTAACGAACCTGAATGTTTGCTTAATATTTGTTGGGATATTAAGATTTTTAAATGTTTGTTACTTCAAATTACAGCGCCTTGAATCACGTAGTGTGGAAAACGTCCCAAGAAACTAGTTCCCCAGACGGATGAAAACATAGATGGCAGTGCGATCAGTACGAGTGCTAATTTTCTAATGAAAGTAATGTGGCTTAGTTGGTTTTCGGAATATATTGTGTAGATTTGTTTGTCTTGAAATGCAGTACGTGAATTGATGGAAACAGTTATATTTGTGGAGTGATTTGCAGTCACGAAACGGCATTAATTTGGAAAGAAAAGTAAAATAAAATTAATAAATAAATAGCATGCGTAACCCAAGAAGAAACATCGCAAAGTGATTCCGCACGTCAGGTGTTGGATTGTGTACTAGTTTTATTTTTCTATGTTATTAGAATATAAATAGTATCCTGAGAGATATTTCATACCGAGGCGACAAACCACAAGTGTCGCTTGGAAGCGAGCAGTCCGTAATCAATGCAGCCTTTCGAACCGTAGGCGCACAAGCTCTGACTGCACTGTTTCCTCAAGGAGATTTTACACCAAAGTGACACGAGACAAACGTTACGAGGATTTCACACCAAAGCGACACGAGTCTTTCGGTCCAAGGCAACTTTCATACCGAAGCGATACATGTTGCTTGGAAACGAGCCAATCAAGAGCAACATTTCACATCGTAGCGGCATGAGGGGAAGCACAGGCCAACGTTCGGTTGGTGAAATCCTCAAGCGATAAGTGTCGCGTGCCGCTTTGGTGCGCAATATCCCTAAAGCAAGATACTCATTGCATCGCGCATGCGCGAACAACAAACCACGGCAACATGTTGAAAGCTATTGAGGATATTGCCCAGTTTGAGCGACGCACAAGCGACAAAGCGACACGTGTGGCTTATCGTGTCGCCTAGATCTGTTGTTGTAATGTGCGGTTTATCGTGTCGCCTATCTGTTGTTCGCACAATTAGCAGCGAACGCATGCTAATAGACTGAAGGCACCATGTAGCTTGTCACTTAGTTGGGAACTACCCCCTGTAGCGCGTCGCTTCGGTCTGAGCACCCTTCCTTTAAGGAGCTTTCCCACCGAAGTAACAAGTAGCACGCGAATACGCCATATGAACGTGTCGTTTGCTGTTTGGACCCTCATGTGCAATGAATGCTATTTTACAGTCTGGAAGTGCGTGTTTCACTAGTGTGACATTGTGAACATCCCGTGTCGCTTGTCCCATTGGTTTGAAAGTTTTCTTACACTCATGTCGATGGCACTAAGAAAGTTTTGTGGGGTTCCCCTTGTCGTTTCATGCAATCATCATTATCATCATCGCCGCGATTAGTTTAAAGCGGAAGAAAATGGACAGTAAATATCAAAAATACAAATGCTTCAGTGTGTATATCTTTAAAAGAAATGATGATGATAATAATAATAATGAACCTAATTCATACACAAAAATTTAGTTGCCAAGAGCATTCCACGCGTATTTTTTCTGTCGTATTATTAACGAAAGTATGACGATAACAGGACGTGGTCGACTGTCTAGAATGTTCGTTAATATCTTCGCGACCACTGTACCAAATATCATAACAATTATCACATTCATAGAAATGCTTCATGTAAAAGCAGTAGCGTACGCAGGATTTCGTCAAGGGGGGGTTATTTCTAAAACTTTCTCCAAATTCACATTACCTTTGATTTATTATCCTTCAATTAAATAATAATAATCACAATTAATTAATAATACTTATAGTTAATTAATTAGCTGAATTACTACTAATAATACTACTAATACCACTACTACTATTATGTAGTAGAGATCTACATAAATATACCATTTATGAAAACAATAGAAAGAAATTACTTTCTAATCATTCAATTTTTATCAAATCCTGGGAGAATTTTTTTTGTTTTTGTTTTTTGTCTGGTCAACGAGGTGAGACATTTTAAGGGTGAAGAAAATCCATAAAACAAGAAAATATATTAAAATAAATTGAAATAATTAAAGTATGGAACTCATCCAAGAAGCTGCGGTGGTCTGGTCGGTAGAGCATATGACAATTACGCGGTAGATCCGGATTAGTTTCCCGAAATTGGTTGGAATTTTTCCGGCTTCTTCCCTGCATAAATGTCCCCGATAATTCACATCTGGATTGTCTCACTGTTCTTACCAACAAAACATTTTCCAATAGTTAAGCTTATTGTCGTTTGAATAATTGTCTAGTCAACAAGGTGAGACATTTTAAAGAGAGACATTCAAACGTGCTAGGGTAAATAATACAATGGGAAGGCAGACTGGTGACTGTATTCTTGTCCGCCTCGCCTTTGTCCATACATCAGCCTCTAACAACGAACCAAGAACTTTCTTTAGTTAATTCTCATTGTTCACACAAAAAAAGACATGTTCGTTGAACACTGGCGTACGTAGAGGCATAGCCGATGGTTAGAGGCACATACTTTTGGTAAATAAAAAAGCAAAATTTCAGTATAAAAACAGAGTCAATTTCGGGTTCAAAATCTGTAAATAAAATGAAATTTCGCTGTTATAGCGGTGAAAAAGCGGTATATAAAATTACATTTTGGTTTTAAAAATGTGAATATAATCCCGATTTAGAAACTGCACTATTACACAAAATAAACATATCCCTTCTAATAGCACATTAAATCATTACCAGAATATTAAGTTTATTCCTGTATAGAGGAGTCCATTTTTGCTTTTCAAATATTTACAGCAAAATTAATCAATTTTCCGTGAATTGCATAACACACAGGATACTTCAGACTTCAGAAAGTGTCGCGTAGGTATATAAACGGTAAATTTCGTGTTTAAGAGTCTATTTCGAATTTTGCAGTTCATTTCGCATCATTTCGTGACAAAACAGGGTAGGAAAATGCACCTCACACCTTTCAGAAACCTTAAAAATTAACATTGCAATGTGTTATTTCAAATTTCGTTTAATTTTTGTCAAAAACGAAATATGCATGCCTCTACCGATGATGCTACAGCCCCTACCAAAATTTTGAGAAAATCAGAATTTTCAAATAAAAATCCGTTAAGAACTTTAAAATATCAAAATGTGTAAATACGAAACCTCTTTTAAAGTGAGTCCCGATTACCATTTTTGTCTTTGAATACAATTTTAATAGACTGAAAAGCTCCAAGAATACGAAATATTTTATTATGCATCCTGCCCTCCAAAACGAAGCCATGTGTTATCCACATTTACTATTCCGGCCCCTCCCCCCCAAAAAAACTGCGTACGAAAGAGTATTGAACATTGTTGCAACTGAAATACAAAATATTTTATTTCTCTTTTAAATCATAGTTACCCTCATATTTCACTTTCAAGAACTTGTGCAAGGCATCACTCTGAAAGACGCGTGTGCTTGGAATGCTGTGCTTTTCTCCATGCTACATGGAAATGATAATTCAAATTATTATTATTATTATTATTAGTAGTAGTAGTAGTAGTAGTAGTAGATGTAGTAATAGTAATAGTATTGTCCCAGATCTTGGACTGTGGTAAATTGGCCATTTAAATTTTTTTCCACAGCATTTTTCATAATATTTCACAAGCTCAAGGGGGGGGGGTTAAACCCCGTAACCCCCCCTTGCGTACGCCACTGTGTAAAAGAATGAGACGTTGCAGCGAAAACTCCATTTACTTCCATTATAAGCAGACGAATGTCATGCACCTGTACCGACACCAGCGCCTCTAGCGGTATCCTTTCTGAGTGGAACCTGCCAGAGAGGACAAAACCGTCCGTTTTCCACACTACATTATTCAAGGCACTGTACTTCAAATAATGTGCAAGCTGTCACAGACGACTATAGTTAGATTGGTACAGTTTTGTTTGGAACTTGTGTATATGTGTATAAATACGTCATAATCTGTTCGCATTGACGTCACTTTTCTATCTCGGCTGAGGAAGTGTATGAACCCGCCTGAATGTTTTCTCCTGACGACGGACTGATTTGAAAAACAGGCGAAGGTAGAAGAATCAATAAGCATGTGGTAATGGGAAAATGGAATGCAAGAATAGTGTTATTGGTTTGCATTAATTGTGTTTTTTTAAGGCGATACGCTGAAATAATGATTACGTGCAGAAACCTTCGTGTATTTTGGTTTGTTTTGTCTAACGTTGTGTGTTAGGGATTGTGATGTGAAATGCTGTAAGAATTATTTCTTTCAGCATCCTCAGGCATCAAATGACAAAACTAAGGTAAAGAAACTTGTGTAAATCTGTACATTGCTTGCAAGTCCGCATACGATAAGTAATTATAAAACTGCATCTAACTTTGAAAACAGTGTTGTATTTCTTGTTACCAGCAAGACCTACTGAATATAAGCGAGTCTCATGTTCCCGACACAAGGGGCAGCGGAATAACTTTGTAACGACTAGTGTCCAACTGGAGGACGTTGCAACCAATAAACTAAGTTCAACTTCAACAAAAGAAGTAGGAGCGGCGTCAAATAGCATAATAGAAATAGAGAACTGAAAACAGATCAGAAATTTGAAGTAAGAGTCGAGAGAAGAATATAAGTTAGGCAAGTTGAAGTAAAACTTCAGAGATGAAAGCGGATAGGACGATTTTGGAGCACAGTCTAAGAATTAGGGTTGTTAAAGGTCCAGGAATATCAAACAAATTCAATTCCGGTCCAGGAGAGAAAATCAGCAAGCGCAAATGGGTTCTGGACCGTAAAGAACCTTTTTATATGTAAGGTATTTCAATTCGGTCCAGGAACCTTTTTTGCTGATCAATTTAAATACGGTCCAGGAACCTTTATGCCGAATGAATTTAAATACGGCCCGGGAACCTTTTTTTCGAACCAATTTAAATTCGGTCCGGGAACCTTTTTTCCGAACCAATTTCAATTTAGTCCAGGAACCTTTATTCCAGGATCAATTTAAATACGGTCCAGGAACATTTTTTTTCCAAATCAGTTCAAATAGTGTCCAAGTTCCGTATTGAAATTAAACAATACGCAACTTGGATCGAATACGGACCTGACGATAAATAATTATCCACTTGTGAGCATGAAAGACTAATCCAGGTGCTGGCTGCCTCGAGAATTTAAGGTACAAGGTAGAAATGGGTGAAACACAAACGCTGCAGTCACGTTGCCCCTCTCCATGTAGCCCCATTCTCTCGCGCGCGTCGTGTTCCTTCCCTTGGTCGTAGCAGCACTGCCCGTCCCTGTTGTGATATCTGCTGGGAATACAGCAGCCCCACGTTACCTCATCCACGGATCCTATTGGCTGAGGTTCCTGGATCGGATGCCGGAACAACACGTGACGGGTTTGTTTGAACTCAATGTGACGCCACTCTAATATAGTCCATTGCGTTATGTACAGTAACTCTTTGACAAGGGAGTTTTTGATCATGGTCCACGAGAGAACAACAGCGTTTTGATTTATTCCCTGCGCTACGTTTTCTACACAACCGCAGTGTGACATTCCAATGTAAAACGTAGTCGCGGACATTTTTAGAAGGCAACTTTTGATCGGTCAACCCCGGACAAGGAATTGTAAATAAATTCAATCCCGGACTGGGAGAGAGAATCAGCAAACTTAAATGAGTTCTAGACAGTGCATAACCTTTTCATATTTAAAGCCTTTTAATTCGGTCCAGGAACCTATTTCCCCCCATCAATTTAAATACGGTCCAGGAACAGTTTTTCAGGAACAATTAAATACGGTCCAGGAACCTTTTTTCAATGTAACAAAACGCAACTTGGACTGAATTTAAATTGTGAGAGAAAAAATGTCCCAGTCCTGCAGCAGAACCCAATAGAACCCATTAGAATTTATGTGTTTCTGAACCTTTAACAACCCTGCTAAGAATGAAATCACGACAGACACAAACTTGAAGCAAACCTGTTCAAAGAGGGTAAATGATAAGGTACTGAATAATAAATGATGAAAGATCTGGAAAATAGGCAATTGGCAAAGGCCGGTAATAATCGGAGAAACTATACAGTGGATAATTTTCGAAATGTAAATTCCTAATTCAAAGGGGGCGGGAGTGATTGGTCGAGTTTGAGGATAGGTTGGGGAGATGTTTGTATGGATCAACATGGAAGCAATGCGGTAGTTGTGTGATGTACATGCAAATTAACCTAGCTGGTGGAGGTTTTTAACGGGAAAAATAGTATCTCGTGGTGGTAACTCCCACTTCGAGCACGGATAGTGTGATGTCAGGGCAGAAGATAAAGAAAAAAACGCCCAAACAGTGAGACATATACAGGAAAAAAACAAGAAGACACTTAACGGATAGCAAATCCATATCTCAAATCACGAGAAAGATGGGTGAGAAGGGAGAAAAAATGACAAAGAAAAACGTCGGAGAAAAGTTGACGTACATGCAGGCAGAGACAGGACAAGGGTGGAACGCCAGATGCATATTCAACATCCAATGACAGGCTCTTGACATAGACAAACGACTTCTCATTAAAATGAGGCAGGGAAGCGTGAAGCAGTGTGTATCTACATGGATACAAGTGAGAGAAAAAAGAGAGACTACGCTGGTCGCGGAGTAAATAAGAGGTCAGAAATCGTGTAGGCTTTCTCTTGTGCTACATTAGCGGTACGCCATGGTTCTCGGTGAGACGTGTGTGTCATGTTTCAGAAGAAAAATAAACTAGCAAGAGTGAGCGGACGTTGTAGCTCAGGAAATAAAATTCCGCAATGAACTAGAGACGGATTTTTCTCTGAGAAAGGTCTCGAATTCTGATGGCATTAAGATCCAGTTTCGATTACACTATTATTTTTTTAATCCATTAGTTTTAGAGACGGTTTATTAACCAATCAAGCATTGTAATGGATAGAAAATATCCTGAGGCATATTGTAAACTGAACCAGTAATACTCATTCACTGCCGTATTTGTACAGTGACCGGCAATTAAGATGTGACACCTAGATCCTGAAATACTCGCTTAACTGCAAAGTGCTGTGTGTCTTGCCTAACTCTACGGCGATGAGTGGATCTTAATAGCAAATAATTTTTCAATGGCAACTTCTACCACCGACGTAGAGTTAGGCAACACACATAACGCCTTGCGAGGACGCGAGTATTTAATTTTTATTGCCGGTGACTGTACCTCTGACCTGGAAGCAGTGACGCTGGTGTCGTATGTTTAAAATCACTTGGATGCATGCACTTTGCATATTTTACGATACAGTTATCGTGGCCGTACTATATAATGTTTAATTTTTGAAAGTGAAAATGTGATCGTACACCTATAAGACAATACGTAGATACATAAACATATGAAATACAGTAATTTGAATGTTTAGTTATGGCTCTCTAGGAGCGCCACTTTCCTGTCATCAAGAAGTTAGGACTCTCCTATACGAATGCCACCTTCCCATTTTCAATATTCAGGATGCTCCTATACGACGGTCTCTTTCACATATATCCTAAAATACTTGCTAAAATATTAACTTTTCTACAATGTCTTTGCGTTTCTAACTACGAAGATGGCGGAACTTTCTATTGAAGTTCACTTATCACCGTAGAGTTAGGCAACCTACATAACGCATTACAGTATTTCAATGAGTATTGCAGGATCTAGGTGTCCCAGTTATATTGCGGACTACTGTACATGCAAAGAATTTGGGAGCATATTATATATACCAGCTCAGTAATAGTTGTTAATAATATAAAGCAATATACAAGGACCATGTCTATAACATGATTTAGTTTCCCGAAGAAAGGGGAATTCAAATAAGGTACTTACTTAATCATTAGATAACGGTCAAGTTATCAAATTTACCTTCCTTCATATTATGCGAGCAACGAATGCCGAAGTAAATGAATTTTTTTTAACCTTTTGAACAGACCTCTTATTAAAATAATTTCGGTTTTCAAATATCGTACATTATAATTAGTAAACTGATGGAAGCAGTCCGAGAGTCTCAGATGTGTGTCTCGTCTTGCCTCGATTTTGCAGGAGCCTAGAGTTCCCGGTCTTGTATCCACAAGTTTTGAAGTGTGTAGTCTCGATTTTTAAAAGCTATTCTCGGTCGTGGAGTAGTTCTCGGCTCAAACGTCTCGTACGTTATCGTCAATGATCTCGGTATAAGGTTCAATCCCCATAGGTCTCCGCAAATATATATTTGGGCAATCCTTCGTACTGCACTGCGCTTTAGTCGTCAATAGCAATCTTAGAAAGGACACTGAAAGAATCTTATCGTTTGGCGCGTAAAGAAAGATCGTTGTGCCCGGTTGTTATTGGGAGTGAAGTTTATACAGGCTGACGCCATAAACAGCAGACTTGGGACGTTTTTTTCCAGGAACTCCGGGGTCGAGATTATCGTCGGGAAAGTCCTCCGCTTCCGAAATACAGCGTCATTCATCCGCTATGACTGAAAGACGGAGAGTAATTTACCCTTCGGGTTTGACTGAGGCCTCTTTGAGCGGGAAAATCCCCCGGAATTCCCGAGGATAAATTCCGTCCCCAGCATCCCGGTTGCTGGAGCCTTCACAGCCCTTCCAGGAGTTAAGACGTCGATGCCGACATTACGCTACAGAAAGCCATTTCGGATCCACCTTCCTTCTTCCTTGCGATGGTATTTACGCCTCGAGCCTTCCGATAACTGCTTCTGGTTCTATCAGGGAACCGTTCTTGAGGGAAATGAGGACATTGTTGCCGCTCATTGTTGGAATCGCGGGCCCTTCTATTGCTCCCAAGGTGCTCTGCCCGAGAGGGCGATTGGCGGCAAATATCGACCGAAAAGTGCCCGTATTTCTCCGGAGAAGTCAATTCCACGCCGTAGGTACCATTCTGAAGCATCTAGTGCTAGAAAATTACATCCGAAAGGGTGGGTTCCCAACATTTTTGAGCAGGGCTCATTTCTCCGGGTAGCTAATGTGAAGTTCATAAACTTTGAAAATGAATCAAAGATGTCACTACTCCAACAATGTCAAAAATGCCAGAAAATTCTTGAAGTAGCTTTATGTGATGATGTTGAAACTAAATACTTACGCTTTCTCAATTTCATTAACATTGATATGTGAACATTTACTGATATTTTGTTGTGGTGATGATACTTTAAACACAGTTTTTTGCGCATATCTCACAGCAAGAAGCCTAAGATGTCTTGAATATTCTCGTTTCTTCTTTCGCCTTTTCTTATTCTTCTGTAATTTAGACCGACTGACCTGAACGGCAGAAAAAATCCTTCTCACATAACCTACCCTTACACAATGACCTCCTGGGAGTCCAAATATTTGGGATTCACCAAGTAGGATAAGTGTATTGGGGCCTCGCTTAAGGACAGTCTTTGGGGGCTGTATTCTCTTATTTATATTCACACCCTCACTAACGTTCTACAGCACATTTTCCAGTTCTTACTCATCTAACACCCAATTACCTTGCGTTTCTACAAAGTTTATACTAACAATATAGTAGGTAAGGTACTTATGGCCCGCATGCAAGACGATACGTTTAGTGTTTCTGCTTAAAATCTTTCTTTTGGCTCCTCTCTTTCATCTGTAATTTAGTGAAAGATCTAAACTATCACAAATACTGAAACATCCCTTCCCACAACTTACCCTACCAGATAGTATACTGTCTATACGCAGGGTAAGGCTGAGAGTGCCTCTCGGAGCCAGAATAGTGAGATTGAGGCAAAGGGACTTACGGAAGTTCGTTAACTACTGACTTAGCCTTTCGTTAAGTATACTTGAACTCGTTGCCCGATTAGGAGGAGAAACAAGGCACAGTTACCAACACTGAGCGTCGAAGCCCATCCCAAACGAGGGTGATACGTTCTGGCACTCGGCGGGGAATGATGAAGAAAGAAGAGAAGTATTTCAAAGTGGGGCGACATGTTTGACCTTGAACCAACTATTTTAGGAAAAACATACTTTAGTAAGAGTTCCTTTTAAATTTGAACAGGATGTGCTCGTTGCAGGAATCTATTGGTTATTTCTATTCTCGAGAATAGTTATGAAAATATTTTTTTATTGCGGTAAATTTCTTAGTTTATATTTAGCTCATAAGGGGGTCGTGAACTTTACTTGTGCTCAAGTTTTAGTGCATCATAGAGGACTCTCCCGAATGCCAAAATGAACTGAGAGCTTGTTTGCAGTTCCGATAAATATCCTTACGAGCAAAGGAATCATTTTGGCAAAAATTAAAGCTTGTGCACAGTTACCGGGTGGAAATTTGTTTCTTGTGAAGCCGAAGCGGTGTCACTCACCAAGAAAAGGATTTGCCCTCGTTTGTTACTTTATGGGAGTCATAAAGTTGTGAAGCAGGAAAAAGCCCGCGAAAGATGGCGCCAGCCGTGATGGGAAATTTACTACCTCCTCCTCGGCTGTTGTCGCTTATTTCAAAATCCTGTGAGATGTCATGTAAAACTTTTATTTCCAGGAGCGAAAAGCGGAAATGATCCTCATTCGGCTCCCGTCGGAGAAGTTAAAAAAGAATGAAAAATGAATTAAGTGGAAAAGACTGGAATGGCGGCGGGAGTAATTTTTTTTGGCAACAGGGTAACCATTCATTTCATTAACTTCGGAGTAACTAACTCGCGTTGTGAAATGAGAGATCCCGTCGCGAAGTACTAAAAGTCAACGTCAAGAACTTTAAGTTCATTTTATGTTCAGATAGGCTAATTGCAAATGACAGAAACCTGTATCTTTCCCGAGAACAGGATAGCAATTAGTCTTCAAATATACTAGAAACTTGTTCACGGATGAATCTGTAGTAATTAAAGAACTGTGTTACAGATATCAGAATCAATTAAACTTTTAAAATTCTATTCATGCACCGACTAGCGACCCGTCGGCGGCTTCACCGTCTTGTACGTATTATATTTATATATTTGTCCATTAGATGATAGACTATGCCAAACTAATTGAGCCACGTTGTCCATAAAATGAATAAGAAGCACACAATTATGAAGCATAAGATTAGTTCAATGTCAGTACGTATCAGAAATTAGGATTCGTATCAATAATCATTAAGCATTAGTTTCGTACCATGTGAATTAGCATCACGAATTGGCATTCATGAGAATAACAAGCATGTTCATTAGCCAATTTCTGTAGATCTCCGCAAAACATAACCATATCCAGATGTATAACATAGACAGAGCCACCTGTTGAAGACTTTTGTTTGTAAGTACCGGTAGTTCCATGTTCCTATTATAGATCCAGGGTTTTGAGTTGTACAGTCACAGACACTTCTGGCTTGTAACGTCACCATTGAAAGCAAATGGCATCCTTACAACCCAGAAGTGTCGTTGACTGTACGTTAATGAGTCAGTGAGTGAGAGCAATTCTTTGATATACAAGTAGGGGAAGTCGGGGGAATATGAGCATAGTTAAGGTTTTTCATTAAAAAACTTAAAATCCGTATTTGTTACAGTTTTAAACGCTTCTCCGTTTGTTTTCTACTTTAACCCAAAACAGATAACAGAAGAAACAGATAGTTTCTTGTAAAAACAATATTTTACAAAATAATGTCAAGTTGCTCATATTACCTCAGACACGGAGTAATATGAGCATAGACCAGGGGTAATATGGGCAACTGCAAATAAAGCTGGATATATCAAAAATTTTATTTTTTTCTTATTGCACCTGGTAGTTATTACAGTGAAATACAAAAGTTTAACACAAAATGTACCTTTCCATCATGTGGAATGCTTCAAACAAATATAGTAAAGAAAAAGGTTTGGAAATTCACCACTAATACAAATTAAACACCTTGCATGCACTGTAACCTTTTGTCACATCATAAACTCAGTCCACACAAACACAGCACGTCTCTGTCACTTACAATCCCTAAAATAAATTCAGTTTCCATTTAAAAAGGACACTCCTTCTTTCATATTAACTCAGCCTCCCTTGAGACATCTTGCTATAATCCTAACACCTCACATATTTATTTCACTTCATAAACCTGTTACATAACATAAACTGACTTCTATCCCCAGAAAAGCATCTTTCACTTATCTCACGTCCCAAAAATTAGAAAAAATATAATTTGCAGTTTTGAGAGCTTTCACTGTAGTTCTTGCACCTTACCATTTATACTCTATACAAGCACAATCCACCACAAAAGCAATGTCTACCATCATCACCACCCAAAAAATCATTTGCAGTTTTCACATACAAAGGTGACTCCATCTTTCTCAATGTTTACACCGTCCTCATGTAACCACTCGCTGCTATTCTCACACCTTAACCATTTTTCTCCATTGAAGTCATCGCTGTACTTTCCTCCGCAAACAGGGCGCATACAATCGTCATTAGTTCAAGAAATAATAAATTATTCATTAATGTATTTCATTGTTATTGTTTATTTACTTATTTGCTTATAATATTGTTAAATTATATACATTCATTTCTTTAATTTAAATGTTCTAAAGACCAGAATAATTAATTAAGCTATTAATTTAATTTTGTAGTATTGAACAGTCGAAAATAGTTGCTCATATTTTCCCATTTCTGCTCATATTACCCCGAATACCTCTGCTCGCATTTCCCCAGACGCCATGATTTGAATTTCCATCTCGTGTGCCACAATGCTTACAAGCAACGAAACAGTCTCTATTAATTCTGAATCACTACGTTTTCAAATGACTATTATGGCATTTTGTCAGACTAACAACTAACATGTTTCTTTAGCCTATACAAATATTCCTAAATAACTATGAGACAACATTGACAAAAAAATTTAACAGACTTACATTAAAATGACGCTGACACGACAATGACTGTCGCTAGGCTCACCACATTTAGTGGGGCACTGGTAGAGGCTTCAAGGAAGTGCTGCCAACTGTCGGACGCGGAAACGAGATTCTGCTCATGGCGGTGGCGCGATAATGCTTCAACCTGCTCATATTCCCCAACTGCTCCCATGACTTCCCCTATAGGTATTTTCTACTCTTACGGCTGCCGGTCCTAATTCTGGAAAAGGAAGTGGGGAGCGGAGATTACGCCGCAGACCAACGAGACAACAGTGGTGCATAGAGTTACGACGCGGCAGGAAGAAGTACTACGTGAACCTTGTTCTACTGGCTTCTGAGTTTATTATCTTGCTGGATTGGTCGCTTCCCCGCTCTCCTTGCCATCATATAGAGCGCCCGCGTAACAGTAGAAAAGACCTTTAGTAAGACAGAGTAAATGGGACGATAGCTACATTTGAACCTCAAAATGAATTTGATTTGATTCTTTATACTTATCGTCGCTTTTATGCCACTTCCGCTAATCGCGACGGTGAGAATGAGTGATGATATGATGAAATTGATTAAATGACACTCACACGGAACACCCATACCCAGCCGGGATTCGAACCACGGCCTCTGGTGTCGTAGCGAGATGTGCTAACCACTCTCCAGGAAAACTTGCTCAACTGGGTCATGCACATATTTAACGTTCCTCTTCACTTGGATAGCATTTTTTCATTTCTTGAGCAGTAGCCTCCAGATATTAATCACCCATCCTTTCATGGAGCAACGACGTAAGTCTCAGACTTTTCATCCCACCACCTTTCAGTTACATCTCCCCCCCCCCCCCCCCAGCTTTCAGAGGCATCAACATGGATGACGTCATTTGAAAGTAAGAAGCGCCCCAGAATCCGTTCCTCGGACGCAGCATCTTACGGAGATGGAGCAAGAAGGAATAAACACGAGTCACTTTATCATTCTCGAAGATTGTTCTCCCCCCCCTCCCCCGTCATGCTGCTGGGATCGATAGATGCCACCGAGGGACGGGAGATAAGAGAAAAATCTCTGGAGAGACGTAGAGCACGGGATTTAATCGTTATCGCCGACTTTTGGAGAAAAGTTCCTTGGAAATGCCATTCCCTTATGGATCAACACGAGAGATAAATCAATAGAGCGAGTAGGGGAGGAAGAGTAGCTTCTTCATATCTCCAGACAACATGCCTGACGAAGAAAAGAACAGCAGAATGTGCAGTCAAGAGGTCTCTGAAAGAGAGACGGGTTGATCGTTGAAGTTTCGGCCTTCGTATGATGTTTCTGTGGTCCCTGCAAAGTGACCGTTTGACGTGGTTGTCCGGCTGTTGGACGTTGACATATATCCTGGCTGGTTCTGCAACTCGCCGCACAGGGGTGTTGTGTATGCTGTATGTGATAAAGGATGATACTAGTTTTCTCTATATTATGAGAGTAAATATAATGATAACCATTCAGATTAGTTGAATATACACATGGATAATATACAGGAGACTTTATACTGTTAAAATGTGTTTCCCAATGTGAAATACGAGTAGGGAGCATTCAAGTTAAAACATGGAAAGAAGACTTCTGAACAAGCAAGAAGATATAACGTCAAATCACACAATGAAAACGAGAGAATGGGGGCTTTCTACTGCGGAGACAGGCACCATTACCAGGCGAGGACATAAACCAGTACAACAATGGAGAACCCCTTATTCAGGAGTCAAAGTTTCAACTGCAACAATGGAAAGAATAGGAGTAAGGAAATGTATCTTATAGTAAAGTTTTATTTCCGACTAAATAAATAAAGACAAGAAAAATTGCAATAGGAACATATTCATTTGACAGGAATCACTGTTTTCCAAATATTTAAACTTGCAATAATAAGGAATCCTTATCGTGGAATAAGGGAACAGTGCTTTACAAACTTTAAGAAGTACGACCTTGAAAATTACAGTGGAAATATATTTTTCTGGTGGCAGGGACCATGGTTAGTCAAAGAAACTCGCAACAATTTATGAAAGGAACTATTCTTATAGTAGAGTAAAGGAACAGTCCTTATTAAATTTCTGAACTAAGACAATGAAAATTACAATGGGAAATGTCACTTTTCTGGTGACAAGTATCATTGATTGGTTTAAGCTTTTAAAAAATCACATGGGTTTAGAATATTTTTTCCCGAATAACATAAGAATAGACTTCGTATTTCACAAACAGTGCATGTATGTTTATTGGGCGTTGACATATATCCTGCGCGTTTATGTAACGCGCCACACAGGAGCGCTGTGTGTGTTGCATATGAATAAGAATTATGTTAGTTTACTTGCTTCAAGTTTCCGTACAGTATTGCAATCGAGAGATGGCTGGTACAGTCACCGGAAATAAAAATTAAACACGTATATCCTCACATCTAGCTTAACTGAAAGGCATTATGTACTGTATGTTGCCTAACGGCTAGGAGACATCTTCAATAGCACCTTTTCAAAGGCAAATTAGGTCATCACCTTAGAGTTATGCAACAACCATAACGCAGTGCAGATAAGCTGTTATTTAAGAATATAAGTATCACATTTTTATTACCGGTGACTGTACCTATGAAAACTCACTGAAAAGCACACGAGATTGGAGTTGAAGAAGTAGTTTCTGCGCGGGGGGGATTGCGTGACATCGCCATGGAAGCGAGGTCAAATTGTTCTCGTCGGTGTCCAAAGACAATGATGTTCTTCGCCAGAACGAGGCGGCGGTTCTTTTGTCCCCTGAAGGAAAACCACTGCAGAACCGCAGAGCTGTGGCAGATGGCCGGAGCAGGAATTCTCCCGGCATTATTTCACAATCTGCGTCGTCTCATTAATTAGGGAGCTGCCTTCGTCACGTCTTTCGGGGGAGGAAGAAACAGCATCCGTGGCCGGACTTCGCACGTCCGAGGTATCTGCATTATTGATCCCTGGAACAACGTTGTGGTTGGTCCGCATGAAGGACTGCTTGTGGAAAGGCGTTTGCCAACCGATGTCGCGGACATGTAAGACCCTGCATTGTCCATTTGTCAAAGTGTTTCCACAAGTCCCGCGTGTCATAGGCCCTGGTGTGTCGTAAACATGTCTTCGTGTTATCTACGGGTACTTTACATAGTGCCTGATAAACTACCATCACTCATGAGAAGCTGATGAGCAGGGGCCGAGAAAAAGTCAGGGTGCTCTTTTGTTTGGGGGGGGCCTTGTAGACGATGCTACGCACAACAGTACTCAGTTTCCCTTCAGTTAGAGCTAGAAAGCAATCTGGCTTTATGGCAGAAGCCTGATGTTAGAGGTTCGAACATGTTCTGTTAAGGAAAACGCACAGAAAAATACGAGGCTTTCATGGTACCCAAGTTGTCTATCTGTATTATTATTGTGTTTACAACGTAACTGAGAAATGTTAATATCTGGAAAGAATACAATGCACTTCTCACATTTTTTTTAACCAAATGAATACAAGAACATTCTATCTCTCTTCTGCTTTTTGTTTCAGTTAGTTTTAAGCCCACCTTATGCACAGCTAAGCTGATCAGGACTGGATCTACGGTTTACAGTTGGATCCGAACCACTATGTGCATCCGCTGGGTATCGAACTCGAGAGTTGATTACAAGGGCGACGATGTTACCGAAGAAGTGTATCCCTCTTCTGCAAAACTTGCTTCAAAGCGTATAAGGCAGGCTTGGGTAACTCCTGTGCACTTGGAGGCTGCTGAACGGTAACGTTTTTCGCTCAGAGTTCTACGCGTTCACCCGAGAACGCTCTTCCACTAATAGGGCAAGTTGCCCAGACTTGGTATACGGAATGTCCGACTGTTTACATAGATTACGTTGTCTGCGCTTGCTATAGTCTACATTGCTTACGTGTAGCTGTAGACTATCGCTGCTTCCAAAGAGTAGTGCTTCATACCTTGTCAATAGCATTATGTCCGATTTGTGAAATCAGTGTATCGAGATTTCCGAATATCTTCCTTGTTACCTGGCTTTCATATAACACACACACACACACACACACACACTATACTATATATAAATATATGTATGAATGATTTGATTTATTGATGCAAATTTTGGCTAATTGCAAAGATTAAGATGAATGATGATGAGAAAATAGATGAAGGGAGAATTACAAACAGATATGGACAGTACAAAACACAAGTCCCATAGAGAATTATCCTGGCCATGGGTCGAGACGCCAGAGCCTCGTTAGTCTACAAAATGCTGTCCAGGGTGTACTACGTGGAGGCGAGGTTAACATGTGGGAGTCTTGAAAAAGGGTAACCCCCGTATGTATGTAAGTATTTATGTATGGAGTATAGTGCTGATCACATCAACTTTTCTTTATACTATTGGTTCCAAAGTTCAGCTCCTCCTAAAATAAAATACTGGATACTCTACTAGTGGGAACAATCCGAGATTGGATGGTTGTGGCGAGCTTAAGTTATCTGTCTTAGCCTACAAGCTACTTGGAAAAGAAATAGCGACCTCTATTGTCAGATAATAGCGCACTCGTTATATCCTTGCGCCAAGACTCCGGAAACGCGGCGCGTTAATCGAATTTCCAAAATGACACCTTAAAAACTTTTACTACGAAGTCATCAAAACAGTATCACGGCACGTAACTGCATTAAACAATTTAGACTCAGGGAAGAGGCACTCGTTAGACAGTCCTGAAGAGGTACTACGACGTCATCTTTCCCCGGGTATCGTGTAACAAGTCGCTCCGAAATTCTTAATAAATGTCACTAGCTTACCGACATCAGTATCGCAGTCTCTCGGAATCAAATTACGCCCCCTGCCGGTGTTTCGACTCGAGAACTTTGCTTAAGATGACAAATGAGGCGCGGAACGGAGGTGATCCAATTACGAAAATGTAGGAGGCCAAAAGAAATTCGACTCTACGGTAGATCCTCAACCAGGTGGGTCGTACCTGGCGGGTACGCAAAACGAGAAAGAGCGGCCGAATACTGAATAGTAAGGAAAAGCTGTAAAGACGCCGCCTTGCGTTTGTCTTTTGTTCATCCGGAAGCAAATTTGATTTCCATCTCCTCCCTGTATCCCGCAGGAATCAAGCCCAAATTTGTTTCGGCGTCTCCCAAAGGGTTCAGCAAGAAAATAACATTTCGCGGGGAAACGCGCGAGGAGAAAGGGGAACTGGAAATCAAAAAGAAGAAATGGATAAAAATTGGCTTGCGATGTCTTGCCCTCGTCCTTCGTGGTTTCTCTCAGAATGGAAAGTGGATTATTTCCCCATTGATCTCATTTTCTCGCCACGTGGTGGTTAGGGATATCAAAAGGTTTGTAGGAAGTGCCTTTGTCAAAGAAGAAAATTGGAAGAAATACTATTGCTGACACAACCATCCAGACTGTAGAATCGCTGCATTTAGAATCGAGGATGCAAATAAGAAACCTTGAAAACAATCAATATAAAAGGTGATAATGAAGAGTGGTTATACTAAACCTTGAAAATTCAAGCGATATACAAAGCTGAAAAAGAAAAACAAGGACGCAAATAAGAAAACTTTGAATCAAAAGCGACATAAATAGGCGAAAATAAGAAAAGACGTATAAAATGTGACAACTGTAACTACTGGAGAAAATGTTAAACTATTGAAAATTTGTTACGTGCTTTAAAAACTAACTAAACTAAGCAACGACGAAGCAACGCAACAACGCAGAATCACTCCCCCGTGACACACCTGTCACTCTAATTAAACATTTCATGAAGTATAAGACGGTCAGGAAAAGTGCCTACAGTCGGAGTTACCGAGAATAAACCTAGGAGGATTTGTTTTAAGCACCTGAAATGACGTGACATAGTACTACGGTGGTTCTGAATATACACATATATTAAAACACAGATAAATAAACAGTACATCTTGTCCTCTTTCACTCGATCTCTCATTCATACACACACTCCATGGCATATTGTGACAATATGACAATTACAAAGGTTATATTAATTAATACTTTGACTATACTCATGCTATTACTTGGCTACCTTGCCTTTTACAATTTACCGTTTAGGGTTTTAAGTATAATGTGAATAATTGTTCTTTGTTCGAACCCTTATATCTTTTCAGGAGGTACAAATATATTTCAATGAACTATTGTTTGGCTGTTAACATAAACTCTGATCTATAACGTTGATTAGTCCGCCGGAATAAGGATGTCTAGGTATGCCATAGCACTGATTTAAGTTATGCAATGATTTGATTTACGCAGGTTCGCGGTAGATTGGTGTCATCTCTCTCACACACGCACATGGTTGGGTCTTATCTTCGCTGCATTCCCTCTGACCTGGGTCAGGTGAAAGTGGTCCTACAGTTTTGAAAGGCGTCCACACTCCGGTGTCGTACTTCGCGGTTATCCTGGTTTCACTCGTTGACTTCGTTGACACGTCTATGACGGTACACGTACACTGTCGACTCCATACGACAACTAGCGCAGGAATAGGTCAGTCCTTCGCTGTCACTTGTACGTAGAAACTTGGCTTAGGCGATGAGACGAACATACGCAATGAACCATTCGCGGTTTCCCATGGACACACATGGATATTAAATGTTATTAACTTTAGTATTGGCTGTTATGCACTTCGGTATTAACTTTGCTATCAATTGTTATTAACTTCTACTACTTAGGACATTGTTTCGGACGATTAACACAGGTGGACGTGTCTGGCGTTATTCTCACATAACCACACGTATGTGCACGGATGCATTGACGGCGAGCTGGAAACGACCGCCTGGGTCTACTCTGCTCTACTCCATGGCTCTAAACACTCACTCGAGTAAAAGACAAATCCAGACCACGGGTCTGCTCGCGACTTGCAGCTAGGTCGCGCGTAGCTCACACTCCGGCGTTGATTCTAGGCAAACTGTTTTTTTGCTATTCCGAATCATCCCTTTTATTCAAGATTTGAACGTGGTGACGCTCTAGCCTCTGTGTTTATGTGCCTATTTATTGTTTTCGGTGCTTTGACCGTTGTCTTCCTATCCTGGTCAACGCTCAGGCCGTCCCTTGACCTCTGCTATCAGCCCCTCGTGCAGAGATTAGGCTAAATCCTCCGCTATTGTGTTGGACACGTTTAGCAAGGGCTATCTCAACAGGGTACCGTCTTCCATTGTATCCAGCGATGGATCTTTAATAATTTATAACTCCCGTAGTTCTGTTCTGATTAGGCTGAAATTCTGGAATCAGTACTTTCGTGATGTGGTCTTCCGCTGGTTAAAGTCTCATCCAATCCGGTCCATTGGTTTAGAAGTTGCTCTTTTCCTGCTATTCTCCATATGAATGCATGTAAATCCGGATTCGGGCGAAAAACGGTGGTTGAGCAAGCTAGCGTTGGCTAAGGCAGTCGCTAGACACCTTTATTCGCGACGGATTTTAATATTACCAATTGTAATTAATTCTTAATAACGGGCAATTAGATCAATTACCTGTTACTCAATATTTGACCGTTATAAATTGTTTTCATTTATTCCTTGCAGTTGCAACTAGGTTAAATTGGAAGACTTCGGGATTGAGTGTTTGTGGCCCTCGCCGATAGCATGGTGGTATCTCTGTCGTTTAGTAATCGAGGGATCCCTGTTTCGATCTCCGGTGAATAACCAAGTTGTTTCGATTCCACTTTAAACTGTAGATTGCTACTACTACCCATCCGAGCACAGTGTATACATTATAATTTTGATAAAATTTTTGACGAGTGTTTCTAATTGTATCAAGAGTTATGGCATATTTATATTAACTTTGTATGGTGATAAAAATATTGAAGACCATTCATGGTTGTCAATGAATTAGCATGCTGTAACATTGAGTGATATTTCATGAAACCACACATGAATATTACACATTTCTCAACAGTGAGAACCACGGTTTCTCTATATAAACCTTTTCCCTCCAAAATAATTCATGTCAAACATTTTTTTCCACTTTTGAAAACACTATATATAGCCTAAGTGAATTTTGCTTGCAGCGAGTTCTAGTTTATCGGAGCAGTAATTAAAAACAGAGCGCAATAGAAATACTTGTGTGTCAACAATTGGAATTCAAAAAATGCTAAAATAAGTTGAATGACCAAATATCTCTAAGCACCAACTATTAAATGCTGAAAAGCTACAAAATTTATTTCACTCTGTCTGCTATAATGAATTGATGTTGAAACGTTATGAATCACAATGAGAGTTGGGCAATGTCACTTTTTTGTATTTCGTGTAGGTTATGGAAAGGTAAACACAAAGTTCATTAAGGTTTTAATAAATATCCACTCCAACAGTTGCAAGACAAAAATAACAGAAAAAAAACAGTCGCAAAACAAACAAGGGAGTTAATTATGACTAACCATTCGTTGAAACGTCAACCCAACGCGACCTGGCTTTGATACGAGGGTACTCTGAAATATCGCTGGGAATATACAGATCATGAGGGTGAAAAAGTAAACAAGTTATAACTATGTTTATGTTGTACCAGTTCGTTTCTTTTTTTTCGGCTGAAGCAAATGCAGGCAGGCATTCTGCAATTGGTCCAACAGTGTATTTTTACACGCTTACTACAAACAATTTTCTCTGCACCCTTGACCACTGTTGCGCATAGAACTAAGTAAATAAGTATTAAATAACCAGTACCACATACGGAAAATGTATGACAAGATTAAATTTTAAAATATACAGCATCGAATGATAATATTATGAAAAAAAAAGGACTTCCATTCTAACATACGAAACCAAATGCATCAAATCTATGCATATGCACCTAGAGTGTGCTTTTTGGCCTTTACCAAGAATCATGTTTATAGTTTGATGTATTTTTGTATGTAGTTTGTAAAGGTAATACCAAAGTGCATCACATGATACAAGTGCATTTTGTATCAGTTGATGCATTTAATTTTATGTGTGTAGCTAGGCTTAGTTTGTCATCACTTCTTAGTTTCTTGTCTATGTTTTTCAGAGAGAGAGATTAACTTCGTCATGTTTGTGAGGAAAATAAGGTCAGTTTCTTGAAATTTGTCCTGAACTATACTGTCCTTACATACAAGCTGAGCCTAAGAAATAGACAGTTTCAAGGGTTTACAGAAAGTTTTAATAACATGTCTGAAGTTTACATGGCTACGTTACAAATGTTCTGTGTGTGACCCTTTCGTAACAAGACATATCATTCCGATAGTTCCGTTCCCCTCTCCCAGCCAAATATCTTGCTCCAATCGTAGATTGACTGCCTTGTGGGTGGTTGTTTGCCATTCCGTGTCCTAAAACGACCCTGTACGACAGTAACAGAATTTGTTTTTGCAAATTCAAGCACACAGAAAGCCTTTTCTACCTGGCTAGTGGCCAGATTGCTCGACTGACATCAAGGGCGCTCACGGGATGCTGACGTCACGAAAACAAACTAAAAGTGGAGGTCGTAAACTTGAAGACTTGATCTATAAAACAGTACTAAATGCTTCCTGATAAGACAAACAGTTTCTCGATTTATAAAGTAAATCAATTTCTTTAGGCTCACCCTGTATATTACTTAATATTAGAACCGAGGTGGAAGAAGTAGTGAAGTTTATTGATTTTTTGGCCAATATATCTGAACAAAACTTTAAAGTAATTTTAAACTGTTGGGCCACTTTCAATTCCACAACACTTTGGTCCTAGGAACTCAAGGTCTTTGTTGCCTTTTTATGAGGACTCAAATACACTACGGTTTAGAATGTACTCTCATCAGCATCAGACATTCGTCCTCAAAGAATTGGATGCCACTGTACAGGATATATTTGCAGCCTGTTTACTGTCCTGACAGGAAAGTACAAAAGAGAAACGCTGCGGGCAGGATTTGCCCAACCATAAAAACAGGATCCACGTCTTTGTTCCTCTTGTTTGAGTTCCTTCTTTGAAAGCGGAATCTGCTGGCTACATATGGTGCGTGTGTTACCAACATATGTTTCCGAGAATGGAAAGGTTTGCCAGCGCTAAAAGGAAATCAATTGTGACAGTTCGTTAATTGAATTATGCTCTCCCTCTCGCCATTATTACATTTTCAAAGCGCCCTGTACCTCCCCCACCCTCCGGCCCTGCTCTCTGCAGTACCCTCCATTTCTTTTTTCTCTTTTTTTTGTGGGGGCGGAAGCTTTTTCCCCCTTCATTGTGTTTTGAAATGTTAACAGGGTCTGCGAATTTTATAATGCGCGTGACAGATTTATGGAGCGCATTCCTGCAGATTTAAACTACAGAACAAGATTTTTACTCCTACGAACAGCTGTGGTTCGAAACCAAAAGACATTTATATCCTACGCAAAATTTGGAACAGAAGCACTATATTTTATATTCATTTAATGTGTCGCCTAACAACACGGATAAAACTTTGCCAGGGTTGTTCAAGGTCCAGGAATTTGAAATAAATCCAATTCCGGTCCAGGAGAGAAAAAACAGAAAAGCGTAAATGGGTTTTGGGCCGTAAAGAACCTTCTTGTTTGTAAAATTTTTCAATTCGGTCCAGGAACCTATTTCCCGGATCAATTTATGCACGGACCAGAAACCTTTATTCCGGATCAATTTAAATACAATCCAGGAATCTCTTTTCCGGATCAATTTAAATACCATCCAGGAATCTTTCTTCCGGATCAATTTTAATACCATCCAGGAATCTTTCTTCCGGATCAATTTTAATACCATCCAGGAATCTTTCTTCCGGATCAGTTTAAATACAATCCAGGAACCTTTTTTCCGGATAAATTTTAATACAATCCAGGAACCTTTTTTCCGGATCAATTTAAATACGGTCCAGGAACCTTCATTCAGGATCAGTTTAAATCTTGTTGAAGTTCCGTATTGAAATAAAACAATATGCAACTTGGAGCGGATGTAAATTGTGGGAGCAAAAAGGTTCCTGTCCTGTTGCGAAACCCAATAGAACAGATTAGAATTTATGGGTTTCCAGACCTTTTACAACCCTGACTTTTACATCCTGCAGAGAAAGGCCCGGATGTAGTGAGAGGGGGTCTCCAGACCAGGACTCCATCTGCAAAGGGGTTTCCACCGGGGAAAAACTGCTTTCAAAAATGCCACAGGTCGAGAAAAATTAGACATTTTAAATACGGAGCAATGCGTTGGATGGTTATGAGTAGTAAGCAGTGTACAAATAAACTAACTATCTGATGTAACTTGGGCTAAAGATTATGATGCGAGTTTGAGTTTTAAGTCCACTTTATGCACAGATAGACTAATCCAGACTGAATCTACAGTCTAAAGTGGAATCCGAACTACTATGTGCTTCCATTGAGTGTCGAAACCGAACCCTTTCATTACAAAGTGATGATGTTACCACTACGCTACTGGCGAGGCACTGAAGTTACAACTGAAATTGAAACTTGGAGGGTTCACGATAAATTTCATCCCTGGACTGCATATTGAACATCAGCGTAAATAATTTTTCTTGGTATTTTGCTTGTGGAGGACGCGCTTCCATAGACATTTAAAATACTGAATGTATGCAAGGCATTTTTGTTATATTTTGTTACTGCATGTCTGTAGATAAACAATTTCATGTATTGTGTTCCATTACAAGTCTTACACATTGATGAGTTATATTTTTTATTAAATTCCTACCTTGTCAGTAGTTTCAATAATCGCCCATATTGACGAGATAAACAGGACGTATCACATTGTGTAGTAGAGGAGCCTTCTCTCTGCTTCTATGGGGATCTACATTGTCTCTGGGAATTTAAAAGTTAATAGCCCTTCAAATTATGTGGGGATTTGACGACCCAACCCATTTACAAAGAGAACCTTGCAGAAGGATGCGTGCGGATAGACAGAAGACAACAATAGAAGCTTCATTGTTATGAACTTTGCTTTGAATGGACAAGCCCCAGCCAGGCTCTTATATCGCAGTCACGTTTAATAGAGTTCAACAATGGAAGTGGACGATTGTTGTTTGCATGGAAACGCATTGTTGTAGCTGCAGAAATTCTAAGTACAGTACAATACAAAAAGGGGAATTAGCGACCAACATAAGTACCTTCATGAAAGTAAGGTGAAGGTTAGGTTCGTCAATTGCTACAGCCATGCGTGAAATTGCTACTGGTTGTATCGACTGCCTTAACCGAAACTCTAATGCATCTTTATCTTGCTTTGAGAACTTTTCAACTCCAGAAGTTAAGGATTTCTTCAGTGGAAGAATTTCTTTGTTCACCCCTTCTCTTCGCTTCGGTAACAGTAGGGGAGCTTGTACTAGATTTCGTGTATTTTTCTCAATATCGCTCCTCTCGCTTCCGTCCCAGTGGGCTAGTTTGAATTGCCTTACATGTATATTCCGCAATGACGCTTCCGTCGCACATATCGCATCACGTTGCTTCCGTCCCACTTGGCGAGTTTGAACTTTATTACATGCATTTTTCTCAATGTCCCTTCCGTCGAAACCGGCACTTAGCTTCCATCGCATCTATCACTTCACTTCCGCACCATTGGGCGAGCTTAAAATTAATTACATTTATTTTTCTTAATTACACTTTCAGCACATCTGTCGCTTCGCCTCGATTCCGCCTCAGTGGGCGAGCTTGTACGTAATTGAATGTATTTCTCTGAATGTTGCTTCAGTGGCACATATTGCTTCGCGTCGCTTCCGTCCCGGTTGGCGAGCCTGCACTTGATTGCATGGTATTTTTCTCAAAGTAGCTTCCATCGCATGTGTCGCTTCGCTACTGTCACGATCGGCATCCAGCTTCCGTAAGGAAACATATCAGCAGGACAAGCAAACAGATACACAACGCCATAAAGTAAGAAATTTGACAGGATCAACTACTTTCCACGAAACTGATGGGGTACAACCAGATTTTTCTGAACGGCACTACAATGGAAAGATTCAAAGTCAGAATAACAAATAAATAGACTGGATTGGACTTACAGCTTAATGTCGTATGAACACAGCTGTCTCTGGCCGAGCAGCCGACCTTCGAGGTGTCTCCTCAGCATATTACGACATCAAGGCTCCTGATTCAAACCCTGGGTAAGGCATGGATGTTTACGTTGTAATAGTGATGGACACAGAAAGTTGAGAAAAAATATGAAAGAAATCCATACAAGATAATTAGAATAGTAATAATAAAAACAGATGATCACTAGGATCGATTAATATCATCTCCATATTAAGAAGAGCCTCGAACGGCCAATCTACGATCACTTTACCGAGGATTCCAGGTTCGAGTCCTGCTCTGGTTATCAGTGTACTTTCATCAATTTAATGTAACTAGACATTGGCGCGGGTAGCCAAAAAGTTGCAGGAAAGTGTCGTAAAAGAAAAAACCTGAATGTAATGTGCCACCATGGAAAATTGATTCAGGAATACCTAAACCCTCAGAATAACTTTTAAGATATGGTTATGTGGTCTTTAAGCGTGTCCAACGATAGGTTGCTATGGCACAGCATAGCTCAATTGCTATTCTCCATGGGACCCAGATTAATTACTCCCCATCCATAGCATGTATACTAGATTCATTTTCTTTATAAGGGGACTCGCAGGAGTAGTCTTAGCGAATTCTTCATTAGATATTGTCATACACGGTACATACTACGTTGTAGCTCACTTGCACTACGTACTGTCTATGGAAGCCGTATTTGTTATCGCAGCAGGCCTCATTCACTGATTCCCACTATTATTAGGAGTAACTATAAATACAAACTGATTAAAAATATAATTTCCGTATTTATTGGAGGTAATCTTTACATCCTTTCCACAGGCCTAAGAGGAATACCTCGACGATAGCCAGACCAGGTTGTTAAAGGTCCAGGAATTGTAAATAAATTCAATTTCGGTCCAGGAGAGAAAATCAGCATGAGTAAATGGGTAATGGACCGTAAAGAACCTTTCTATCTAAGTATTTCAATTAGGTCCTGGAACCTTTTTTCCAGATGAATTGAAACACGGCCAGGAACCTTTCTTTTTCCTGATCAATTTAAATACGGTCCAGGAAGGTTTTTTTTTCAATGAAACAATTCTAAATTGTGCGAGAAAAAAGGTTCCGGACCTGAAGCAAAACCTAATATAACCCATTAAAATTTATGGGTTCCTGGACCCAGACAACATGGACTCGAACCAGGGAACCTTTGATAAGCTCAGCGATAATTGTTGAGACGACAGTGGTTCTGGTGAAAGATAAGTTTACCCAAATGCACCCAATTACAAAGGATTGAAGAGATAGTGAAAGTAAAAAACAAACAAATAAAACATATATCTTCTCTCCTTTCTCCTCTTTCCTCTCGCAAGACAATTAAAAACCAGCAAGTACACAGAGATCGGCCATTACACGCTGTAAATTAAGGTTTTGCTGCCGGTTTGTTTGAAGAGCTTTCGGAGGCTGCCAAGTTCCCGAAGAGCACGGGGGCGGGGGTTGTCTTGCCCTTGTGGGGGTGAGGGGGGCTCAGCAGATACCCCACGGCAAACAAAGCTGAGTCAAATTATTCATGGGAGTACGGAAGGACTAAACATTTACATTTCGTCTGACTAGTAATTGCGAACTGCACCGACGAACCTCAGCACCATTAGGTCTACAGTTCGTTGTCCAATATGTTCAGATTCTCGGAAAGGCCAAGCATTGTTTGACGTCACATATTTTTACTGGTCGGCTCTAACCGTTCAATCATGGAGCTCGGCTATTGAGTTCGTTACATACCTTGCTCCAAAGATTCCCGGTGGAGAGTAGAGTCCATTTCTTCGTGGCACTTGGTAAAGTGTCAAGAGCTGGAAATAAAATGCTGTGTTATTAAAAACGCCAGCAGTCTCCGAGTGACGAGAGGTCGCCAGGAGAGTCTTGATCGAGAAAGCGAAGCGCGAAGTGTGTTGCGAGTGACCATGTTAAGTTGGTCGGGCGAACCCACTGAGGACAGCTTCGAAGGACCGACACGGTGCCACGTCGTGACTCAGCCGAGGAACCACGAAACAGGTACAGTGGTGACACTTGGGGTTTATCATTATCAGGGTTTAGATATCTTACTGGCTCGTGCGTGATCATCCTCTCTCGCTTGTGCGAATTCTATTAATATTGGTAAAGGGCAATGAGCGTAATTTATTTCATCCCCCATACATTCATCCTCTCGCATCTAAGCAGTTTAAGTCGACGAACGGCCTAAACGTAACAAAAGCAGTAGTCCATTAGTAGTCCATATGGAGAGCAGGCATGGAGACCTCACCTTATTTGCGACAGAGCGCTCATAACGCGTTGATTACAAAGCGTACTTTGGCCTTGTGAGAAAGGGGGAGGGGCGAGATTTAAGGGGTAAAAGTATGCTGTAGGGTTCGTCGGTCGTGCTCGTCAACCTCTAGTACAAGGGTTGATCAAATGAAAAGGTACGAAACGTCGTAACAACGGAATCGTATATATAATACCGATGCCGCGATGGGAGAACGTAGCGTGATATGTAGGGGTGCGATTGGAGTCGCCACGCGGCATCGGAGCATGCAGGGGAACGCGCATGCGCAGGAGAGAGCAGAGGCTCCGATACAGAGCGCCGTCCAAGTGACGCAGCAGTGCGTGTTCGAACAGGATGGCGTAAACATTGGCAAATTCGACTGTTGAGGAGCAGCGAGGCGTTATCCTTTTTCTGACAGCGGAAGGTGTTAAACCGGCCGATATTCATCCCCGGATGGTGAACATTTACGGGGAAGACGAACGACCGGGGCTGCTCACGGAGGGTGTGGTTCTGCTCCATGATAACGCACGTCCACACGTCTCCAGGGTCACACACGCGGAACTGGCCAGGTTCAAGTGGGAGGAGTTAGACCATCCGCCCTACAGTCCGGACTTATCCCCCTGTGACTTCCATGTGTTTGGTCCCCTGAAAAAGCATCTCAAAGGAAAGCGCTTCACCTCGGACGATGAACTCAAGGACGCTGTGAAGGACTGGGTCGCGTCACGGCCAAAGGAATTCTGGGAAAAAGGAATCATTCGGCTCGTTCATCAATGGGATCAATGTGCTCAGGCCTATGGAGGATACTTTGAATAAAGTATTCATTTACACCGACAGTGTCGTTTTGTACCTTTTCATTTGATCAACCCTTGAAGTTTGATTCTCGAGTAACAGTGCAGTGTTACCCAGAAGGTAACGAAAAGAGCGCCTTACCCGTAGTACTTTTTCCCCTCTCAACGCAAGCGACTCCCCCACCACTACTATTCATTTGTTTCAACATGAAGCTTTCCCGATTTCACTGAATTTGACGTAATTTTTGGTTCGCCAGTCTGATCCACGCTGGTGAAATCTGAAAAGCGCGGTTTGACTTGGAACCCGTATTTGCAATTTGAAGTTGCAATGTTTTGGGTAACTCGAGTTCCTCTGCATCAGAGCTCGTCAGGATCGGAGAAAAACAGAGCGTGGTTCGTACACGGAATGAAAAACAAAGTTCGGAATGCAGGAGAACAAAGGGGTAATCGCGCGGTCTGCTAGCAGAGGAGGAGCTGGCCCAAAGGTTTCATGAATATTTCACACGTGCCGTCTCCCTGCGATACCTTGGACCAGCCCTAAGCTTGTTTTCTTTGCTGTTCTCGTTCCGAAACATCTTTTTTCGTCTTATTTTCCTTTTTTAACAAAAGAAAGAGGATCAGAAAGTCGGCCATTGTTTGGTTCTTTTTAAATGTAGCTTTCTTGAAAAAAATTCAATTTTTTTCCCATGCACGTGGTTGTTTTGTATTCATGACCCATTCAAGAGGATGTAATTCCTAAAGGGGAATCCCCTCGTGGACCTCCCGCTGAAACGACCTGAATAAAAATTGAATATGCAGTCGTGTTTCCTGGTAAACTTAAGGAGTGTTGCTGACAGCAAATGACAGCGTGTCGCCTGTTGATGTGCAGTGGGAAGCACAAGTATTGTTCGAGAAAATGTCCATGCACCCTACGTGTTTTAAAGGAATGATTTTGACTTATGCTTTTTAGCTTTTTTAGCGTTTTGTTCAATTCTTGAAGCTCTTATTTGCGTAAAACAGAATTAACATGGAAATGGACAATTTACTTGTCCCATCTACATCAGAGTTTCCTGGCCACATGGTATAAAAGCCACATTTCATTCCATTGTGAAAAAGAAATCGTATTAACATTTAGCTTTCAGATGACGTCAAAAACAGTCAAGCTGGAATATTGCTTGTATGTACGATGACGTAAAGTAATAAATTATTGTTTTGTGTAAAATATTGGATTGGTTGGATTGATTTGGTGTTTTAAGTCCACTTTATGCACAGTAAGGCTAATTGGGACTGGACCTACAGCTTAAAGTGGGATCCGAACCACTATGTGCCTCCACCGGGTATCGAACCCGGGACCCCTTGATTACAAGGCGAGGACGCTACCACTTCGCCATCGGGGAGGCCTTTGTGTAAAATATGGATTCACGTGTAGTATTATTACCGTGGTTGTTAACATGGCAATGTATGTTATACACTGCCATCTACAGTGTTAATTTTCGGTTCCGTTCGACCGTGTTGCAAATAGAATAACGGCCTCAGAGTCCATCAAATAGATCACGAAACAATAAAATATACTTGTATGATTGTACTTTAACAACAGCCAATATACCATCTAAAAAGAACAGTACCAAAGATAATAATTTCTTAACTACCAATGTGCGTCGCATACGAAAATCGTCGAAAGTTTCCGAAGGTACACGAAAGTTCCCGAAGATACACGAAGTGGCAGGCTCTTGCTCCTTATCGGTTTTTTGTCTATGGATATACTGGTAGTAACTGTACATCTCATAATAGAAGGCCTCAGAACTTCAACGTAGCAGCTACGTTTAGTGGTATGGCTTTATCACGTGCACTATATTCCTACGCGGAAGATTCCTGCACAGGTGGCTTTGGAATAACTAATAGATTTATCACAAGCATTTGTTAACATTGACTTTGTATTTTCAGCGGACAAGGAGTGGAGGAATGATGGAGTCTATGTACTGTCATACCATGAGTGTGACGTCACATAGTGGGGTTAGAATTCGGTTGCTGTTTACGAGGGTAGTTCCAGAACACCCTGTGGCGTATCACCAGGGTAAGAGGGGATCAAGGAGAGGAGGGGGCGATCAGCAACCATCAATTAAACACCAACGGATCGCTCCACTCTTAGCCTCGCGTGAACAGCAGGAACAAAAGAAGTGTTCAGTGTTGGTTAGTCAAGCGTTGTTGAGCTGCGGTGGGCGTTGCCATGGTTACCACTGTTCCAGCTATTCCTCTCTCGCCCTTCCTTTCGTGCTTGTCCCATTCCTCTTTGCTTATTTCCCATCTCATGTTCCGAGACAACTTATTCATATCTCCTTAAAGCTGACCAACCGCAACACGTCTCGCATGATAGCGAAGCATACCTCCCTGGTTGCTGGTCGTTGTATTTCTATCAAACACTGAAGCTTTCAATAAAGTAGGTTAGACAATTTCAAAGCCACAGATTTACATCACAGGCAGAGAAAACCAGGCCAGTTTCAAACCGACAATAGTGCCTCCCCGATGGCGCAGTGGTAGCGTCGTTGCCTTGTAATCAAGGGGTCCCGGGTTCGATACCCGCTAGAGGCACAAGTGATACGGATCCCACTTTAAACTGTAGGTCCAGTCTCGATTAGCCTTACTGTGCATAAAGCGGACTTAAAACACCAACTCAACAACAACAACCAACTCAAACCGACAATAAGACGCGTTATGGTGAATATCTAATAATAATAATAATAATAATAATAATAAAAGACAAGCAAATAGGTTTAACTCACGCGGTCTCTCTCTAACAGAAGCAAAGTAATTGTTGCCAAACTACAATAAATGTACTCGGAACTGGGAATAAAATCTCTCTCACTTCCATACTCAGATCTTTGTTTACTTTTCATTGGCACACTAGATTGGACAGATCATATATGTGCAGTGTAAAAGAGCAGGAAACCGCAGAATTGTGGAAGTATCATTAGATATATACCTGCTTTACCTGCGCAAGGCTACCTGACCATGTATGTCAATATGACATGTCTGCTCAGTTCGAGTTGAACAGAGGATTCACACAGCATACAAGGTCCGCAAATAAAGAAACCGAACTGTCAAAAAAAAAATTTCCAAACCAAATAAAAATGTACCGTATTCTTGCAACACTGCACAGAGATATATCTAAACTTCACGTCAGTGCATGTTTCAACTTGTTACAGGCAGTCGGTAACGGGTCAAGCGTGCGTCAGATGCAGGTCGCATACAGGCGGCGTACAAAATACGCGCACCAAGATGGAACAACGTTACAGCATAAAGTTTTGTTACAAATTGGGTAAATCGTTTACCGAAACGTTACAGATGATACGGACAGTGTATGGTGATGCAGCATTATCAAAAATACAGAGTGCGCAGTGGAAAGGACTGTTCTCGCCCGTAAAGAAAAAAGCACGGATGTCGAAATCGAAGACAAAGGTGCTGCTGATCACATTTTTTGATTCCCAAGGACTGATCCACCATGAATTTGTCCCTGAAAACCAACCAATCAATCAGTGGCATTACAAGGAAGTGCTTGGTCGACTCAAACAGGATGAAGGAAGGACCTCTGTGATTCTGGCCAATGGTTTCTGTTGCACGATAATGCTCGGCCTCATCCCGCATTGTCTGTACAACAATACCTTGCTAAGCATTCAGTGACAGTGATCAGTCACTCTCCATATTCTCCGGACTTATCGCCTGCTGATTTTTTTCCTTTTTCCCAAGCTTAAGATGGCTATGAAAGGGCGCAGATTTGACGACGTCGCGGACATTAAATTAAACGTTCCGCGTATTTTGCGAACACTTACTGTCGATGACTCAACAGTGTTTCCAAGACCTGTACAAACGCTGGTCAAAGTGTATTGCCCCCTCTGGTGATTATTTTGAAGGTGATAAAGTCATTTGAAGGTAATTACTTGTTTTCTTTCCTATAAAAAGTTCTGTTTTTTTATGGGCGAACTTTGTATATATGATTTTGTGAAGGGGTCATGATTATGGCAAGTCGAAGAAGTATCATGGTCTTTCAAAAAAAATATGAAGTGTGCGCGAAATTGGTAGACAAAGCGAAAGATATTAATTCACTACTAACGTGACGGTATAGACAAGACACATGAGTATTGACTATCCATTATCAAATGGAGGTAAAAAAAGTCAATGTAAAATCGAAGTCTGGCTTAGAATCAGGGATGTTTTGAAATCAAAATTGTGGTATATCGACCTATTAAGCGTTTATGAAGGACTAAAAACGGTGCTGATGCCTGTGGCGGTTAGACAGTTCTATCGGCACAACTGACCTTATGGGTGTACAATGCGAATCTTGTTATGTTAAACTGCACGCAGCGCCTTTTCAGATATATCTGTGCGGTTTTAGCAAAAATGTCGATATCTAAACGTACAGTCAGCTTTCTGTTGATACGTGGGTTGAACAAACCGTTCAAGAGAAGCATGTGGGAATCTTTGAGATATAGCGATTTTGCGATCGTAGGTTTGAACCGCGGACCGAGTAGACACGAAGCCTAAAGATAGATATAACTGAGATCAAGGACCACGAAGAGAAGCCAGAGCAGAGTCTAGTTACAGTGAGATGGATAGTGTACTGTTACAAGATTCACGTTATGATCCCAGTCCCATAGCCTGCTACTCTCACCTCTATAAGTTCATAATGGTGGCACATAAATGGAGTCAATTAAATATTCCCCAAAATATCCACCAGCTCGCCTCCCAAACAACAGATCCAATTCTCATTTGTCTGTTCGCCATGAGGAGTAAAACTCTCGAAGTTAAATCTCCGGAATTGCAGAAGGTTAGCTTTCTAAATCATGTCTACTAAGCAAATGGATACTTACAACGTGCTGACGAATCTTACAATGCACGCGTTTTCTCCAAAGATTAATGATCTTCGAACTATGTTGCGAACTTACCTGAAACGAAAAAACAGAAATATAAAGTTTAAATTAGGATTTGACAAGCATTTAGGGCAATCAAAATACATGCAAATTCAAATGAAAGCACACACTCACACACAAATAGGCTATGTATAATTTAGATGCAAAAGCTTACTTAATGATGCGAATCTAAAGAAACCGGATGGAATATATCACTTTAATATGAATTGAATTGTTGTTTTAAGTCCACTTTATGCACAGAAAGGCTGATCGGGACTGGACCTACAGTTCAAAGTGGAATCCGAACCACTATGTACGTCCACTGGGATCACTTGAATATGAATTACAATCAGACGCAAAGATAAAAGTAGGCAAATTGTCGATCGTTCTTTGTTCTTCATTCTGTGTGTTTTAAAGGAAAGGAATTGTACTGGAGCAGAGGTAGGCCTTTGCTTATGCCGGTTTCTTCTTTCAATTCTTGTAGCCAACGTTCCGGAAAACGAAATGAGTGAACATGGTCATTGCCAATTCGTCTAAAATTATTATTTGTCGTTGGTCATGCAAAAAGGGATTGTAGGAAAGCGAGAGTTAAGGGAGGGGCATTTTTGTGACGTCAGATAGAGTTAATAGTGGAAAAAGAAAAAAAATCAAAAAATGGCGAATGGGAAGAGTTCTCTGTGACGCGATATAGAGGCTGCGCAGAGACATGCGTAACAGCTACCTGCGTACAAGAACAAAGCGTAAAGCGAGTGTTCTATCTCTACCACGTGTAGCACTGTAGCACACAATCTACACATAAAACATAAAAATAATGCTACTAAAATGAGACACATTGGCCTATTATATATTAAGCCAATTCTGTCACTATTACCTTAAGTTAAGAGAGTCAGGGCTACACCCTTGCGTTATTAAGAAACATTGTAAGTGTAAACAACAGCAGACGATCGCAACATGGCAAAACTCCTCGCAGGGCGAGAATAACAGAACAGAGCATCTCTGAGCATTTTCCGATGGAGACAAATTTGAAATGAGATCGATCACGATCCTCGTGGCAAATATTACTGTGCCTCGTGGCTCGGAAAAGATGATCTGGAGGGCGCTTGTGGAAATGAGGCATGAAATTTAAAGCCAAGTCATGTGGAAGGGGTTGGAGGAGGCAACGCCCGAAGCAGTTAATGGCTTCCCCCAGAATGGCGACGACGGAACATCAGCATCTATATGCAAAAGGCTGATGAGCTATTAAGTGAACTGAACTTTATTAACCAACAATTCTTGACGTAAATTTTGATCCTTTTGGCATAGGGTGTTTTATATTAAACATCAAGTAGGGTTATGGTATAACATCATGTTACTAAACATACAGAATTGATTTTAGATGTTGGAGATGTTTTAGAATCAGTCTGTAATTTTTTGTGAACTCTTTGGCCTTGGTCATTTTATAGCTGTCGTCGTTCAATGTCTCAAGTATCATTATTCTCTTGGATTTTACTCAGGTAGGACTACAAAGTTGTTATTTTAAAGTCGCGTCTAAACAAGAGATGGTAGTGGCAACCCTGGCACACGTCTCTGGGAGTTACGTCAGAGCGATCGTTTCGTGTGTTGAGTTGCATACGTATAGGTTAGATTTTCAACGTTTACAGCACAGCACCCAAGCGCTTACGAGGTAATGCTTATAAGGAAAAGTTACTAGTTTTTATTTTATCTATAAGCACCCTGTATATACACATGCAAACACACTAACACACACCTTAAAAAACAACCAGCAAGCGGAATCCCCTCCAACCCTAAGAAAGAGAGGGTAACTTTTATGGGGCGCAGCTGTGCGTTGTTGGTTAAGTATTTCATGAACGGTACGGAACCCTTGCCTGGAAACACTTCCACCTCCACCGTAAGTGCTTGCAACTGACTGTGAGTGTTCCCATGTTGCCAAATCAGTATATGGCCCCTCATATCCACTCGGAAGAGAGGAAGCAAACTGCCTTTACGTGCGACCGCACAGAAGTGCTCAGGAGGAGGATGCTTTCAGAAGTGGACTTAGAAGGGTGATGTCGCGCAGAGATATTCTGGGCTGTGGCGCTTTGAGTGTTGACTTTGTGAAGGTAATTGCTGTAAGCGGAAGGCAAGGGAGTAACGCTGCGTGTTTCGCAAATAATTCGCGAAAGGCACCCCCACCCATCACCAGAAGTCTCTCCTCTATTTCTTCTCCTCTATCTCGCGTCTATCTTATGCGTGCACCCCCCCCCCACACACACACTCAGAGGTTGGGGGTGGACTACCCGATGGTAATTTTGTCGCCTTGTAGTCAAGGGGTCCCGAGTTTGATACCCAGTGGAGACACATAGTGGTTATTGAACCCACATTAAACTGTAGATCCAGTCCAAATTAGCCTATGTGTGCATAAAAACAATTCAAATTCTTACCTCACTAATGTCCTAAATAAGAGTAGTCCATTAAATATTCCACCTAACGATTCATAACCACTCAGAATTCACAGCAATTTGCTCTCGGTTGCAAAGGCAATACAAGCATAACATTCATTAATGAAACAGCACAACAATACGCACTCATGAGCATATGATAATACACAAGTCCACGAACACACCACATACCAATTACCCAAAATAAACACGACACACGCATAGTAAGTACGGTTTGTATAAAACTATATAACAAACAGTGCACGCCATGCTTATTTCTGGTTGCCATAACATTATAAATGGCCATGTGTGTGTGTTTGTGTGTGTCCGATGGTTTATTTTAAAAAGGTACCAGCATATAAGCGCATATCCCTGGAAGTATTGAGTATGGAGGCGGGCTTTTTTCAGTTATTCCCAAACCCCCTTTTTATGCTAGTTTCACTTCTTTTGTTCATTGGGATAGGACCTTAGTGTCATTTTCCATAGACATTGCTCTCAAGTTTCGCACATACGAGTTGTTGCCAAAGCAAAATGAAATCCGATTGGATAGATGAATCACGTGCGAGCTACTGCGTCACAACTTTGGGCGCAAAATAAAGAAACCTTACGTGCGATAATGTTTAGCGCTTGAGCAACAGTGGCGGCGCCAAGGAGGGACCAGAGTGAGCCATGACCCACAGAATCAGGCAGGCACCCTTGAAGGCCCACCGTGTCAAAATGTAATAAGCAAATAATTTCCGATAAAAATAAAATGAAACGTGTAAACATAGTGATGACTACAGGGAAATATTTCCAGATTCGAATCCAGGATATTTTAGTTTCGGAGCTCGTTGTACTAATCCTTGGATCATGGAGGGGTATGCTTCCCATTAATACATACTGATAACTAGTATATACTTTAATTTTTCGACCGCCATGTTATTTACAGGGTGGCTCAAAAAGTCACTTAACACCCTCGGTACAAGGCCACTGCAGCGCGCAACGTGGAAATGGTGATGACCAATCGTTGCCACGCCAAAGGTGAACCACATTGAAGCCTCCCGCGCGGTCTGCGGCCATCTTGATGTCCGCCATCTTGAATTCAACTTCAGAATTTTAAATGGGAAGAGGGTGATATGATATATCAAATCAGGCTAGAATTTCACGAGAAATGCAACGGTAAAGGTTTTATTGACGTATCTTTAACCAGTAAAAAGTTATGACTGAATTCTTGCACCAATTTGCTCGTTTTCGAGGTGTTAGAAAAATGCTTTCAAATTTGTTTAGCGCATCGATAATGAATCGAGATCAAAGTGACGTCTAGGGAGAGAAGTTCACATGCCATTGCACAAGATTTTAATCGGTTACATCCATGAAGAGCTGCGTATTATGAATGGTTGTCGCGAACAATTACAGTGTGATGCTTCCATTAAATGAAATGTCCTTCATAGTGACAAGGATAATGTTTATGTTCATAAGAAAGTTCATAAACAGAATATTCTATGCTTTTCATCTGATAAACCATTTGCGACAGATCAAAGCTGAATGGTTAGTGCTGGTAAGTTAATGGTGTGGCGTGCTGTTGTGGAACACGATTGGTTAGTCAATTTTCCATCAACGGAACCTTAAATGCTTAGGGCTACTTGGATTTGTTAAATAAACAGGTTTTTTCATCCTTGCTTATGGAAGAAGGTACTTTTTACAGAGGTTTTTTTTCAATAGGGAGGAACACCAGAACACTATGGGAACGTTGTGAAGCAGTTTCTGTCCAAAGTTAGTTATCAGATGACAAGGGTCGCATATTCTGTTTATGAACTTCATTACGAACATAAACTGTGAAGGACTTTCTATTCAATGGAAGCGTCACACTGTAAATTGTTCGCGACAACCATTCATAATGCGCAGCTCTTCGTGGATGTATCCGATTAAAATCGTGTGCAATGGCATGCGAACTTCTCTCCCTAGACATCACTTTGATCTCGATGCATTACCGATGAGCTAAACAAATTTTAAGGCATTTTTCTAACACCTCAAAAAGCAGCAAATTGGTACAAGAATTCAGTCATAACTTTTTACTGGTAAAAGATACGTCGAAAAAACCTTCACCATTACATTTCTCGTGAAATTCTAGCCTGATTTGATATATCATATCACCCTCTTCCCATTTAAAATTCTGAAGTTTAATTCAAGATGGCGGACATCAAGATGGCCGCCGACCGCGCGGAGGGCGTCAATGTGATTCCCCCTTGGCGTGATAATGATTGTCCTCACCATTTCCATGTTGCGCGCTGCAGTGGCCTTCTATTGGGGGTATTAAGTGACTTTTTGAGCCACCCTGTATATTATTCGTATACTTTAAAGTTAATAACTTGGATTAAATTATTTATATTTAATTGGTTTCATAATTCAGGTATATATTTATGTTTTATCTTATATTATGAACTGCGAGCTGGTGTAGCAAGAGAAAAGCTCACCGTTTCTACCAAGACCTTATTCACTGAGTTGATAACTAAAATTGCCGCCGAGTATGAGGACGTTACACATGAGAATGAGGTGTTAAGGACCTTAAATGAAGAACTGAAGAGTGACAAAGATTATCTTCAAAGAGAACTGGTGTGCCGGGGCACTAATGAGAATAAGTCTCAGGAACACAACGACGATAATACGTATGCAGGCAGTCTTAAGTCTGTAACTCAAAAGACAGATGTTCCCAAACCTACACTATTCATAAAATCTAGGGAGAATACACCAAAAGAAATGCAACAAATAGTGACCAGATGTATTAACCCAAGTAGAGACAAAATTAGAGTCACAGATATCAGATCTACTGCAGAGACATTAATTGTGGAACTAGCTACAGAAGAGGAACTTCAGAAGATGGTCAGAAATGAAGAACTAATAAGTAAAGGCCTGAAGATGGATACTGCGAAGAAAAGGAACCCTCAAGTAATCTTGTATGATGTCCCTAAGTCTTATACAGATAGTGAACTACTTGAAGAAATATACCAACTAAACTTTGAGGACAGTATGACCTTAGATGAAATGAAAGAACGTCTGAGAGTCAGCTTGAAGACAGGCAAGAGAAATGAGAAATCGTCACATGTTGTTTTGGAGACAACACCTGCAATGCGGAATATTATCATAGGTAGTGAAAAACTTTATTTAAACTTTCTAACAGTGAGAGCTAGGGATTACATCTCTTTACCAAGATGTTACAAATGTAACGAAATTGGGCATGTTAGAAAATATTGCAGAAGGGAAAGCACATGTGGTAAATGCGGTGAAGGACATCAAGACATCAAACAATGTACATCCACCGTGTCGATATGTGTCCCATGCAAAAATAGGAGACGGGATTGTGCCAGAGGGGAATGCCCAACATACAAGGAACTCTATGATAGACTGTTAACTAGGATCAATTATGAATAATCCTTTAAACAACTCTATGAGGAATGCTACAAGCAAGTTAAGGGTTATTCAAACCAACACACAAGGTGCCAAATTGGTCATGGAGGAAACAATCAACTACATCACCAATGATAATATAGACGTGGCTTGAATACAAGAACCCTACCACTATAAAGGTAGTGTTCTCGGACTATCAAACAAAATGAAAGCATACGCAATGACTGAAACACCTAAAGCTGTGATAATAATTAATAACAAGGAGATTGAAGCACTGTGGCGTAAGAACCTTTCAACGTCACACTGTGTGGTTTTGGAGATCAAGTTTGAAAATGATGTATGGACCTTAATCAACTGCTATTGCCAGTTTAAGGATCAAATCCATTCATACATTGATATCATTAATAGAGCGCTTGCAAGTGTTTCCAACAGCAAAATCTTAATAGCGATGGATTCTAATGCGAAGTCAGACTTGTGGTTTAGTGGTAAAATAGATGATAGAGGGCTGGCAATGGAGGAGTTCATAGCCTCAAGAAATCTATATGTCACAAATCGTGAATCAAGATTACCAACCTATTGTAACAAGTATAGATGCTCATCTAATATAGATATAACGCTTGCTGATCAGTGTGGGCGGTTGTACCTAGACAACTGGTGGGTTAGGAATCTATCAGAGAGCGACCATAACACAATTGGATTTAATATAATAATAATAATGGCTTCAACACTCGCACTCAACGTCCGAGAAGAACTTTCAAGAAAAGCTGGAGTGCAATAGAGCAGAACCTAATGAGAATCCACTTTAAAAACAAGCTCCTCTATAATCCAGTGAGCCTAGAGAAGAGGCTAGAAGACAGCCTACAGAGTGTTACATCCGCGCTGAAATATGCGGTTGAAACTACAGCAGAACATTCTCAAGATATAAAGACAAAACAATGGCCTATCTACCTACTAAAGCGCAGAACTATAACACGAAAGTTAAGGAAGCTTTACCAGAAGTCGCGAACTGAACGTGAACGACTGTATTACTTAGAGAAATATAGGAAATCTAAATGGCTGTATGCCAATCTTGTAAAACAATATCGTGTGAGCTCTTGGGCGAGATTCCTAAGGACAGAATTAGTTAAGAGCCCTTGGGGAATACCATATAAGCTTATCACGAATAAGCTTAAGACAAAACTGACTAACAACTTTAAGGAAGCAGAATGGAACTTACACGGAATCTTGGAAATATACCACAGAATACATGATAGAGTCCTTGCTGCCTGCGGATAAGATAACAGAAGACTCCCCATCTCAGACCAAGACAAGAGATGGAGGAAGGGTACGACAATGACATTTTAGTAATCCCTTTTGCAATTGAGGAGATTGCTAACACAATAGATTATCTAAAGTGTTGAAAGGGCCCTGGCCTGGATGGTATCACCAATGAAGTTTTGAAAATACTTAAAAATGAGATTCTTCAAGGTTTGCAAGTTATATATAATCAGTGTTTAGTACTTGGTCGGTTTCCAGACCCATGGAAGCTGGCCAAACTAACAATAGTGCCTAAAGATATTAGAAGAGACCTAACTGAGGTAAAAACCCACCGACCTATCTGCCTCTTAGACAATATAAGCAAAATACTTGAGAGGCTAGTTGCAGGAAGATTAACTGAAAGGCTATCGACGATAGAACAGTGTGGAAGACAATTTGGTTTTAAACGTGGACTCTCAGTAGAGGATGCCTTGTACGACGTAACTCAAGTTGTCCAGTTGAACAAAATGAAATATGTCTTGGGGATAGCTCTTGACATTGAAGGAGCCTTTGATAACTTGTGGTGGCTGAACGTCCTGAAGACACTAAGGAATCTGCGGATACCTAGATCGCTCTATAACATTGTTAAGGATTACCTCAATAATAGGACGGCATATTATGAATATGGAAAAAAAGAGATCTCTAGGAGCCTAAACAAAGGGTGTCCCCAGGGCTCTGTCCTGGGACCCATATTGTGGAATGTTGCCATTGAGCCGCTCCTTAGGAATCTTGTGAAGGAAAAGACTGTTACAAGTTACCGAGTACGCAAATGATGTACTTATATTGGTGGATGCCAACAACAGATTAGATCTGGAAAGGAAAGCTACTCAGGCACTGAGCATTGTGAGAAATTGGGCTCAAGAGTCGAAAATGGAGATTGCTATGAATAAGAGTTTCCATATACTAATAAAGGAACCCAATTGTGAAATACAACAACTCAAATATTAGAAGCTCAATGAAGATTAAGTATCTAGGTGTTGAAATCGATACAGGAATGAAGTTTAGAACACATATTACGGGTGTGGCAGCAAAGGCTAAAACCGCATTACATAACGTGCTCAGCATGGGAAACGATGCTATGAAGATCCTATTCAAGGTTTCAATCTTTTACTATCAAGCTATTTTTATCTCAAAAATATGTTATGCCGCGTCCGTATTGGCTGATATCGTGGGACAAGTCCAGATCAGGAACCAGCTGAGAACTGCACAAAGGAACGTATTATTACGAATGCTAGGTGCATTTAAAACAACCTCGACTAATGCACTGATAGTACTTGCAGGAGTACTACCTTTGGACTTAGAAGGAATCCGATCTTCATCCAGATACTGGCTGAAGAAAAGGAGACTTGATCGAGTACAAGAAGTGCTGGGACTAATGGTAAATACTAAAGAGGGAATTGATAGATACGTATGTAACAGATGGCAGGAAGAGTGGACACAGTCCTCAACCGCAGCTCGTGCTAAGGAATACTTACCAAATGTTAATTGGAGAGTCAAATGGAAATGCTTTCAGCCTACGACTGTACTTGTGCATTACATTACTGGACATGGTCCGTATGGAATGTATCTTAAGAGGTTTAATCTGCGAAACGTGGACACGTGTGAGATGTGTGGAATAAGTGATACACCGGAACATACACTCATGAATTGTAAGCAGCATACGAGTGAGAATATTGTCAAACTTTGGAAACACTACAAAACGTAGTGTGGCAGGAAAACATGGAAGATTTAAGTGTCTTTGAAACCGTCAATAGACTTGCTGAATTAATCTCCAAGAGTGAGTATGAACTTTATAGTTCCAACCCGGGGCCTCACCTGAGGCCTCAACACCAGACTTGGAGGATACCTGTGTTAGGTGAAGCTCGAGACCAAAACCAACAAGATGTAGTGAAGTGATTGGTGGTGTGAGTGATGTAAAAGAGAAAGAAGAGGAACTGAAGTTTTATGAAGAAGGTCCAACGTCCATAAACAGAAGACGGTATTATATTACATCTCTAAGGGATCGTGGGAGACCCTCATGATCCTAATCTCTCTGGCTTTGGAGGACAAGTAAAACTTGTCGGAAACCTCTGATAGTGCAAAATGAGATGTAATCCTATCTGAACTTATAAGGATACATCACACAAAGGATACAGTGTTGAGTGAATATATTTAGTGAAAGAAGAAGAGGCCATAAGAAGATATTGAGTAGGACTGAATACCCATTGAACGTGGAGAGTGACCAATGATCTTACCCAAGATGAGAAGAAAGTAACTGGGATCATCTCATCTCTGATACAAGACAAGATGCCAGGTCCCAGCTCCAGTTCTAATTCTGCGGTAAGAAGAAGAAACTAAGGAACATCAATTTTTCGGATGTCCTGCTCTTAAAAAGATTCCCCTCTTATTTTGGGAACAACTGGTCTAAGGACTGTTCACTAAAATAATCTCACTTCATCTAAAAGCGATTCTTACATAAATACTTCTTGCTCAATGTACATTGTGAAATTCATATCTACATCCATAATTGTATTGTACACAAGTTAACCTGCTGGTTTCAGAAAATTCGTGGTCTAAGGACCTTAAAACATATAAGTATATTCTCTCTCTTTCTTCTTTTACTATATTATATCTTATTCTTATTTTTTTAATGATTTTTCTTTTATGTTATTCTTGTATTTTATAATTTTAAATTCTATGTCATGTATATCATTTATTATTATCAAGGATCTCCCCGCAAGTTCTCATGTCTGAAGGGAAACATACCTTGGGTTTAATATTAGGAACCAAGGTTACTGAACCTCTCCTCAATCCTCAGTACATCCTTATCCTCTCGAGGGGCACAACTGCTCCCAGCTAAAACTGCAAACAAGAACTGCAGGCTACGGGAACTACGCAGGGAGAGAAGGTGTATTTAAGTGCGAGGTGAGAGGTGGTTGGAGGACCTCGCTCCCTGTGCCCTCTTCCTGTTGCGCGCTGCAGTGGCCTTGTATCAGGGGTGTTAAGTGACTTTTTGAGCCACCCTGTATATTATTCGTATACTTTCAAGTTAATAACTTGGATTAAATTATTTATATTTAATTGGTTTCATAATTCAGGTATATATTTATGTTTTATCTTATATTATATTTTTCGCATATTTTCGCAACATGTAATTCAGATGTTATAGACTAATAATTATCCCAAATAGTATATGCTACATTTTAATTATTTGTCAAATCCAAGATGGCTAGGATTAGTTCCACCTTTCACGCAAATTGTGTTGTATAATCACAAGTTAAATACATTTCTTCTTAATATTGATTTTTGTTCAACTATGTACAAGATTGAAGTAATTTCGTTATAACTCCGTAAACTAAATCTCATTTGATGTGCAAGGCCAAATGTGAATTACTTTATAAAATCAGCTCGTTATTTGCTGTTCTAGTTTAATGTTATAATATTATAGCAAAGCAATTCTCCCTCGCTTTCAATAAAATAACGTTTTCCTATTGGCTATTTATGTTAGGAGTGAGGAATGACGCTTCGTGTATATGGCGACGTCAAAAGTTCCACGTTGGCATTCATAATTGTTGCCAACCACAATCAAAGATTACTATCACTAATTAGCATTAATCTGACATATTCATTATCATCTTTTCTTGTGTTATTTTTATGGTACGAGTTTGTAGCATTATAAAAAGAATATGTTAAGCTATGTCTCCCGCTTGAGGTAGCAGTTGACGTCTTGTTATTAACGGTGAAGGCGGTGCGCGGATTCTGTCGTTATACATAAGTTGCTTATCACTGCCTACGAGCGTGCAGGACCCAACAAATTATATTTTTATTCAGTGGAAATAAGTATGTACGCGCGCGTTCGTTGATTAAAGTTTTTAGATATTTTTATTATAACATATTTAATTTAATTGCTCGGTGGTTACCTTCCTGGTAGATTGGGGATCGCCTTAATCCCGATCCCTGGGAGAGAACTGATGCTTCCAACTGTCTAGCCGGAGCAAGGAGCTGTGTATTGCCAATTCGGATCTCCATACCCTGGAGTTTCGATTGTGGTGGCACGTTGAATGTGTATCAAATTAAATTTAATCGAACCTACAATTTATCATTTTTAGTGAAACATTTGAATTTGCATATTCTACAGTCCGTCCCAGGAACCTGTGCAGCAAAGCCGCGCATAATGACAAAGAAGGAGTGAAAGCGAGTTGGCGGAGAAAAGTAGTGCGTGCTGCTGCCAGCGGCTGCTAGGTGCAGTTGAGTTGCCCCCTCCGTGCTATCTCCTTCCCTCTCACGCGTTTGTTGGTCTAGTCACTACTTTCACAGATGACTTGTTTTTGTTCTCTTGTTCCACAGAGTGTATTTCTACTTTATTACTTAAACGTCCTATTATTGGTTACTTCCATTTTTCCAATGTGGAAAATAAGATCAAACAGAACTGCTTGATCTGTATAAGCAGCAACACGGAGTGACGAAAATTAAGACAGGGCCAATAAGATGGTTAGGAGAGGACATGTACGGAGAATGGAAGAAGAAAGATAATCTTGAAAAGGTACTTACAGGAAGATAAACAGGAAAAAGAAAGAAGGGAAGACCGCGGAAGAGATGAGCTGGCGATGTTGAATATTTTAGGATGCTGGGAATGAGAAGATGAAGGAAAGCGGAGAAGAGAGAACAATGTGCTGGTTGTGAAGGAGTCCAATCTCCTCATGGGCTGTAGCGTCAAAGATTAAGTGTTATTGGTTAATAAATCCTTGTTTGGATCACGTAATAGGGTTATTCCATGTCAAATCAACACCAACCTCACATTTATTGATTCATTTGAAATTTGGTAGGAAAATATGGAAAGTTGCAGATCCATATCGTTTGTAATTACAGGAGTGCAAAGATGTGCGATTTTGACATTTTTTCCAACATGTTGAAAACTTAAATTGCAATATTTCGGCAATCTATAGAAATGTATACCCACACCAGATAATCTGGGGCTACCACTGCTGAGTAAGGTCATTGGTCACGGTGTTGCTATGTTGTTACAAGTTAACCTACAGTGTATTCTTGGGTGAACCAATGTGTAGTGTTTTGTGGCGAGACCTTGCCACGAAGGACAAGCCTTGCCTGCCAACAATGCGGTCTTTACACAGGGGAGAGTCGCGTTCGATTTCCGTTACGGGCAACGTCGTGCGTCTGGAATGACAAGGAAATCCATACATCTATTCACAACAACCTTGTGCTACCATGCAAACACCGCCAACAAAGATCAACATTAGATAACTGACTTAGAGTTGAGAAGCTTATTTTTTTTAACATTTTCAAACTTGGGTGTAACTCTGGCACCCCTAAACTCGCAGCAACTCAAGCCCTCCATCTGTCGTTAATCTGGGCAAGATCAATCCAATCGTTACCAGTTTTCTTCAGGTCCATCTAAATATTGTCGTTCCATCTAAGTCTTAGCCTTCCCACGGGTCTCTTACCATCAGGTTTCCCAACAAAGATTCTGTAAACTTTTCTCTCCCCTCCCATACGTGCTACATGGGCTGTCCACGGAAGGTCTTCTTGATTTAATTAAACATCAAAGGATGATTATACATTATACACCCACCTGTTGCTTCATCTCTTTTAGATCAAAATAACTTTTTCCAAGATTATTTTTTTAAAAAACTGTAATATTCCGCCTTTAGTGGAAGGGACAATGTGTTCCACATTCATAGAGGCAAAATATGCATCATGCATTTGGAACCTAAGACTGGTTTAAAATTCTTTCAGGACCGTGAAGTAAGTGATACTCTTGATTTGTTCTTATTTCATAACTTGATATTTGATCTGTGGACCTCACGATACGAGCCTGTCACCAAACCCACTCACCTGAACGTATGAAGGGCAAGAGGAACAGTTTGTGTCCAGCCAGACGGGAGGATCCTAAACCGCCCTCCCCCACCGACCTATCCCCGCGTCGAGTTGGATGGTTGTAGGAGGGGGAGAAGACATATCATTACGCTTATGGGAGAATTATTTTACTGGTTCTCTTGGGAATATCAAACTTCCGATGGCGTAGAACAACGTAGGAATGGAAAGAGAAGAGACTCAAGATTTCATTTCCGGTTGGAAAAGTTGAAATGTCCATATGATTAGACGTAATTTGCAGTTGAAGATGTCTCTCCATAAGGAATACATGAGATCCTGTAAATGCTTATTCACTTATAACACCATTAAGCCTTGTTTCCATGATTATGAAAAACTAAATATGCTGACCAAGGCAGTAATTTATTTTATTAAAAACAAACTAAACGTAACGTTTCAACCTTCTAGCAAGGTCTTCTTCAGACTCTGTATCAAGTACAAAAGCAACAAGATACAAAAACAGGGCATTATATATACACAAACATTACTCCCTCCAGACTATTTAGAAAGTTGTTTGGAACTTTCTAGCAGGTGACTTTCACTTGCCAACTTTACTTTCACCTAAAAGGCTAAACACAATTACTTCCATATAGAATGTGGTTGGACTTTTAATCTCACGCTCCTTTCCCTTCATTTTTCTTCCTTCTCCTCTCCTCTTTCTCTCTTGTCCTTTCCACTCTATCTAACATCTTCTTCCATTCTTTGTTTAACTTCAGTCCCCCATTCCAGTTCATTGTGTCCTCTTCACCTTTCTTCTCTATTTCCTTGGCTTCCTTCCATTTTCTCACTAGCATTCTCTTCTCCCTTCCTATCTGCTTAGCCTCATCCCACTCTCTGTCATGTCCTGTTTCTCTCGTGTGTTTAATTATTGCATTTCTCTCTCTCTTAAGTCGTACATCATCCCTATGTTGTTTCAACCTGTCTTTCAGCCTTTTTTTTCGTTTCTCCTATGTACACACTCTGACATTCTTTACATTTCACTTCGTAGATAATCCCTTCCTCTTCCTCTTCTCTGTTTTCCTTTTTCTTGTTTGCATTCCTCACTATTCCTAAGATGCTTCTCCCTCCCTTCCTGTAAGTTTTAATTCCCGCTTTCCTAAGCACTTTGCATATCTTTTCTGTGGTCTTCCCCATACTCCTTATTCCAAACCTTCTCTCTTTTTCTTTCTCTTCCAATTCTTCCCTGCCCGTTTTCTTCCTTCTTCTGTTTATGTCCAGTCTATCCTGCCTCTCATAGCCATTCTTTTCCAGCTGTTTCCATAGGCTATTTATTTTGCCTTCTTTTTCACATTCTTTCATGCATATTTTCTTGATTCTGTCCTCCATATTCTTAATAAAATTTATTTTTGTCACCTCACTTACATTACTTCTTTTGTGGCAGAATACCCCTGCTGCACACTTCTTCTGATGCCAAGCGGTTTCAATTTCTTGTCCTCTCTTCCTTTTCATCAATATATCAAGATAGCTTAACTTGTCTTCTTCTTCTATTTCAAGATTTTTCTTATTCACTTGTTCATCGTATTTTTCACAGATAGTATCTGACTTAAAAATCAACTTAGGAAACCGCTTCCACATTCAACATGGAGAGAAATTCATTCTCTCTTTTGCCTCTTTTGTTTCTTTCGGTATCAGTTTACATTTGGACGTTATTGGAATAAATGTCCACCTGGTGCAAAACTCTCGTAGCCTTAACTAATAACTGATAGTTGACGCAACAGTTACCCATAACTAACTAAAAATATGAACACCGTGGGTTCCGGGCTTAAATCCCGCTGTGGACACAGATGTTCTCTTGTGTGTACCTTTTAATCCTTAAATACATCCAGTGACGGCGATTGGGTTCCAAAACCGGTGGGGCAAGGTGCCAAAACTGGGGAGGGGTCAAAGACAGTACATTTCCCTTTGTAGATACGGTTTAGCATAGTTCTGGAGCAAAAGTGGTGAAAAGTGGGGGGCAACTGCCCCCCTCGCACCCCCTAATCGCCGCTACTGCATCCAACCATCAAACATATTCATCGTCGCGGTTAAATAAGGAGGCAGAAAAGTACTGCAAAAGAATGTTACAAATACAAAGATTGTTTTTGTTTTCTTCAGGCCCATTTTATGCTCAGTCAGGTTAATCAGAACTGGACCAACAGAATAAAGTAAGATCCGAACCACTGTCCTGTGTGCCTCCATCGGAGATCGAACCAGACACCCTTGGTCAGAAGTCGATACCGCACGCTCGAAATGCAAAGATTTCCCATTATTTCAACACAACTATACATTTGGAAACAATACTTTTTCCACTTCATTGACGAAATAAGCAGCCAATTTCTATTCAGAAAATCCATGCGAAGACCCTTGTATCTGGCAACACTGCGATCAATCGCAATGGCACCGGCACTCTTGTAGTTTGGTGGGAGGAGAGACCAAAACTTGTTTCGAATTCCCATACGTTGAGATTTCCCTTCCGCCAGGAACAAGAGGGAGACGCGTCCCCTGCGAAAGGTTTAGTCGCAGTGGAATCCCTTCTCCCTTCTGGTATATTTATGGATCTATCATGGGTTCCTCGAGAGTTCGTCCAGTGGAGGGAGATTGCATTTAAATCAATCCCCTCCTCTCCCGACGGGAGGAAGGAGCTGTTCCTTTCTATTTTGGCTCAAACAGAATCGGTTCTTATCATTCAGGTGAATTAGAGGTGCTATCATCATTTGCTGTAATTTATTGCATAGCTTTCCATCACCTTGGTCGACTGCCATTTCGTATGATTTAGGTAATATTGGACATAGATTATCTTCCTTTTTAGGTTAATCGAGACGATAAAAATGAATGATTAACTGGTGGTAATCATTGTTGAAGTCATGGACTTCACTCACCCATAACTCGAACCTGAAACTGGTTATTTGTACAGTAACCAGCAATAAAGATGGGACATATAGATCCTCAAATACTCGCTTTCCTACAAGGTGTTATGTGTGTTGTCCAACTTCACGGGGGTGGCAGAAGAACTTACAATTGAAAATGTGCTATTAAAATGCACAAATCGACGTATACTCCGTCCCAGCTAACCGTGGAGCAGGCAAACGAAAGCAAGTCTCTGCGCAAGTAGTGACGCGAGATGGCTCCACCAATGAACACGTGAGAAGAACTGAATTGCGTGGAGTGGGGGAAAGCGACCAGCCTTCCCATCAGCGTCTACTGCTTCGCTCTGGCCAATAGATTTTCTTCGCTTCTCTGACGCTATGCGCGGCCTTGCTCCACAGTTAACTGGAACAGTGTATAGAGTTAGGAAACACACATAACGCCTTGCAGGAAACTGAGCACTTCAGGATCTAGGTGTTGCATTTTTATTGCCGGCGACTGTACGTCGCTTTTCTTCCATATTATGGCTAATCGCGACGATGAGGATGAATGATGATGGACAAATATTGATAATAAGGGAATTAAAACGCACATGACAGGACAAGTTTCAATTCAATTGAATCATTTTTGCTTCTACTGTCCAGAAAATGTATGGCACAAATAGGTAAAGAGCTTCTTCTACTTTTATAGGATCAATACATAAACTATTTTCTTCAATATTAACCAAATCTGGATAGGCAAGAACTCTTGCTTAAAGCTCTAAAAATAATTCTTGTTCATGCTTGTAATACTGCGGATCACTATTTATCTCTAGACCAATCATAAGAAAAACAGTCTCTCCCTCGTGGCAGCCAGGTCGCAAATCGACTTGACCACAGCAGCTCCACAGAAAATGAATGTCTCTTCCGCTTTGTAATCACGAGATTCAAGGTTCGATTCCAGACAGAGGCACTTTGAACAGTGATTCGGATCCCACTTTAAACTGTAGGCCTAGTCTCGTTAAACCTATCTCACCCTAATGCCGGCTTCGATATATATATATATATATATATATATATATATATATATATATATATATATAAATTTTACTGAAAATGAAATGCATGTTTCTAAAATTGTGTACAGATGGCAGAATACAGTATATCAATCTCTTTACTCCTTTGATCTGCGATATTGTTAGGAAAGAAAATAACATGAATCATATTCCTTTTGTGTGTATTGACACTCATTTCTATTTATCATGAACAAGGAAAGAACATATTTTATCTCTCGTGAATATACTACGTTGCGTGATGCTAAATATAATTCCAACTATTCTGCGTGGGAACGCCGACTAACATTGTGTTACAGTTAAAAACCATATTAAATGTACGGTTCTTTTGATAGAATGTGTTTTTCTTATAAGAAATTTAAAGATTGCAACAATAGGGTTAAGTTTGTAGTTCTTGTTGTTCGGTTTTAGTGACGTCAAGCAATGAAAGGCGGGGTTTAACCAAATAATTGAAGATCAGTTATGCTATAAGTAGGAAACTTCAGATTTTGAATGTGCGCTGTGTGTTTAAAGCAACACATTTACTCATAGACGAAACTCGCACTACATTTTGTATCATAGAATTACCCAAAAAAAGTGTTTTCTCATTCCGTTCTTTCGCCGCATACATCTTATAATTCTTTGTATTTTCTGAGACCACTACAATATTTCATGCATCTACTACACCTCGGGTACACACACAATAAAAGTATTGCGAGAAAAAGAGTTAAAATATTTGCTTCCCATGGGAGCAAGGACATTATTCTCGTTGCAGGAGACAGAAACAATGCAAAAGCTTGCTTTCCCTTGTATCTTTGGACTCCAGGCAGCGTAACAATATAATATGGGACGGGCGTTGGAGCGAACTTGCATAAAGAGAGATAGTCAGGGTTGGAAACTCGCTGGTAATTTTATGTATTCAAGAAGTGAAAAGTTTGTTTCAGCATCAGACTTTAAAGGGGAACAGTATGCCTCCTCATGTCCTTCCTAGGGTACGTTTACATAACTGGAGTGGTTGCACGAAGAACTTTGCAACGAAAAAACATGAAATTTCACGGACACATCACGATAATCAGTCATATTGTTTTCTATTACATGTTGTTCTTCCTTAAATCGTCATTGGGTTGTTGTTGAGTTGGTGTTTTTAGTCCACTTTATGCACAGTAAGGCTAATCGGGACTGGACCTACAGTTTAAAATGGGATCCGAACCACTTGTGCCTCCACTGGGTATCAAACTCGGGATCCCTTTATATCGCTGTTGGAACAACCAAAAGGCGTATCTAAAAGAATCGCGACTTTCTTTAGTTACATCTTTTGATCGTTCCTACAACGGCCGAACTTCTATAAGTGGTCAACTTCGATCTCGCCACCGGATTTTGCGGGTTCGAATCCCAGCCTACACTCTGTCCCGACTATCTCTGGAACAAGGTAACGAAAACAAGTGTGTGCAAGCAGTTACGCGAGACGGCTCCACCAATGAGCACGTGAGAAGAACGGGATTTCGTGGAGTGGGGAAAAGCGACTACAGTTACCAGTCTTCCAGCAGCGTGAACTGCTTCGCTCTGCCAACTCGATCCCCCCCCCCCTTCTCCTCTGCCGATATGCGCGTCCTTGCCGGGGATAGAGTATAGATATGGGTGTTCTCTGTGCGCCATCTTCATCAATTTCATCTAATCACCGTCGCGATTAACTAAAAGTGTCAGAAAGCGACGTAAAATAACAAAAATACAAATAATGCAATATGCAGGCGGTAGTTTTTCCTTTATACGAGTATATATAACTTCAGAAACTAGTTATCACTGTCTTTTTGTGACATGTAGTCATGTATATTTTCCATTCTGCGAACTTTTTCATTGAAGTTTCTAATAGGTTACTACTTTCATCCAACCAAAATAATATTAAAACTATTATAACGCATTTCTAGTTCCCTATATTGTCACCAATCACTGATAATATTTGAAACTGCTGGTGACCCTCCGTACACCCGCGAGAAAGTGGGAAAATGTGCACTGTTTGACGTGGGCGTCCGTAGGGGGGAGCCAAAGGGGGGCACTTGCCCCCCTGAGATTTCTTGAAAGAGTTAATCTATTTCGGATGGTGAAATTGTAGCGATAATTTATAACAAAAAATATTGATTTCTGCGACTTACAGATTGTTATTATTATTATTATTATTATTATTATTATTATTATTATTTGCAATAGGGTTACACTTAAGCTTACAGTCTATTTTACACTGATTTATCTAACTATAAAACAGCTCTTTGTTCTACATGATTGAATTGTTGCTTTAAGTCCACTTTATGCACAGTAAGGCTAATCGGGACTGGACCTACAGTTTGAAGTGGGATCCGAATCACTGTGCCATGTGCCTCCACCGGGTTTGTCCTACAATGTTAAATATACAGTTATGCAAATTGTATATACAGGGTGAACAGAAACTATAGGGACAAACTTCAGGAGGTGATTTCTGATAACTAAAGGAACAAAAAAGTTCATATCAACATATATCAGGAAACGCATATTTACCAAGGTACGAGGGCGGGCTGAAAAGTAATGCCTCCAATTTTTTGGTGACTGTTTGAAGACATTTTGGATATTGAGCAACCATGCATTGTACTCTTCAGACCTTCCCCCTTCTCCATTCCAAGTTTCAAACTTCTGTCACCATGAGTTACTGAACTAGAGCGAGGAGAATGGCAGCATGTAACCATACTATGTCTGTGCACCTGAAACTGCGTGTGGTGCCCAAGTTTCTAACTGCAGAAAATGTGTTCCCCAATTGACATTCATCAGATAATGAAGGCTTTTTATGGCAATGAATGTGTAACGTCAGTATTGTATGATGTTGGGCTGTTCCTGCTCACCCCCTGCGAGGAACGCTTAACTCTCAAGAAGTTCCTTATCACACACATTGAGAGTTCCTCAGCAGGGATTTTCATTGTGAGCATGAACAGCCCAACATCATACAGTACTGACGTTACACATTCATTGCCATAAAAAGCCTTCATTATCTGATGAATGTGAATTGGGGGGACACATTTTCTGCAGTTAGAAACTTGGGCACCACACGCAGTTTCAGGTGCACAGACATAGTATGGTTACATGCTGCCATTCTCCTCGCTCTAGTTCAGTAACTCATGGTGACAGAAGTTTGAAACTTGGAATGGAGAAGGGGGAAGGTCTGAAGAGTACAATGCATGGTTGCTTAAATCCAAAATGTCTTCAGTCACCAAAAAATTCGAGGCATTACTTTTCAGCCCGCCCTCGTACCTTGGTAAATATGCGTTTCCTGACATATGTTGATATTAACTTTTTTGTTCCTTTACCTGTCAGGAATCACCTCCTGAAGTTTGTCCCTATAGTTTCTGTTCACCCTGTATATAACCCATACAGAATATGAAAATTACAAATGGATGTAATTTAAAAAAACTAGGAGTAGTAGTAGTAATGTAATAATAATAATAGCAACAAAAACATAAACAGTAATAGCGTAGCATATCCGTTCGATTAAGAAATATTGACCCTGGCAGACCTTGTCAGTTCCTGCTCAGAAATGTGTAGGGTAAGCCTTTCACAGGAAATGGTAAGAACACTGGCCTTTGGCGAGAGGTGACGAGAGGCCAAGCGAGGGTTTAAATAGGTGCGCATGAGAGCGACACGAGGCCTTTTTACTTGGAATCATCGGAGATGCAGGAGCTATTCGTCTGTTTTCTAAACCGATCAGGGTAAGCTAGTCTACACCCTTATCTGCCATTCGGATTGCTCACTTCAGTCTAAACCGAATCATGAGTTTATTTTAATGCTAAGTTAGATATCTGTACCTGCCCGTTCAGGGCTGTCTCTACCATCAATAGTATTAATCGGGAGGGGCAAGTTACATCCCTATTTAAGATCCCCGCGTTCATGTTGGAACGCTACGATAGCAACAACAGAAAAAATAACAAAAGTCTGTGACTCTGATCCCCCTGAGAAAAAATCCTGCCGGCGCTCTTGCTGTTTATTAAGATAGTGTGTAATACGATTTTTTTATTCTCTAACGAATGTAGCTGTATTAATCACACACATTATGACGTCGTTGTTGACAAGACTAGGAGTGTGAGGTGCAATACAGTTACAATGTCTGCCTGTTTGTTTTCTTTCATTTATGTGTACATACGCAGATATTTCGTTAAAAACTGTGAAAGTGCTCCGAGATACAATGAATTGGACGAAAGTTCCCCACATTCCGAGGGTAAGCATCTCGGGAAGGAAGGGAGGTATTGGGTTCCTTCCGTTAATTCACACCGTTATACTATTAACGGTGAATGTAAAAATAATTGTCCTGAATCTGTAGAAGAATGTCTGCATTGCTTAACAACATTTATGCTACTGATCATGCCCAACATCAGCGTGAAGTATCGATCACACTGTCAAAACTTCCCACCCTGCCTCGGGGCCAAGGAAAGGGGTTAAGTTTTACAGCATGTGCCTGTATGACCCTCATGGGGTTGTATTTTGCGCCTGCGGTCGCCATGGATACGGAGACATACATATTTATCATGTGCCTCTCTCGTTCCCACTCCTCCATCAGCCCCCCCTCTTTCCCCGTCATGCCTCGCTTAGTTTTTAACTCTTATTTTAACCGCAAGATTTTCGGAGAGAGTTTGGGCGCCATAAACGTTGGGCAATTCTGGGCACTTGGCACGAGGAACTAACTTCCTGCGTTTACCAGGAAGTGACGTAATGGAAATGAACACGGTAGTTGCTGATGAAGAATGACAGGTTCTCGTCACTATTGTTCTGGCTCTTGAATATCTCAGCGACAAACGCCATCTCGTGTATTTTGTGGGTAACAGTCTCGAGCGTTTTCATTATAAACACGAGGTAGATTTATTAACTTAAGGTTAAATTGAGAACAATTTGTTAACAATTATTTTAAACTTACATGTACAGTCACCGACAATAAAAATTGAGCACTTACATCTTGAAAAAATCTCTCCCTTCCAAGACGTTATGTACGTTGCCTAATTCCACGGTGATGAGTGAACTTTTTCAATGGTAAATTCTATCATGGCCATAGAGTTACAACACGCATAAAACTTTGCGAATATTTCAGGATCTAGGTGGCCAATTTTCATTGCTCGTGACTGTACATTTGAAATGCGATATTGGCTTTAATTGATATGATAGACATTTAAAATACTATCCATAATAATAATTGGATGGCGCATGGATGAGCACAATAGGCCTCTAAACTAGACACGCTATTGTAACAAAAAATAATGAAAATAGTCATTTAAAAGACAACGTAATGGCACTGATACTTGAACTTTAAACTTCCATTTCCTTTGTCAGTTACGTTCTTAATTATTGGGATCTACATTGTAATTCATCACTAGTCATCTTTCTAAATGTATCTAGCGTCTAGGCTAACCTGTTATGGAACTACAGTTTAATACAAAGAGGTCATTTCAGTCGTTTACCGCGAGAGCGTCGGCCTCTCGGCGGCCCCTTCATGAAAAAGGTCCCGGCAACAGAAACAGCTTGTTTTGTAATGTTTCCACTTTTCACAATTACAGTTACAATTACAATTGAAATAAGCACGTACCTTGTCGCAAGGATGCTGGAAAAGGTGTTCTCCCAAATACAAATATTTCTGGCACCTTATTTCTGACATCTAATCTTTGATTAGACATCGCTACTTTATCCTCAGTTGTCGCGAGAGCGCCGGCAGCTTATCGGGGGGAGTTGTCAGCCGCGAGAGGGCGCTTCATACTGCACGAATGCGACACCTGTCGGCAGTGATGCCAACCGTAGGGACATGTCCCTACGCATAGGGACTTTTCACTATATTTCGCCCGCGTAGGAACGTAGGGACAGATTTTGCGAAATTAGGGAAAACGTAGGGACTTTTTTCAATTTTGGAAAATAACATTTTATTGTGCAAAGGTGCAAAAGCTTACTCGCCAGTCAGTTCCACTTTCTTCGTGCTCTTTTTCGAATGAATGGATTAGTTTATCTGGATATTTTAGTGAGGAGGAGAAAAAAGAACTAACTAACAAATTTCCATCAGAATTTTGGAACATGTTATAGGTTACCAAGACCTTTCAAGGCAACTTCTTTTTTGAAACCATTTCCACTCTCGCGATAATAGTGCTAAGATTGCCACATTCTAACGCGGAAACGGAAAGAATATTTTCAATCTTCAGTGATACAAAAACAAAAAAGAGAAATAAAATTGGACCAGAATTGTTCAAGACTGCAGGTAATACAGCATCACCAACCAACATCTATCTCTTCACAGCAGCAGCATGTATGACTTCAAATAACATAATCAACAGTAAATTACTCAACGTTATTCATTAGGGGTGTGCGGGATCCCGAAAAGTCAGGACCGGGATCGGAAAAAAAATTCCCGTCCCGATCCCGACTTCGGGAAATGACTTTCCGACTTTTCGGGATCCCGAGTAGTCTGGAAATACCGAATGGTCACTAAAAAGTCGTTAATTATCGACGTTTTCTGCATTGTAAGTTTCTGGAACTTATCGGAAATTGTAAGTTTTTATTCTAGAAATGCAAAAACAATCACTTAAAGTGAAAATGACGTGTAGAATTCGAGATTTCCATCGCTTCGGGAAATTTCGAACATTTCCCGACTTAGTCGGGAAATTGGAATTTTTTCCTGTCCCGAATGTCGGGATTTATAAAAATTCCTGTCCCGATCCCTTACCGACCCAAAAAATTCTGTCCCGCACACCACTATTATTCATTAAGGCAAGAATTTACAATACCGGACCCTTCTGTAATTTCTATGCTACGTCTTATACTCACGAAATAATTAGTCGTGATGATTTATCTCAAGTTAACATGTTGGGGTGAGGTGAAAAAATCGTTCATTAACGTGTAGAAGTTGTAAAATAACTCGCAATGATTCTCCGTATACAAGTATGGTAGCCATATTTGTTGATATGAACAATTGACGTTCCCAATTAGTTACGCTATCTACAGCGTTGCCAGAGTGTTTATTTCATATTTGGAGAGCATGGATCGTGTAAGAATGGCGGAAAGAGAACAGTAAAAAAGTTGTTAATGTTGTAGAGATTGTTAGGTGGAGTGTGTAGGCCGTGGGCTAATTAATAAACTTATGTATTTCGGTATATTGCCTAAAGAAGGTGCTTATATGTGACAGTGACAATCACGATGTAGAAGAACATGTGGAATGTAGACTGACTTGATTACAGGTAAGTTTGGCAACAGTGCATCGATCTAAAAATTGCAGGATACCAAAATGGCGTCTTCGATGATGAACGTTTGCTGTTGAAGTGCGACGAAAATAAGATTTTTTGTCGGTTCGTAATCACAATTAGCGCAAAATCATTCACGGATAGCTCCACTGACCATTCTCGGTAAGGTTAGGTTAAGTTGAGTTAGGCAAGACAAGGCAAGGCAAGGCAAACATAGTTAAAATTTGGGGTCGAAAATCCATACACGGGTAGCCCCACAAACCATTGACGGATAGCCCCACGAACCATTCAGATTAGGTTAGGATAGGATAGGCAAACATAGTTAAAATTTGGGGTTGTAGTTAATATCAGGACTGTATATATATTTCGTTTTCTTAAATATTGGAAACACAAAATCTTCCAGTAAATAATGAGCAATCGTGCCGATCTCGGACCACTCAATTTCACTTATTTTGCCATTTCTACACGTGACCCCCAAATTTTTACTTCAAATTCGTGATTAGGAGGCCTCAATTAGTGAGTATGCGAAATATTACAAAAAACGGGGAGGGGTCCTGTATTGTAAATTCGCTCCTTCATTAATTGTGGAAGCACCGAGCAGAAAGATTTAGTAAGTAAATGTGTATATTTTATCTTCTGTTTTGCATGCTCATGACGTGATGTTTTTTTTAGTCGCTTTACTTCTCGTAGGGACATTTGGTAGGGACATTGCCGAAAAATGGTTAGCAACACTGTCGGCTACCAGACGTAGTGAGTCTACGCTCATGTTCACTTCTGTTTGCGTTTATTAGTACGCGTGTTGTTTATACTGTGTTATTGAGTTCGTGCGCTATTCATTGCTAGTGCTTTATTGTGTGTTAATGTTATTCATTCATTAGTTATGCCGCTAAACAAATATAGTATTGAACAAAGAGTTTTTATGTACGATAATTACGTGAAAACGAATTCTTGCAGAAAAGTGCTCAGACAATTACGAGAGACAGTATCTCTTGAACCTAAGAAACTTGTTGTATTGCTGTTGAAGGAGGTCATTTTCAACATCTCTTATAACACAGGAGGTTAGTGATCATCATTATTATTACTTTTAAATATAATTTTACGCCTTCGGTTTGCTTTATGCGCCGGGATGCTGTCTTCCCTTTCTGTCAACTGAGGATAAAGTAGCGATGTCTAATCTAAGATTAAATGTCAGAAATAAGGTGCCAGAAATATTTGTATGTGGGAGGACACCTTTTCCAGCATCCTTGCGACAAGTTACGTGCTTATTTCAATTGTAATTGTAACTGTAATTGTGAAAAGTGGAAACATTACAAAACAAGCTGTTTCTGTTACGGACTTCCTGTAACGCAATTTTCCGGGACCTGTTGCATGAAGGGGCCGCCGAGCGGCCGACGTTCTCGCGGTAAACGACTGAAATAACGTCTCGTAGAACCCCGGGACCGGAATCAAATTCTCTTGACTCCATTTATATTTGTGTATACTTTGTCTCAGGAGTCTGGAACAAGACCGCGAATAACTGTAGGTAAGGGGAGAAAGCGAGTGGATGGACCAAAGCAGTACGCGCTGCTGTAAACGGGTGGTAGTTAATGGGGCAGGGAGTTTGTTCCAGTCTCTAATCTCTGTAATAATGAAGAACTTGTTATATGCGGAGGCGTTATGTGTGGGTATTCTTAGATTGTGTTTCTTGTGATAATGTTTCTAGCAGAACTGGAGAAGTATTTTGGAACAATAATACATGGGGATTAAAATGTATCTTGAAATTTTAAAAAAAGCATTTCATTGAAAGATTGACAGTACTGCTGAAAAGTACTCTAGAATAGAATACAAACACAGTACATTTCAACGTGGTGATCCTGTAAGTATCAAATCACATCTTTTGTGTAGACCGGAACACACGCTCCAACATAGCTGGTGTGATCTCCCTTGTTGCTGCAGCTATTCGTTGTGTCAGTTGCTTTATGATGTTGGTCTTTACTTGGTACACTCTAGATTAATGAAACATTAAGACAAAATAGTCTAGGGGAGTCAGGTCTGAGAGCCAGCCACCCAAAGCCTTGGTGAGCCACGGCCGATCCACCTACTGGGGAAGATGTCTATGAGATAGTACCGAACGCTTCTGGCGAAATGGGGTGGTGCATCATCTTGAAGGAAAACTATGTATTTTATCCCATCCTGAACACCATTCAATAGCGATATTGGGAATATATCATTAGACTTTTGAATCACCCTCTATATCCATGCCTTGACCATGGTTCGAACCCAGCACCTCACGTCACGTTCACCACTTCACCACAAAGTAGGGATACCCTTGCTTACCTTAACCACTCATCAAACTGGTTCAGTGGTTAAATGTACGCACATTACCATAGATTTGCGCTTTGGTAGAGAGAAGAAAACGGATTTGTAGTTCCCAGGAGTCGCTAAACCTTTCTCCTTGTGAGCTCGCGTTCCTCAAGCCTGCCAAGCGCTAATTGTCACCTGGCAAGAAGGCTGTTGTGATTCTTGATTGCCATCCCCTATTCAAGATGGCGGTTCCCTCGTCGACGATCCAACGTGTTGTGTGCTAATTAAACAAGGAGAGGGCTGTTCTGACTGTCAAGTCGAGAACAAAACTTATGTCTTATACAAGATCCACCCCTTTTGCACAGCACGATCCAGTTCTCCACGGATAACATTCACTTGTGCCGTCATGACGCAGAACGCTTTCGAAGATCTATTTGGCACACGTTTGAGTCATCCACAAGGGAAGGGAATTCTTTATATCTTCCGTGACGTAATAGAGCATTGGCCTCTAATGAGTTCCTTGTGGACCAATCGTTATGGTACCTGTCATGCGAAAGACCCTTGTTCGAATCCGAACAATATCCCGGCATAAACCCAGCCTGTAATCAGTGGATGCCTGGGGGGTAACCTTGGCAGCTCAAGTTGGTCGGAGTCTGTTGTTGCTCACCTCACCGCTAATAATGTCGACATCGAGAATGTGTTGTGACCTACCTCCGCACCCCCTGTGTAGCTTCATGGTTTGGGGTAATGCACAGAGGCTAGATTTATTCTTAGCTTTCACATTAGAAATAAACACAAAATGCATGTATTTTGAAATATATTTCTTTCTGTATTGATTTTGGTGATTCAGAGGCACCATCACAAAAATGTTTCCGCCGAGGTTTTTTTATGCGACCCTCCTTAGTACTCATATAAATAGTTTTATTTTGAAACCTCTTCAGTGCAAGTGAAATGAAACATGACCAACGACAAATAGCTGAAATAGTCGGTTGCATCTCCATACAAATAAGTTTTGACACCCCTGGTCTAGTCTATTTAGTGACTCTGTGTGTGTTGAATTGTGCAACATATGGCATTTAGACCACAGTTGGGAGTACTCATTTTCAGATTTGTTCACTATATGGCAGCTGCATTGTTGTTCCAAGAACTTTGTTTAAAAAAAAATTCTTTAAAACTGGTTGCCAAAATTGTCTCGTTTTTACTTTTAAAAATTGTCTGTAGGCATCTTGTTTTCACATCCTCCCAAAAGAAAGGTTGATGCGAAATATGAGGAGGAAAATATTACAATATAACACTGATTACTAAGAAAAAAGTTATAATCTCCCCTCTAGTGAACAAAGGGCTAATATACTGTAATTACGACCATCTACTTCGGTGGCGGAGTAATCAGAAGTTCCAAGTTCGAACCTTGGCCAAGCATCATGAGTTTGTCCCATTATCTTATCAATTCATCCTCACAATCGCGATCAACCCAAGAGGTAGAAAAGCTGTTTTCAATAACGCAAAAATAGTAACAGTGAAATTGTTCCTTAAGTCCAGCCTTCTTGATTTACATCCCAACGAGCTTGCATTTGATACAACCTCCTACTCACCAAATTTCATGTCTCTAGCTCTCAAAGTTCCCGAGATACGGAGACACAGGTCGCCGTTGAGGCTTATAGAAACCTAAGATACACAGAAGCCATCATCATTCCAATACAGAGACGAGTATCACAATACAACACGTTTTCACATAGTCGAGAAATTCCTCGCAATTCTTTCCGTCTGCGGTTTTCTGGGTTTGATTAAGATTCCCGTAACGCTCCGCCAGCATCACTTCGGCGCTGGTGGCCCTGGCAAAAGGCTGCTCTCTCGCTGCATACAAGTTGCTCCATTATTTCCCATCTCTCTTATATCTGCAAGATTCAACTCTCCGTCTCATCTTTCCCTCCCTTTTTATTCATGGAAGGAAGGGACCTTAACGAAACGGGCGGAAAGCACATTAAAATGTCCGCTGCAGCAGTGGCCAAGCATCTTTCTAAGAAAAATTTATTCCCTTTTTTTCTCCCGTCTTCTTTTACTTTAGCAAGGGATGCTGCTGGTAAAAATATGCTTGTTTTTTCTTTTTCTCAGAGTTCGGATGGAGGTCTTTTTAAGGGGAAAGGTGGATTGTGCTATTTTTAGCGTTATTGATGAGCCGATTCCGTGGTGGAACAACTGGTTCTGAAATGTAAAAACTAGCTTCTGGTTGAAGCAAATGTTTACGAGTTGGACCAAATGGCTATGATTTGAATTAGGTTTTTAGATGCAGAGATGAATTGGTGGATGAAATGATGTACCAGTGGCTCTGGTTCTGCTGTTGACCAAATGGTTCTGAGATGTGTGTACCTAGCAGTTCTGAGGCGGATCAAGCGGTTCTGAGGCGGACCAAGCGGTTCTGGGGCGGACATAGCGAATCCAAGGCGACCAAATGGTTCTGCTGTGTACCTGGAGATTCTGAGGTATACCTAGTTGTTTTACGATGGGCCAAGTGGTTCTGAGGTTGACCTAATAGCTCTACGGTGAAACTGACAGTTCTGCGGTGGACCTAGTGCCTCTGAGGGGTCCCGGAGGTGGATCTAGCCGTTCTTGTAGCGATTAGGATATTCTTAGGTGGTCCTAGTAAAGATGTGTCTACAGTGGTTCCGAGATGGTAGGCGTTTCAGGCTGCATTTAATGGTTTGAAAGTTAACGAGGTTGTTCATGTTAGTGGTTGTCTGAGATGGATCAAGTAGTTCAGGAGCAAACGAACTCGTTGTGATATTCCTAGTAGTTATGAAGTGAATCAGTTATTTCTGGAACAGATTACGCGATTTTGGAGTGAACAAGTAGTTCTGAGGTTTTCTAAGGGGTTTTGAAGCGTATCCAGTGGATCTGGGCGGAAGAATTCTTATGAGGTGGACCACGTAGTTCTGAGATAGTTTTCCTTGGCCTTACAGTTTCTTAAATGGTGTTGGAGACCTAGAAAAGACGCTAATGTAATGCGAAGGAAGACGTAGACACACATTTGGTGTGTCGAAGAGCTAATTTGAATACGTAAAATCTTGCTCTTTCATTCTCGAGAAATGTCCAGGACGGGCTTCCAAAGAAAAATTGAAGTTATTTTGCTCTTCTATGTTCAGACACATTAACGAACACATTTCAGGCACGCATAATAGATCTTAACAATGATTATAGTTAAGGTCCAATTGTCTTTCATATCATTAAATTTGAAGTTATATACTTGCGTGTTACAATTGTTTCCCGCAATCTGGTATCAAGACAAAGCCTTCTCCGTGGTTTTACCTTATCACTACACTCGAATGCTGGGAATATATTTGTAGTAAATTATATTCATTTTTCTTTAGAGCCATGGTACTTTCACCTCATGTATCGGTTAACCTAATGTTACTAAATAAGCTAGTAGGTAATAATAAAAAAAACGTTATTTTTATGTTATAATATCAGCATGTGCCTTCTAAATGAAAGTTATTTTCAAAGACAAATTGTTACTGAGAAAAGTACATTGTAACCTAAACAGTATTAAACTATTCTTGGAAAAACTCTACACATAACTAAAGTAGACGTTTTTTCCCTTTCAACAAAATACTATGTCTCTTTTCTGAGCATGTGTGTATACTTGCAACTTGCTTAATTATTTAACTTTCGTCGTACATGGAGAAGATATTATTTTCTTCATTTCCTCGTTCTCTTCCCTCCGCCTTCTCCCTCTCTATCTCCCTCCCCCATCTCTCTCTCTCTCTCTCTCTCCACCACTTGACGTTGACTGAGGACGAAGTTAAAAAATTAAGCAAGTCGCTTAAAGATGCAAGACTGGTCCTCCTCAGATGCCGCTACACGCTGTTTTGTCTTCGGTTATATTGTGGGAAAACTCTTGCAACTCCGACACCAGACTGACATAGAAAATGCTCGCTGAATTTTAAGTTGCACCCAGGAGGTGAAGAAAGCAAAGTTTGAAACGACAGCTTCGGGGATCTCGGGACTACAGTAAGCCCTCGGTTTTAGGTATCTGCGTCATTTGCGATCCTTGCATACAGCTAATGAGCATTTGTATTTAAGGAAAACTGTGAAATGGACATTGATAGAACTTTTTGGGGATGCAGAGTTGGGTAATGAGTAAGTAGAATGTTTCAGTTTCTTAACGACAACAATATTCCCGTTCTACCATTCTGAATCTTATCAAAATACAATACCCTGTAGGTTTAGCCACAAAACAATCGCTGAACATAGGCCTACTTGCAAAACATATGATCTTTGTGGAAGTGGTGACAATCTTCTGGGAAGTGAACTGAAAGCATTGTTCACGTAAGGGCCTCCCCGATGGCGTCGTTTCCTTGTAATCAAGGGATCTCGGGTTCGATACCCGGTGGAGGCACATAGTGGTTTGGATCCCACTTTAATCTGTAGAACCAGCCACAATTAGCCTTTTTGTATATAAAGTGGACTTAAAACAATAATTCATTTTTCGCGTGCTGGCTATGTTTGCGGAAGTGACGATCCTTGGAACAGCGACGTGACCAGATTGTGATGGGACTGTGGTTTAATCTTAAGTCCAGCCTCTATCATCATAAAATCCGCTGTTCGTGGCGGAGTGTAGTACTACGCGGTCAGAGTTCCTAGGTTCCACCCTCTGGTCAGACATGTGCGTTTCGTTGTGCTTGTTCATTCATCTATTTTATTATGTCAGCATCCTCATTGTAGCGATTAACCTGGATAAGGAGAGACGTGGCGTAAAATAACTAAATTTGTAATACAATACATTACCTTTAAACTCGAGGATATAAAGTATTCCATTATCTTAGGCAAAGTACAACTGACAGCAAAGATAAATTTTCGTTCCTGTAGGAACTATTTGATCACCTAGTAAAAATACCCAATGTTAATATAGCGTAAACAGTTCCCCTAATTTCTCAATCGCCATCACATCCAACACTTCTACAAAGATAATCTGTTTTGCAATTAGGCCTATGTTCAGTGATTGTTTTGTGGCTAAAACCTACAGGGGTATTGATAAGATTCAGAATGGAAGAAGGGGAATATTGTTATGGTAAGAAACGTGTGACTCAACTCTGTATCCCAAAAATACCTATCAAAAACACTTCCCCAGTTTTTCTTAAAATTTCCAAATTTTCAACTTAAAACCTGTAACTGATGAAATAACATTTCTTGCGTTCACGGAGGGGGTGGAGTAAGGTTCTAAAAGGAGCTACTGATAATTATATTCCTCTATTGCCTCCGACTCTTCAATCAATACAGACACGTGTGTTATACGTGTTGCGTGTGTGTGTGTGTATAAAGGGAATTACGACGCTTGATAACCCTATATTATATACAAAAATACGCCCCTGTAAAGACAAATGCAAAATAGCTTCTTGGTCGCGTAGTTGTATTTCGCTTGAAGAAGCTCCATAACCAACTCCGGCCAGAGACCCTATGCAAATCACCCAGCGCAAAAGCACGATATAACCCAGTCAGCACTTTACCATATTCCGCTTTTGGTGGACTTCATCCGTTTTCATCGGTATCCCCTACGATCATACATCCCCCCTCCCCCCCCCCCTCCAGCCCCGTCCGCAAAAAAACAGCCAGGAAATCTTTCCGAACCATTAACCCTGGCTGCATCAACCACCCTCGGCATCCCTCGATCCACCCCTCTCCACCTCCCGGTTGTAGTGAGGATGCTTCCGGTAGAGATCAGCGTTTCCAACCGGGCAAAATTTGGCACCAAAAAAAGGTCAAAAGAAACGCCGAAAAATTGATGACAGGTGGGATTTATTGGGATAATAAATAACTCCCGAGCTTTTCTGCGAATCTGGAATTTGCGTGGATATTAACATCGCTAAATTATGTGTCTGTTAAATTAATGACCACTTGCGTGCGACGCACAGTTTCCTTGGTGCATTATCCGTTATCATCATCTGAATATTTCAGTCTTTGCGTTGGAGAAAGCAATTTTTCAGTGTCTCCATAATCCTATTATGGTAACTATTAAGAAAGATCAAGTACATGGTGTATAAAAAGTCAAGCAAATCTTTAAAAATGTACGACAAAAATTAGCAATAAAAAAATCTGTGTAAAGAATGGAAATTGAAAAAATGAGAATACGAAATTTAAAATCTTCCAATTATGAGAGCTGAAAAAGTAATACTATGTACTAAAATGAATAAAAAAAATGTAAACGTAAAAACGAGAGAGACCAGAGTGGCAGGAAACAAATGCAACACACTTATCAAGAATTTATAACGAGAGAAAATAAATAGAGCCGCACGAAAAAGAGGAAAGATTAAGAAAATAATAAATGAGAAGAGCGTTAAATAAAAGAATGATAAAATTTAGAAGGAAAATGTGGCAAAAAAAATATATCAACCTAATAAGAAAAATAAAGACTACACGAATATAAAAAAATGTGTAAGTCATATAATTAGATTTAAGAAATACTTTCAGAACAAAATATAGAAAACGACAGACAAGGAATACAAATATGGGGAGAAAGAAAAACAAGTATGATAGAGGAAGGGAAAGTTCAGAAAAGTAATATTTAAATAGAAACAGAAGAAATGTTTAATTAGAAGTGAGGTTTATTTTAAAATTTCACCAAAAAGTCAAATCTGCTTCAGAGAGAAATACAGTTGCAACCTTGGGCGTCCGGAAGGGGGGCAAGGGGGGCCGTGCCCCCCACCTGGAAAATGAAAGTCAACCAAAAAATATGTATTTCACACATATAATTTCATTTTAGCCATAATAATGTGTGTTAATTATTGCATGAACACCATAAATTCAAATTTAAGCAATGTTTTTTAGGGAACAACACCATTTTTGGGAAAAAATTGTCTTCGTTTGCCCCCCCCCCTGGAAAAAAATACCTTCCTTGCCCCTCCCTGGAAATAATCCTGCGGACGTCCATGGTTGCAACTACTGTGCAGAAAGATATTTTATGTAAACGATATACAACTCGGCGTTTTCTGTTTAGTATTCAAGCGACATAGAAAAAATTATGCGGCGTTAAAAACTATGTTGTCCATATAGTAATTTTCGCAGTTCGGTTGTTAGTTTTGGCGAGTCGAAATGTGAAAGCTAACTTGTCATATGCTTGTGCTCAAAGAATATCGCCTGGCACACAGGCGACCCGCGATACAATATTGTAAAGTGGGTTGCAGGAAAACAAGGATACAACACTAAGAAAAGACGCAGAAGGACTGGAGAGGAGAACTTTATTTCAATTCGTTAAGAGTGTTTATCTGTGGTGTTACCGCTGTTGGTGTAGTGGTTCGTAAATTCTACCACATCGTCATCAAAAAGTTTCAGGTTCGATTCTCAGAGAGGTCCGCAAATCTGACGCTTTGTTAAGAAATTAAGAGCCCAGTCACGATGTCCTTCTTACACAAAATTTAACTCGGCAAGTAACTTCGACCGTGAATTTGGGACTTTTGTTGGAATTTTCATATTCACGAAGGCCGCAACGGTCCGTTGGAGTATTTTAAAGTTTAATTTTGTCAGGCAGCTTCCCCCTCCCCCCCCCCCTGCGCCATGTAGCTTCAATGGAACCAGTTCCCTCACTTGAAAAGACTGCAGTACTAGTCTTACCTCTCCGGAAGCGGCTTCAGAGCACGTCAATACGAGGCAGCGAAGGCTGTTTACTTTTTATCTCTCAGGGCGGATCCGCGATGCCAATTCTGTGAGCGCCTCGGGCGACCTCCGGGTTCCCGGAATCTTCCTCGAGAGAAAGCTTCCAGAAGCTGAAAGTTGTCAAACAACCTCCGTGAAGCGAGGCGCAGACGGAAAATCCGTTTATAGTCGCCGGCTACAGAGAAAAAAAAAACAAGAAAATTCTCAATAAAGATATTCCTTTTTTTATTGAAATGTACGGAGTGCACGTATACCTTTTGTTAAGGCAACAATACTACCTTGATTGTTTATCAAGGTGTGTGAAGTAGCAAACAAATGTTGAACTGATCGAGCTTAACTATTTGTGATACTTAACAAGCCACTTGTGTCGCCCTTGTCGCACTCCGCGAAGTCGCATATTTTAATCTGATTTGCATCATCTTCTTGATCTGTTAATTTCCTGTAAACGTGTTTATTTCAATTGAAGGGTCAGGGGGCGAAAAGGTAGTCAATTTTCTGTCGAAAGTGAGGTATTGGTGTCATTTCCTGCCATGTTGATGCTTTACTTTACAACATGTTTTCTTCCGTTTCATACGTTTGGCACTCCTTTTGATTTACATATCCAGTAACGTTTTGTAATGAAAATTGCATTTTTCTTAAGTTTGACGAAGGTTGACTTGCCTGTTTTTCCCTCTGAGCCTTCAATTAGTTCTTGCTAATACATCGCATTCAAAAATACGTCATTGTTTTAAAAGTAATACTAACATTCTTGAAAACCTGTTGTTAATGTCAAAAAAGCTTTTTGTGGCAATAAGACGCAGAAACTTGTAATAATGCAATAACAACGAAAACTTGTAAACAATGGTTGCTATATCAAAAGGTCTGTTTTTGATAGGAAAAATATGCACATTTTGTACAGGTACATTATTCACATATAGATAACTTTATTGTCGACAATTTTCCAAAAAAGACCATTGAGTTCCTACCGTTTTAGATCTGCCTATACTCTACTACGAAAGTCAGAAATAGGATTGGGAGAGTGGTATATTTGGCGTCGAATTACAATAATAAAGACGACTGGCTCCATCTATGCTGTGAGGTAGCTTAACCTTGCAACAGATTTTTATGCATTAATCCGCGCGTAAACGGCACAGTTCTTCCCGTGTCAATCTCGCACGAGCCGTTAAGCAATATTCGAGAAATATCATACTTCGGTGAGAATCAAAATATTGGCAGCATTGCTCGTAAGAAACACGTAGAATTCCTATCTAGACCGTCATAATTCAGTTTTCTGTAAGGAGAGACTTCAGATAAGTTCCTTAAATCTTGGTTGCAAACTTTATCGTCGATTACAACTAAAACTACGTAATTATCAGAAAGAAGGATAACTTAACAGGATTTGAAGAAGCGTGATGAAAACTAACAAAAATACTTAAATATGCCAATAATGACTATTTGTTATAATAAAATTATTATTATCCTTTTACATATAAATTTTAATAATGTAATTATATTAGTATTATAATGATAATTGTTTTCTAAATCACCTCATCGTTGTAGGAGAGACTGCACATGAAAAGCAAGTTCAAGAAATGATAAAAAGTGTGACGATGAGTTGGCAAAACTTCTGGTCCCTGATGCATAGAGTTCATCAGCATCCTGTATGCGTGAGTTCACAAGAGCTGCGGGATATCCACCGGAAATATTACGTTAGTTTTCAGATCCGCGTTCGCAAAATTCTGGCGTCCGGCAAAATACGCCACCATTCTGCATTTCGTCGTCATATTTCCGCAGCTTCTCAAACACTGCTCGCATCTGCTAGTATGTGTATATCGACAGTGTCCACACAACTGTTGTCAACCTATTCGCCACTCCGACTTCGATTCTTTCCAAAAGGATTAGTCATCGAAGGTTTGACATATCCATGGAAGGGAAAAGCTACACCCTGCATATTTCAACATACCGTAACGGGTTGTTTATTGAGTTTTACTTTTAAGTTCACTTTATGCACAGACAGGTTAATCGGGACTGGTCCTATAGTTTAAACTGAGATCCGAACCACTGTATGTCCTCACCGGGTATAGAACCCGGGAATCGTTGATTACAAAGCGATGCTACCGGGAGGCCCTATATGAGGAGATGTGATAATCGGGCCCAACACATTCACAATCTTCTCCATTTGTAGAGGTGAATTGATTAGCACCACACTCCGACCGCTTTTTACAGCCCAGTACCAATTGATTAGAGGCTGAGTGAGTCTTAGAGTAGCTCGATGAAGGGGCATTGCTCACTCACCCCGTGAATCGAACCGGAGTATCTTGCGTGTCAGGCATGTACATCATGCCGACCCAAGATTGTGCGACAGTAAAAAAGTCACTTTTTCACCCTGCTCATTAATATCTACTTCTACATGATCTTTACCTCAGAATAACGTAGCAGCAGACTCACAATTTCAAATTATGGCCCTGATAATAATAATTTCGTATCTGTTTTTCTCTTCCCCGAAATTGACATTCTGAAAATACTCATTCTGATTTTAGCAATTAATTACTTTATAGAACTTCCTGTACGGAATAATATAGCAATCAACAGACCGTTAAAAATATAAAATTCCTTCAGAAAATTGCCCAGAAACTTACGGCGCCAACAATGTGGTTACGGAAGTGTCAAATGTGTAAATCAACGGAGCAACTGCTCCAGAACTAGATGGAGTGAGGATGAAGGGTTTGGCGGTCACTCCACAAGTAATTCCAAAGAGCGTTCTCTCATCCCCAGAGGAAGATGTTTCATCAGCTGCTGTAGCATTGTGGCATTCTCCCTTCCACGGAAGGCTTCGGAAAAAGTACAAAGCAAGTTCCTCAGCCGCGGGGCGCCGCCAAATCCCACGACTCCTCGGAAGTTGCGGGAGGGCGACTCCAGCATCGTGATGCGTGGGGGATTCAGGAGGGAGGCTGAATTTACTGCCGCGTCAAGGAGGAGATGGGGGGGGGGGTAGAGGGGCGAAAGACATCCGAGAAAGTAATTAGTCCCTCCTGGTTGAATTCCTACGCACGGAATCCTCCCCGCAGGAATTTTTGTGGACTATTTCTTGGGACGCCGCAGAATTGATGTTTAAATTTTTGTCTCCTTCTAAGTTTCGAACCGCGTTGGGTATTCTTTACTCCCACAGCTCCCATTATGGTCGACTTATTGTATTTCTGATTTAGCGTCGCTGTCCTAGCACTTGGAAGTTCATCACAAAGATAAGGATGAATCATTAGATGAGATTAATGAATGGAAACTCAATTTGCTCCGACCAAGATTCGAATAACCTGGAACCTTTCGTGACGAGAGGCATTGTACAGTCACGGACTCGTCTGGGTTGAAAGTCAGTGGTATCGTTACACCCAGGAACGTCCGTAACTGTACAGGAGGGGTTAATTTTAGATAAGTCCAGACAGCTCACCTCAGGAGATCGAACTACAATGTACACTCGAGGAAAGAAATATTTCCCCCATAAGGTTACGTATTAAGGCTCTATGGGAGAAGTACAGAACTATCATTGCTCGATTCGAGGTCTCGAGATACCTATATTAAAATATACGCCATATCTCCAACCCGTTAACCCTTTAACTCTCCTTTGTGCATCCTAGTTGAGTTTCGTCCATCTGAAGAAACACATTTCAGGAATTCCATTTAAACTTAGTTCCGTCACGGTTATAATAATCATTGCATAAAGTAGATATAAAATAAATTTTGTCCACGTGGGACTAAATTTGGTCCCTGGTTTTAACACCACAAACTGTTACAGATCTGCCAATCATGTCATCAAGAGAAGAAAGACAGTGTACTAAAAGAAATTTCAGATTCTAGCTTCTTTTAGTAGTATTTCAGACAGAGTTAGCAACCTCGGAAAATAGAAAACCATGCAAAAAAGACAATGTCTCTTTCATTGTTATAATTGGGATTTGTGAATTGGTTATCTGCCAGTAACAGTGAAAACTCTACGCCAAACTCAGAATTCGAACCTAAAACCCATGATATCATAATGCGGTTAAATCAAATCATGGAGGCTGATATTATTATAGTTTTCACCCAGTGAAAAGAAGGCATTCTTTTTACACTTAACACGTTAATATGTACTTAAAAAATGCATAACCGTACGATAATTACAGATACTGAGAAAGGATATGTTTGGGTGACAAATATGAAGAAATGATAATTAGTTTTGTTGAAGTGCAAGAAGGTCGACAACGCCCATAAAATAATAAGTTTTGCTCTGATCAAATAAACCTCTCTGCTTAGCACACCACTGACCATGTAACACATGACAATGTCAAAAATGGTAGACTATATATATATAAAAAAACACCACACTTACACATGACGCCATTTCAATTCATCCCATCTCCGTTCACTAACAGTTATTGTTCCAACTTTATGGACCCTCCTTGGGGCTCTCTCCTGCATTTATAACGAAACGTTCCACCAACAATAAAGCATAGCAATTCTGTAAAGCACGGAACAGAGGAATTAGTGAACCGATTGGAGTAACCATGGCAACGACAGACAAACCGTGTTGTATGTGATCTCTCCAGTGATGATGATATGTGTGCGTTCGATGACGGAAGTAACCAAAGCTTGTTTACGTCAGACCGCGTCATAAATCGTCACAACAAACGACCCGATACTGCGCGATACTCAACGCCCAGGATAAAAAAGTAGCACCCTTTGAATCCGCGTCAATTGACGTGCAATGTGAAATTTAAATTATGGCGATGCATTCAGCAGAATATAGCCCATATAATACACAGCGAATGGTTTGCAATGTATGAAACGGTTTTCCTACCTTCGCTTCAACTTTATAGTGTATTTCAAAAGCAAGACTTCGGAAATGGAAGGATAGGCTATGGAAATGTGTAATAAATAGCTACCAAGCAAGAAATAATATGTCCATAATGAAAAACACAACGAGCAATGAAATACAAATTATAATATTGAAAACAATGTAAAAGCAATGGAGAAATATTGAAAATGAAAGAAAACAAAAAATAAAATGAAGACAAAGAAAATCTATGAAGAAAGAAATGTAATGTAGAAACAAAGAAAAGCAAGAAGAACAAGTGAAAGAGTGGGTCATAATGTCTAAAAATGAAAGTTTTCGGGCCTCTCCGATGGTGTAGAAATAATGCTGACACCTTGTTTGATTGAGTTTGTTTTTGAAGTCTACTTTACGCACAGAAAGGTTAATCGGGACTGGACTTACAGTTTACAATTAGATCCAAAACACATCGAACTTGTTATCCTTTGATTACAAGGCCAACGTTACCACCACGCCATCGTGGAGGATCCGGCTGTCACCTTCTAATCAAGGGAGTTCGGCTCACGGTTAAGGCGCACCACACAAATGTTCAAAACACACTTTACACTGTAGGTCGGTTACCCTATTTGAACATAAAGTGGACTTAAAGCAAACTTTGTCAAGCGTTCTTCCAGATTTTTCTATTATGCGTAGGTTTTCTACCTCTGTAAGCTTATTGCTACTATCGGGGCTCGGGACTAAAACGTGATAATCAACACAACAATAGAACTGAGAAAAATGCAAGTGAAAGTTTGTCCTCCAAGTTGTGGCTTACAGACTACTCAGATGTTCCAGTCTGTTTCTAACAATTACCGGCTAGTACGTGAAGCGTATCTAGCAACCGGATCCAAATGGTTCTCTCGAGACGCTCAATCGTGCTTTGGTAGAATTATTTAGAAAATAACACAATGAAATTTTGTCCATGTTTTTCCTAGGATTCGAATATAGGACCCCTGGCTAAGTAGTGTTCTCTTTAGGCTCTATTTTATGAAAGAGCAATGATAAAACAACAAAGACACAAAGGGAAAGCAACGAAGGTAAGGAGGGAAAGCAACGCAACAAAGGCAAAAAGGGAAAGCAACGCAACGAAGGCAAAAAGGGAAAGCAACGCAACGAAGGCAAGGAGGGAAAGCAACGCAACGAAGGCAAGGAGGGAAAGCAACGCAACGAAGGCAAGGAGGGAAAGCAACGCAACGAAGGCAAGGAGGGAAAGCAACGCAACGAAGGCAAGGAGGGAAAGCAACGCAACGAAGGCAAGGAGGGAAAGCAACGAAGGCAAAAAGGGAAAGCAACGAAGGCAAAAAGGGAAAGCAACGAAGGCAAAAAGGGAAAGCAACGAAGGCACAAGGAGTAAGCAACGAAGGCACAAAGAGTAAGCAACGAAGGCACAAAGAGTAAGCAACGAAGGCACAAAGAGTAAGCAACGAAGGCACAAAGAGTAGGCAACGAAGGCACAAAGAGTAGGCAACGAAGAGACAAAGAGTAGGCAACGAAGAGACAAAGAGTAGGCAACGAAGAGACAAAGAGTAGGCAACGAAGAGACAAAGAGTAGGAAACGAAGAGACAAAGTAAAAGCAACGAAGAGACAAAGTGAAAGCAACGAAGGCACAAAGAGTAAGCAACGAAGGCACAAAGAGTAAGCAACGAAGAGACAAAGTGAAAGCAACGAAGAGACAAAGTGAAAGCAAAGAAGAGAAAGTCAAAGCAATGAGGAAACATAGATGATTTTACTGCATGAATATAGTGTTCTTTAAACTTGCAAATAGATGATGCTTACAAGTTTTGGAAATTAGCTCGGCATGCAATCAATGTGCAGTACATCATATAATAATTTTCATGAGCCGCCTCGGTGGTTTTGAGTGCTCAAAAGTCAACCTCGTTGAAACGTTGACACGAAAGTTCAAGACAAGGTTGCAATTTGAGTTTCCAAGAGGAAATCTCGTGTTTATATTACATTGGTAAAAAAACAAATGGAAATTAGTTTGCAGATGATGCAGCTATTTGAGAAAGAAACGTAGCGAACTACCAAGTTTACCTGCAAATTAGATCACGAGGCCTGGAGCGTTTGAAGCAGAAATGCTCAGAAAAAATATCTTTCTGCTCGATCAACGCGAACCAAAGCTTAACAAGCGGTCGAATCCTTCCGATACAAGAAATGGTACACTTTCATCTCCTTCCGCGTATTCATAACGCTGGAAATGATTAATTTTGAAAGCCCTTTCGTTTTTTGCTTTTCTCTCTCTCTCTTCTCTTGTTTCTGCGTATTGCACGCTCGACCGAAATAATGGAATTCTTGAGCGTTGACTTCGCTCTTATTTCCATTAATCTTCCATTAATTTAACGTCAGGGCACGTTGAAACATTGTTGCCAGCTCATTGAACATTCTTCCCCCGCAAACTTCTTCCTGTTTAAACAAACCGAGGAGAACTTTCGTGTACGGAAACTCTTCTGAATCAACACGGAGACGTTATTGTCAGCGGTAAAACTTGAAATGAAACATCGTTGCTGTTTTGCTCTGGGGACATTAGGAAAACGTGCAAATCAAGGCAAGAAACTATAAAAAACAAAGGAAGGAACTACAAGGAAAAGTAATGAAAAACACAAGGAACACAAAAAGTTATGAAAAACAAAAAGAAAGGAAGGAATAATGAACATGGAATGAAAAATAAATTGGAATGCAATGAAGATACAAAGAGAACAAAATGAAGACACAAAGAAAAAGCAATGAAGAAAAAGAGAAAGTGTAGATGAAAATGACTAAGAACAAAGTGACATTCGACTTCCTCCTTACCATCGAAACTTTTACGTACCCTCACGTATAACACTTGACACTACAATCAAAAATGCCATATTCGACTCGACCCATGTTTTCATATGAAACTAGCTGATTACCCGGCATTGCCCGGGAGTTTAATGAATTCTAACTATAGCGTAAAATGTAACTAATTTTATTTACAGATATTTAATAGTATAAGTACAGTATACAAATTATGAAGTAATATATTTTACATATTCACTATAATATAAATTTAAAAACAATTTATGAACAACATATTTTACTTCCACCTCCAGGAGCAAGAATAAATAAATTGAACGGCATTGGGAATGCCACTATTCATCTTACCGACCCCGAAAACTATGGATTCCACACTAATGTCGGTTGTTTTATGTGTCACCCCCACCCCTAGGGGTGCCAGAGGTGTCTTGGAGTTGGACGGCATTGGGAGTGTCACTATTCATCTTATCGACACCGAAAACTTGGGCAATACTAATATCGATCGTTTTCGATTATTTTTACATGTCACCTCCTTCCCACACCCACCCCTAGGGGTGTCTTACCCTACGTATTTCTTTCCAGATTGTAAGCCATGTGTGTGCCAAGTTTGGTCATCGTTCATGTCACCAATTAGCTTAGCGACTCCAAAAACTATGGATTCGACACTAATCTTGGTAATTTTTGACATTTTAATTTTCACCCCCTCTCTTCCCCCATCCGGATAGGTGATGAACTTGAAGTGGAACGGCATTAGGAGTGTCACTATTCATCTTGGAGACCCCGAAAACTATGGATTCCACACTAATATTGGTAGTTTTCGATTATTTTTACATGTCACCCCCTCCCACCCCTAGGGGTGCCAGGGGTGTCTTACCCCTACAGTATTTCTTTCAAGATTGAAAGTGATACGTGTTCCAAGTTTGGTTGAAATCCCTCCAGGCGTTCGAGAGTTATGCTGGAACAAACATACACACATACATCCATTTTTATATATTAAGATTACAATGTGATTTTTTTACAGGCTCACCTTACATTCACACATCTGATCTGATTTTCTCATCAGGTTAGTATGTACAGTCACCAGCAATAAAAATAGGACACCTAGATCCTGAAATACTAGCTTCCCTGCAATGCGTTGTGTGTGTTGCCCAATTCTACGGCGATCAGCAGACTTCGATAGCAACTTTTTAATTGAAAGTTCTGCCATCGCCGCAGAGATAGGGCAACACACACAAACCTATGCAGGGAAGTCAGAATTTCAAGATCTAGATGTATAATTTTATTTCCAGTAACAAAATTTACCACATAAAATTAATAATCTTAACGTAACAATGCCATTGTTGTGATGGTCCAGTCAGGATGAGATCTGATCGTCGCACGAGAGATCTGGATGCGATTCCCCGGATGGATGTCCCCAGGAATTTATTTGTAGATTTTTCTTCATAAGCGGCTCTGGGGATATCACTCAACTCTCGCCAATGTGTAAATACGACCGGAGCGTGATGTTGGTCACACCACCTCCCACTCCCCGGTACGACCGACGTAGAGATAATGTTTTGCCGTCTGAGTGGCAGAGCACGCTGCGTGGTCGGCTCATGATCTCATCATCGAGAGTTTCTAGTTCGAGTCCTAACTTGGGCGCACGTGTTCCTTTGCGAATGTCCACGCACAAATTTCATGTAACTACAGTATATCCTTAGTCGTTACGACTAACTAAAAGAAAATTGAAGTACAATAATATTGGCATTTGCTCTTTTGTTATTTAATCTCTCATTTCCGTCACTTTTGGCGACGTTGAGGATGAGTGATATGCAGTGATTTCTTTTCTGGCGATACGCAACGGTGCGCCTTACCCGCACCGTTTTAGATGCGAGAAATAAAATTCTATTTTGACAAATGAAATGTGCGTTTGTGTGACTACGTGAATGCACGATCATTTATGAAAATGTTCAGTAGTTCTTGCATGAGCGCAAGAAGAAAAGTTTCTGAGGGAGGGGGTGTCAAAATCGAAAATCTGGAGCCTTAATTTACATATATTGACATGTTTACATGCCATCATAATAAAGAAGTGTGTTAAGTGAGACAGAAAAAAAGATATTAAAGAAGCGGTAGAGAATGAGAGAATAGAAAAGCCAGACAGAGAACAAAAATGGAAAGAGATGGGAAACATAAGTGGGGGACAGATAAAGAAGGAGAAATGAAGAAGCAAGGTAACACACGCGAGCGCGCTGTGAGATAGAGGGAGGCAAAAGAGAAACCCGAGAGAGAGCGAGAGAGAGAAAAAAAATGAAATGGCCAAAGATTCGATAGAGAAATTGAACTCTACGGACGTCTATGATGAACTCTATAACAAGCCAAGGTTAAAGAGTACCGGAACATTTCTTCCCAAAAAAAAGCACTGGTGATGACTATATGAAATTGATGTAGAAACTCGCAAAGAAAACCCATGATCAGGCCGGGACTCGAGCCCGAGAACGTCGGTGGCGAAGTTGAAAGTCGCCCACCTAACGCGCTCAGCCATTGAGTCAGCTGAGATGAAGTAATCTAGTCGGTAGGTCATATGATTGCCTTTCAGAAGACCCTGGTTCGATCCCTGGGAGATCCTTGAGAGACTTTTCCAACATAAGAGTACAAAACGGCTCTGGGGTGTACCCAGCCTCAAATGAAATGGCGGGAAGAATAAGCGGCCAGAGCGTGGTGCAAAACAATGGCAGAGATCCTGAATGTGTGGTCCCTACTATCACAAACTCGTGCATGCCTTCGCGGTACGGTTAGCTTTACCTCAAACTGTACGTGACATACATGAGTCTGTAATTTCTCCAGTTTAAGATGACTATATCAATCACAAAGTGCCCGAGTGTGTGTATGTGTGTGTATATATATATATATATATATATATATATATATATATATATATATATATATATATATATAGAGTTCCCTTAGGCCTCTATAAATGGAAGTAATAGGTCAACGTTCCAATGTTAATTGCCCCGGCCAAAAACCGCATCCGAGTTGAGCCGACTGAGCAGATAAGCCCCTCTTCCACAACAATGAAACTCATTAATCTAAGGCACAAGGATCCCTAATTAATCCTTTAATCGTTTCCTAACATGACATCTGTGATAAACTTTTGACGAAGTTTCCAGGCACCGTGGAGGTTGCGAGCAAACCTTTCCTCCTCTCCTTCTCCACGATCTTCTTCCGCTTTCATTTGCTTTGTTGAGACTTCGTTCGTAAGTAGATTGAGGAGACTTACAAATCTCACCCAAAAGTTTCCTCAGCCATTCCCCGAGTCTTTAATCGAATTTTACACTACATTGTTTTCATAAATTTATGCTAGACTGTCTCTTTAAGGTGAAGCAACGTCAGTAAGTTTTCGGGAGATAACTTCATCTACCAATCGCATTTGGTGAAGTGTCTTCGGTGTAAATGGTGCATTCGGACCGAGTGAAATTTGGCGTCATAATCCGAGGGTTCTTGGTTCGAATCAAAGGTTCTTGATGTAGCATTACATTAGAAGTGTCGATAGGTGAACGTGTTGAGTGTTGAAGTCACATTTCCGACGACCTCGAGTTCAAGTCCAGGCATGAGTGTTTCTTTGCGAGTGTCCATTTATAAATTTCAATCATTGTTCATCCTCATCGTCGCCATTAAGAGCCTAGAGAGACCGAAAGCGGCGTGAAATAAGAAAAACACAAGGCCTAACAATTAATTTATATTTACATAACTTTTCTTAGCTCTCTAGGTTATTCGCGACGGTGAGGATGAGTGATGAACTTATGAAACGGGTTTTAGTCTTAAAATGGGCCATGCCTTTGAAAAGGGCTACAAAAACAGAAAAAACGGATGTTTCATAAATTGATTGATTTAGTTGATTGTACATTGCTTTTCTGCCACTTTGGCTAATTGCGAAGATGGGGATGAGTGATGATATGATGAGATTGATGCATGGACACTCATAAACACCCATTCCCAGGCCGGGATTCGAACCCGTGACCCTTGTGCTAACCACTCCGCCACGGGATCGCCCGTATATTTCAGATATAAAAAAATATTACATATTATTATATGTGTATGCACGTAGGCCCTAGCAAGGTATAGGAGAGCGTCATTTGATTCCTCTCTTCTGGGAAAATGTAAAATTGCCCATTTTTTCTTCCCTTCTTCCTTTCATTTGCATCTTCTTTCTTTTTCTTTTCTTGTAACATTTACATACTTTTCCATCTTCTTTTCTTAATCGTATATTTATCTGCGTGTTTGCTATTTTCCCCATTCCTTCTCTATTGTTTCTTCCCTTTTGTTTTCTTCTTTATTCTCTTTCTCTATTTCTCGCAACTTTGTTCTAATATCTCTTCTTCCCTTCCCCATTTGTCCGCTTCTATATTCCTCTTTCTTTCCTTCTCCCTCTTTCTCGCTTCTTTTATTTTCAGCTTTCTCCTCAGAGAGAAAGAGAAAGAAACGAATCAGTTTCACGCTTTTTCTTTATCTCTCCTTTTCTTTCTCTCTCGAATGTCTTGTTTCTCTCCTCTCTTTCTCTCCTGTATTTCTCTTTATTCTCTCTCCCTTTGTTCTCTAATTTCCCTCTATTTCTTCTCTACTCTTTCCTATGTTTCTCTCTTTTCTCATGTTTGCTTCTGTAATTATCTTCTCTCTCTTCCCTCATTCCCTTGTGTTTCCTCTTTTTCCCACTCGTTTATTGCGCAATTTCTTCTATCCTTCTCAATCTATCTCCCTCTCGACCTTCTCTTCTCTTCGTTCGCTATCTATCTAGCTTCTGTACTTCTCTCTTCATCTTTAGTTTGTTCCGTGTTCTATTTTTCTGTCTCTGACTCATTTCCCTACTTCCCCCCCTCTCTCTCTCTCTGTCTCTCTCTCTCTCTTCGTATATGTCGTCAGTGTCTCATTTCTTTTACTTCGCTTTCTTGCTCATTCTCTTTAGCTTTCTTTATACCATCTCCTTTAATTAAGACTTCTCGTTTTTGTAATGGCACGTAAACGTAGCATCAAGATAGTACACTTAGGAAATGACTTTTCGATTTTGACATTCTGGAACCTTTTAACGGCACCCATGTATTTGTAAAAAGAAAGAACCTGGCTTTTGGGTAAGATATGGCGACGAAATTCTTTTCTGCTCTCTCAGTATATATCCTGGCAAAGTAAATTCTGCTCCAAAAAAGGAATTTCTCTTGTGGCCAATTTAAAACAAGCCCTCTTTGATCTAACCAGACCTGTCTTCTCTTTGTAGCGAATATTCTTCCGTCCCTCCGTAATTAGACTTCAGTTAATGTTTAATTCAAGACATATTGTTTCTTCTGGAACTCCAGTTAAGTGAAATCCCGATAGAGGGCGCTCATTTTCTCTTGCGGGAAAGCTCCGTCGTTTGTTCTCTAACGGGACACCAGAGGGATTTCACCAATTGGGATTCTGGAGAATGAAGGGCAGCCGAAACTCCGCTGTGGAATGCTAACGAATTGTTAATTTTCCCGCCAAGTGAAGGATTACCATTCTTTTTTCGCGCAGGATATTTTTTTAGTTCCCCCTTTGGAAGTCAACTGTGCTAAGAATCTTCTAAGAGAATTCAAGAGTTAGTAAGTTGCTTTATTCATGTAACACCCTCTAAAGAAGCTAACAGGTTATTTTAAAGCTTCCTCCATTACAGAAAAGCAAATACAAAAAGCAGTGGTTCCAAAAGTGTGCTCCGCGAAATGTTCCAATATTTTCACTGAAATGACTTACTTAAAATGTCTTAAATATGGTTGTTCCAAATATGTGCTTTCTTGGTACTTTTTATATGTAAAATGTTTCTGAATTTAAAATATCTGTTTATTTTTTAACTTAAGACAAACAACCTAAACACACTAACCTTGCAAGTGTTTGATACGCCTACATTCTGACTTGGGCGCCGCGGAAAAAATCTTCAAACAGTAAGGGCGCCGTAAAACGAAAAATTTGGGAACCCCTGACAAAAGTGGCACCATTTTTTTAGAATTCACTTTATGCTCACATAGGCTAATCATACGTGGAGCTTCTACGTGTCATCCAATGCATATCCCACGGGCATCCAACCCGAAACTTATCTATTACAAGGAGGCTATAGAGGAGACTATTATTGATAGTAGTAATAGTCTCCATCGAAAAAGACTGGGTTGGTTTTTTTCTGGACATTTTAAGATTCGCTTTTACCGCTTCGGTAACCTAGCGTGTTGAGTGGCGACTTGTGGTCTCGCTATTGTAGGTTACGGGTTCGAGTCTCAAAGCATGAGTGCTTCTTAGTGAATGTCCTTCATCGATTTCATTATTGATGCGTTCAGCCAAAAGAGGCCGAAAAAGCAAAGTAAGCACAAATAATTAAGTCTTGAAGGTTTCCTGCCGACGAATGATGAATAGATTTTCTAGGCCTATCGACCAAGTGAGTTGCGGAAAGAATCCCAGGCTTTCAAGAGCTAATGTCACTCTCATCATCTCATGTGAAGATGAGAGTGACGTTAGCTCTCGAAAGCTTGGAATCCTTTCCACAACTCACCTGATAGATAGCCCGAGAGAGAATCTATTCATCAATTTTATGTTTGTTATTTAACGTCGCTTTTCCTCGACTTTTGTCTAATCGTGACGATGAGGATGAGTGATGATTAGATGAAATTAGTGAATGGATACTCACACAGGACACCCATGCCCAGGTCGGGACTCGAACCAGACAAATAACCATTCTCTATTAGTAAACTACTAAACAGCAGTAAAAAGTAAATTTGTAATAGGAACATTGAAATTGATAGGCTCCATTACCTACTTTCCCCCAGAAAAAGTAAGATATTCTTACTAATATGTAAGAATGAAACCAGCTCGAAAAGTTCACAAAACATTTAAAACACTGTTTTTGGAGTCAGGTTGAATCTGAAAGTCTACAATTTCGTTGGCGGCGAAGGAAACCTATACTTCGTGACGACAAAAGATTAAAAGACAAAAGACTTTACGACTACCTTTAATCTCTCGGAACAACAAAGTTGAACATCCACACACATCTCCCGCTTCAATCTCTGCCATGTGAATGGATGTGCAATTGTATAGCTTTCCAACGCTGCTAGAATTTTTGCTGGAGCTAGCTTCCACGTGGAGGCCTTTCTTTCTCCTCTTCCACACCTCCAGGACATACTTCCCAGACTGCAGATGTTTTTAATGTTACCTTCGTTTCTGGAAATATCTTGCGATTGGGATTAAAAATGTTTTTATTCTCGCCCTTGGAAGTTCCTTCCAGCGGTTGTTCCGAAAGTCGTGTCTTTTGCATTCAAAGTGCCCCCACGCTTCGGAGAATTACTTTGTGCACTTTACGCGGTGACAAATAGGGTGAGGGGGGGAAAGTCGATCCCCCCAGTGTTTCGCCCCCGCTGCGTGCAACTATCTTGCTGCGTACCCAACGAGAGGGGGGGGCTAGGAGCGGGGAGGCTGAGGAATTGGGCAACGTCCAAACTGCAGAGAAGCAGTCGAGGGGAAGGGGGGGGGGACAAAAGGCGAGGCCGGGACCGGAGCTTGACTTTTGCGGTTGCCATGGCAACGTGAGAATCAAGACGAAGTGGCGCTTGTAACAAAAGCTCCCCTCCCTTCCTCTCTTTCTCTCTCTCTCTGGAAGAGACTCCTGCGCGTTTGTTTTGCTTCCGTCTCTGTGTGTGTCTGTTTCCAGTCAGGATCAGCGTAAAGGGTTGAAAAGGGGATGAAGGAGAAGGACTTGGGACAAGCTCTGCGCCGAGATTTCTTATTTTGCCGCTGCTGCTTCTGCTTAAAGCAATACTCATTATAGTGCCGCAAGATGTCTCCACTCTCCTTAATCGATGTAAAATTAAATTACTGCAAAGTAGTCTCTTGTTTGCCACCGTGAAGTAATTATTTAATCACTGATAAATATGTATCGATCTGCCCAAGGCAACTATAGCCTCAAGAGAGAAATATCAGCACAGTTCGTAGAACGATTTTCAATATCCCTCATAAAATATTCTAAGAAAATTCTACTAATTCTATCATGACTACCATCTTATCAAACTCAAATTTTATCGACTTGCATGTTTTTATCCACAAATATAAGAAAACCCGTGCGCTTCACCATGTTTTCATTCTTGAACCATTCTTTGCTCTCGTAGGAAGCCTCGACATATTAACCCTGTGGTAGCGGTAGACCCGCTCCATTGCGAACTCTTTGAGGGTTCTGTTATTCTCTTTCGGTCTCAATTTTCTGCCAATACAGGGTGGTTGGCAGTCTTTTCCTACTTGGCATATGTCAACGGTCAACCTACATTTGCACCACCCCGTATTAAATACTGAATTCAAAATGGGTACATTACCACAACAGAAGAGACTGACAAATGGAAAGACTCACCTGAAAAGAAAGAAAAACCGGTTAGTATAATGCACATCATTAGCATATTTTATACATACAGGGTGCCCCAAAAGAATAGAGCCCCGACGAGACTGAATAGATAAGTGTTGTCGGTCAGGGTCATTTTCAATAAAAAACAATAGCTATTAAACATGCACCGATACTTCTGACTTACTTATAATAACTTCCTTATTTGTCTGCATAAATGACGTTCTATATTAAACTTCTCAGTCTCTTTGTCCCACCCTGTACAACGTGGTTGACAATAAATTAGTAGCTACTTCTTGCACAAATACTACATAGTGGTTTGTGTTGTCACCTTTTAATAAAGGGTCCGTAGTTTGATTCCGGGTTGGCACAGAGTGAAGTGACTTCGATCCCAATTTAAGCTGTAGGGATGGATACCCACATGCTCAGGCAAGGACTCTAGGTGTACGGACGCCTAATATTCCTTTCAAGGAGCCTCACGAAAGATGACCGCGCTAACCAATCAGCTACGTGAGAGTTCCCATTCTAAACTACTGCAATACATATCTCCAAAAGGCAGCCAAGTGTCTGAAAATAACTTCTATACTCTGTCCCGACTATCTCTGGAGCAAGCGAACAAAAACAAGTCTGCACAGACGACTCCTCCAATGAACACTTGAGAAGGAATGGGATTGCGTGGATGGGAAAGCGACTGTAGTTACTGACCTTTGCAGCAGTGTACTGCTTCGCTCTGCTCACTCGATCCCGCCACCCCTTCTTTGCCGCTATGCGCGTCCTTGCTCCAGAGATAGCCGGGACAGAGTATAAAACAAAGCAAAGGAAAGTTTTCCAGTTTGAAAATGGGGAAAAAGAAAATTAGTTAAAAGACATAAAAACTTGACTAATTAAATTAATTTGGGAAGAAAAATAACCGTTAGCGACGTGAAAACTTCGTCACAAAGTTCTTACCGCTGTCTTGGAAGGGGGAAAAAATATATATAGTCCCGAGGGGAGAAGAAACGTAAAATTTCGAGTGGCCGAGTGCCAACAGAAACGCTGCGACTTAGCCTGTCTAAAGATTCCTGCCTTATTCGTGTAAAACTTGGAATACTAATGAAGAAAGACGAAGAACATTTTGCAGGAGAAGCATGCTCTTTGTCTTTCGTGGCATTATTATGTGCTGATATGTCTTTTCTCTTTGGAAAAAGGAAGGTGCAATCCATTCAGTTTTACACGAACCACAATGCTGCATGAGGACAATGACGTATTTAGGGGGTACAGGGGGTCAGGACCACCCCCCTTTAAGTCCAAAATTTGGTTTGAGTTGGTGTTTTAAGTCCACTTTATGCACAGTAAGGCTAATCGGTACTGGAGCTACAGTTTAAAGAGGGATCCGAACAACTTGTGCCTCCACCGGGATCGAACCCAGGACCCCTTGATTACAAGGCAATAACGCTACCACTGCGCCATGGGGGAGGCCCTCAAGTCCAAAATTAAATAATCAAATTATAACACCATTAAGCCTTGTTTCCATGATATGAAAAACTAAATATGCTGACCAAGGCAGTAATTTATTTTATTATAAGACAAACTAAACGTAACGTTTCAACCTTCTAGCTCTTCAGACTCTGTATCAAGTACAAATGTAACAAGATACAAAAACAAGACGATATATATACACAAACATTACTCCTTTCCAGACTATTAGAAAGTTGTTCTGGAACATTCTCGCAGGTAGCCTATGGAAACAGCTGGAAAAGAATGGCTATGAGAAGGAGGATAGACTGGACATAAACAGAAGAAGGAAGAAAAGTGGCAGGGGAGAATTGGAAGAGAAAGAAAAAGAGGAAGAGGAAGAAAAAGAGAGGAGGTTTGGAATAAGGAGTATGGGGAACACCACAGAAAAGATATGCAGTTTATGTCCAGTCTATCCTCCTTCTCATAGCCATTCTTTTCCAGCTGTTTCCATAGGCTATTTATTTTACCTAATATAAGATATGCAAAGTGCTTAGGAAAGCGGGCATTAAAACGTACAGGAAGGGAGGGAGAAGCATCGTAAGAATAGCGAAGAATGCAAACAAGAAAAAGGAAAACAGAGAAGAGGAAGGGAATATCTACGAAGTGAAATGTAAAGAATGTCAGAGTGTGTACATAGGAGAAACGAAAAAGAGACAAAGACAGGTTGAAACAACATAGGGATGATGTACGACTTAAGAGAGAGAAATGCGACATTTAAACACACGAGAGAAACAGGACATGACATAGAGTGGGATGAGGCTGAGCAGATAGGAAGGAAGAAGAGAATACTAGTGAGAAAATGGAAAGAGGCCAAGGAAATAGAGAAGAAAGGTGAAGAAGACAATGAACTGGAATGGGGGACTGATGATAAACAAAGAATGGAAGAAGGTGTTATAAAGAGTGGAAAGGACAAGAGAGGAAGAGGAGAGAAGAAGGAAGAAGAATGAAGGAAAAGAGCGTGAGATAAAGAGTCCAACCACATTCTAGATGGAAGTAAATATGTTTAGCCTTTTAGGTGAAAGTACAGTTGACAAGGAAAAGCCACCTGCTAGAAAGTTCCAGAACAACTTTCTAATAGTCTGGAGGGGAGTAATGTTTGTGTATATATATCGTCCTGTTTTTGTACCTTGACCTTGTTACATTTGTACTTGGTGCAGAGTCTGAAGAAGACCTTTCTAGAAGGTTGAAAAGTTACGTTTAGTTTATGTTTTATAATAAAATAAATTACTGCTTTGGTCAGCATATTTAGTTTTCAAATAATCAATATATAATCGATGGTTATTTTTTCCGCTGAACTTATTGGAAGGCTAGGAAAATCTTACACTACCTGACACCCGACAGTACCGGACAGCCTTAGTTCTCGCTTCAGATGCTAGAGAGCAGCAGTTGCCAGGTACCAGTGTATCAATGTTTAACATAGTTTGGGCACGCAAGTCTGCGTGGAGTGTCATGGGAAAGGAAGAGGTTGAAGCAGTTCGAACGAAAAGCTAGTGTGAAAAGTTATTTTGACGGTGATACCATCTGCACGAAATGTGAAATCGGACGAGATGCTACCATGTGACGATCGTACAGTACCGGACAAAAAGAAGTTCAAAACTAATCATACAGGAAGATGTTGCTGGGTTTCTTTAACCTTCTCTTCCATCTGTCGAATGGAACTTGCACATTCAGCTCTCTGCTGTTCGGTGATTTTCCTAGGAACCCAGGGACATTTGTCGATTTGGATTTCCTCCCCTCCGAGAATTTTACAGAGCCTAATACGGACTATGTTTCTGCAACGCCAATGCCGAATGATCTGCCAGTTGCCACATCAACACACTCAGCACAGATCAATAGCAACTCCACAGCCTCTGAACCAGCACCCTCTTACACTAATCTGTGAAGAAAATGAAAACGTAGAGTAGATGAAATGAACGAGACACGCATGACGTTGGAAAGATGAAACGAGGAAATGCATCATGCACTTCTACAAGGGGAGCAAAGGAGGATGAAGACTACATACATGCCACCTATTAAGAAGTCAAAACACCTGGACTTCAGTTTCGATCAGAAAGAAACAACGGAATTTATCATTTCTAGCGATAAATTCAATGAAGAATGGGTCTCGTGGGCCCACGTCCAATGTGTAGATGAGGAAAGAATCTTGTATTTTACTTGTGAACATTGCAAGAATGATGCTAAACTGTAGGCAAGTGTCTTGCCACTGCATTTAGGTGGTCGGGGATTTTAAATTTATGATTTCGATTAATCTATAAGCTAACACATTGCCTGTCCGGTACTGGACGACAATTTTGATATTTTTCAAATGTTTCTGTTTGCCATCGCATTTTTACCTTGGTTTCCATTTTTTTATCAGCGATTCCCTGTTCTTAATAAAGAATGGCTTGAAGTATAATACTCTTGTTTTCAAATTACTCATTTTCTAATTATTGCCAATAAACTTAGGATGTCCGGTACTGTAAGACTTTCCCGATTATAATATTTTCCCATCTGTTTACCTATTTAACAATACAATATTAATTACAATTTAATTAATATTATTTTGATTTAATTAAATATAACTATTCTAATTTATTGTTAATATTATTGAGACACTTGGTCGTAGTCCCCCGAAATTTATTTCTAGATATGTGGAGTTGCAATTTGAATTACTTAAGGGTATATTGTTGAGAAGTGATTGAACCTCGGATGTAAAGCATGTTGTTGAGATAGTATGCTCGATTGACATTAATTAGAATTTTGTGTGTCGATGATTCATACACTATCAATTTTTGATTGGACCGATAAGCTGTGATAATTTACACAACTATATAAGCCGCTATTGTCAAGTCTGTGTGTCGTTTAGCCTGATGGATGAGGAATCTGCGATATTAATTGGACAGATATCGGCCTAGTAGTCAGAACCGACTGTACATCCCCTTTCGCCATTCTTGTGTCTGAATTGAAATGCTTGAAATGTTGTTTTAAGTCCACTTTACGTACAGATAGGCTAACAGCGACTGGACCTACAGTTTAAAGTGGGACCCGAACCACTGTGCAATGTGCCTCCACCAGATACCTTCTGGTGTCGTCACCGGGATAAAACCACGGAAAACCTCCCGTGTGTGTGTATGTGTATGTCTCTCTTCGTATTAAGTAAGACAGAACTCTGCTTCTTCAGAGGGTCTCGGAAGTCTCGGTCTTGTCGCGAAATTTGAGACACTCGCTGTCCTTCCAGTCTTTAGCAAACTATGGCATTTGAAAACCAAAATTACTTCACCGTCAGAGTTATCTAGACGTAACAAGCGGATTTCTACCTGATAATTTACATCTAGTTCGCACATTTTGATATTTCATTCGTAGGGTGACCACACGCCCCGTTTTGACCGGGACATTCTCGCTTCCGAAGCCATTTTTATTAAGAAGCTACTATTTGTCCCGTTTTATAAAGTCTAGGAGTTATCTTGAAAACTAAGTCTAAATTTGAGAGCCGGCCTCTGTGGCGGAGTGGTTAGCACATCGCCCTACGACGCTAGGGGTCCCGAGTTCGAATCCCGGCGGTGTTTGTGACCTTTCATTCATCAATTTCATCGTATCACTAATCATCTTCGCAAATACCCAAAATGGCAGAAAAGCGAAGTAAAATAAACCAAATAAATTAATCTCAATTTGAGAAACATTTCATGCTAAAAATGATGCATTGTTTTGTATGTGTTCAGTTATTTGTAGAGCAGCGAAGAAACACGCAGTTTTTGACGGAATTACATGAACTCAAAAGAAAAATCTCGCGTTGTGTGTGTGATATGCGGGGTAAGGTTTTAGGGGAGATTTATAAAGGATTGAGGAAAAATAAAGCTGTTCAAGAAGATTCGTTCTTGTGCTAAATACTTCTGGCTTTCCTTAACTTCAGCGTAGGACTAACAACAAAGGTTCGTCAGAAAGAACGAGAAATGATGCCGAGATTGTGACAGTCAGGTTTACCGACGTCATTATTATTATTATTATTATTGTCCATAGCGGTAAAAAAAATGTGTTGATTCAAAGCGTTGAGAGTTTTAATTTGTAAGAATACATATTTGATTTTTGCCAAGCCGACGGGAGGAACGAGACGTTCGCGTGTCTTAAGGGTGAGCACCTGAAGGGTCACGTTATGCGTCTAAAGCTTAGGAAATTCGACCGTAGTGACAAACATTTAAATATCTCGGTTTCCAGCGGTCAGATTCATGTGAAACTTATACCAGCGCAGCAGCATGTGTGCAAGGACGGATGTGTGGAGTTTCGTCGCGATCAAGCAACAATTACGGACGCCAGATCAAATCGGTTGTAATTGATCAGTTTGTGGACACCGGTTGCAATTGAGCTATGGGCTACAGCGAGGCTGAGGCTTAATCCGCAGAAACTCAACTTCGAGCACGGCTCGTCCCAGTTGGGAGACAATAGAGCAAAGTGGAATGACCTCTTCGGAAGCGTCACTTCAACGAACGCCTAGCGTCTTTTTTCAAAATCTAAATAAAACGAAGGACATGGTTTTTCGATACACAGTCTTACCGCGATCCTTGTAGCGAGAGCAGCTCCGTGCTACCTCTCCGTGCACAGTTTTGCCGCGATTCTTGTAACGAGAGCACCTTCGTGCTACCTCTTCGTGTACAGTGGACTTTGTTGTGTTTTGCGAACACCAGTGTGTGTGATAGACAGTAAGTCTACACGAGTACGCCTACCTCAACCGCTGGGAGAAGTTGAAGCGAGACCGTGTTTCCGTGATTACCTTACGCCGTTTACAATTTTTGAGAAACGAGGAACACCGGAAACTATGGCAGGCTAGAGGAAGAAGAGAGGTAAGGGCGTTACCGTCGATTCGCCCGGTGTCAGAAGAGACTACGCCGATGATGCCTACCATCCGCCACGGAGAGAGAGAGAGAGGTCGAACGCCGCCCTATTGATACGCCGATGATGCCTACCAGCCGCCACGTTGACGTCCCGACGCTCAGACCACAGAGATGTTCACCGATCCCGAGGGGAAGAGAAACCGAGGAACCAGAAGTATGAACACTTTTCGCATCTTCATCGTCGCGACCAAGGAAACCTTTCGCGTGAATACTATGTGTTTTTCAATCGCCCATAACGACGCCAGTATGCACCTCGGAAGCTGAGAGTTGGTAATGTATTCATCTGTGTGATTGTCAGCACGTGACGGCCCGATTGATTTAGAGAACGCCCTTGAAATTCGTCAACATTTTGAAAACGCCCACAACTCGAAATTTTATATCAAACTCCCGTCGCGCTTGTCACTTGTAATCTATTCGTCTCAGGTCAATTTTTCTTATTCCTTGTGATATTTTTTAATGATCTTAAATTCATTGTTGTTTGTGCTCCTTTGTATTTGTTTAAAGTGCGTACCATTAGAGTAAAGCGCCGCCCACTTAATTGTTTAGTCTACCGGAGGTTTGTTCATTTATTATGTGTCAGTGCTGTGTCGCTGCTAGCTATGTCAGGCCGCATGTGTGATTATTTGTTAAAAGTATTTGCCTGGTAATATGAATTGCTCGTCGCGGCGAAGTGTTTAAGTCCCGCCTGCTAGAGAGTATATGTTTGCGTCACTCAACGGAGGTTATTTGTTATGTTTGGAACCACGTGAGGTCTTGTAAAAGGAAAACGTCCGCCCACGTGAATGTAATTGCCGTTGAGACGCCTTTGTTTATGCTGATCAAATAATGTATTGTCACCGCGCCGACTAGTTTCTTTTTTAAAAAAGGTGAACTTAAGTAAGGGCTGGCCAGGATTTGAGTAGCACTGGAGCAAAATCACAAATGACCTGATTAGACAAAAAGTAAGGTAAAATTAATTGAGAATGCAATAATTAGGGCTTATCGTCATAACACCTGTACATGTCATGTATCATTCTTTGTGTCGATGACCCCGTGAGGAGTGATTCTGTGAGTGAAAGTGAGAGTGAAAGAGGGGGAGATGTAGTAAATTGATCTCTGTTGATTATGAATAGAATATACTTTTTATTTTCATGTTAATTTTGGGCTATATCATTTCGTACGCATGTCGCTACCCGTGATTTTCAGGTATGCAGCTAGCCGCTTCCCGGCTACAGGTAAAGAGGTGGTTATTTGAAAGTACATATGTTTGTTTTTATTCGATATGACTTATCACTATGCACTGTCGGTCACCGGTTCCTACACACGAACTCAACCTGGACCGTAACGCTATTTCGCTTGTCCGAGGGAGATTTTGCCGCCTCTATCTAGGTAGTGGTAGCATTTGTTTTCCTGGGCAAGGGAGGGCGTTTCACAAGATAATAATAATTACTACCTTTTAACAACAGAAGATTAATTTATTGTTTATGATGTGTCATCTATGAGATCCATCCTTTAATTAATAATAACAATACGTTAATAATAAAAAAAAATTATTATGATGCCTGATTTTTCTAAAAAAAAAAAGGGGGGTTGCGGTAAACTGATCTCCTTGGCATGTCCCGTTTTTGGGTCAAAATATTATGGTCACCCTACATTCGCAAAGTTAATCCAACAGTGGCAACGTTGAACCTGTACAGCCTGGCTGCATATATTCAGGAAAGCATATATTTCTTGAGGGTTCGTAGCGTCAAAAGCAGGTGCAAACTAACTGGGAATCTAACTATGGTCTCCTGCTTAGCAGTTAGACCCTACGTATTTGATAACTTCGTCTCTTTCTCTTTCCCTCCCTCCCCAATATATAAACACATACACATTGTGATTGTATGCGTGCGTGCGTGCGTGCGCGCGCGTGTGTGTGTGTGTGTGTGTGTGTGTGTGTGTGTGCGCGCGCGCGTACTCTAGATTTGTATTTTCTTGCAAAAGCAAAAGCATTTTCAATACTTTTTTGTTACTTCCTTGTAATTGACGAACATACTCTACCCATAGGCTAATACTAATTGTTTTGCTTTTCCTTTTGTTCAGAACATTTCTTTATTGTCACAAGTCATGCTTCTTTTGGTGACATTACGTTAAGTGGTCAATTTTCGAACTCAAGATCAAAGTTCCTGGACAAAGTATGGGTGACCCTTCAATTCCATGCAATCATCACTCGTTCTCATCGTCGCGATTAGCCAGAAGTGACAAAGAAGCAACGTAAAATAAAAACAAATATATATTTAGAGACTCGAGACGAGACTGGGACGTACCCTTCGAGACCTGTACGAGAACGATGCGAAGAGAGAGACTTCCAAATCTCGTCTCTTTACCTGTTTATGTACTTCAAGGGATGGAAACAGTAACGTTGTCTGCCTTTCTCAAGGTCCTAGAAAGTAGAATTTAGCAGAGCTGGGATAACGAGAATGTGTCTGATTACCTCAGCCAGCTCAGCTGCAACCTTAGGAGCGAATTTACATTCAGTCGGCGCTCGGGACTTGCTAACCAGAAGCGATAATTGGCTCAAAGGGTTCCAGGGACACTTCCAGAGGTCGTTCCGTTCGCTCGGAGCAAACGCATGCAGAAGCTCCTTCGCAGGACGTCAATCGAATGCAACACCTGGTTCTCCTTTGCAAAGCGTTCTTATAACAAGGTCTGAACAGAGACATACTTGTTTGCATGCAACGTCATCGCTGGTACGTAATGGATCTCAACACAATATCAGCGTTACAGTTGAAATGTACGTTGAACAAGCCTAAAATTAATACAGATTGAAAGTAGTGTTCCTAGCTTGGGTGGATAATTGCAGTATTGTGTGGTGTTGCTGTGAGCGTGTTGCAATCACTGTGCATCCATTTATTTAAGCTCTTGATAGTCAAGAGTACTTTTTTTGTTTTCATCGTCGAAATAAAAACCTTGTTTTATCACACACACTTCGTTTAGCCTGCAATAAAAATAATAGCAGTAGTGGTAAATATTCGACAGGTAGAATTCAAATACTATTAAAACAGTCATCTCCCTCTCCCCTCTCGCTATCGTTCTTAAATAATGCAGGGTAATTGGTTGTGCCAGCCATGACCGACGTTAATGTCAAAACGCAGCCGAACAACTTGGTAAAATTTGTGGCTGCAATAAATTAGCCAATACCATACACCCAGTTCGATGTTGGAAAATAAAAAAGAATAGAATAGAATTTTGCCTTAGAATATGCTGTTAGTAAGGTAAAAGAAACTAAACAAGGACTAAAATTAAATGGTGTGACTCAGTTGTTAGCATATGCAGATGACGTAGACTTATTAGGGGATGATATCAATACAATTAAGAATAATGCTAAAATATTTTTCAAAACTGCTCTAAAGAGATAGGTTTGGAAGTTAACAAAGAGAAAACTAAATATATGCTTACAGCCCGAAACCAATTGTTAGGTAATAATCAAAATCTAATTATTGATAACAACTTGTTTGAACCAGTTTCCAAATTCAAATACTTAGGAGTAATATTAACAAATGAAAATTATATTAAAGAGGAAATAAAAAGTAGGCTTAATTCAGGAAATGCATGTTACTTCTCTCTTCATAAACTTTTTTCTTCTCGTTTAATATCTAAGAAACTAAAAGTTAAAATACACAAAACAGTAATTTTGCCTGTAGTATTATATGGGTGTGAAACTTGGTCCCTTACATTGAAAGAGGAACATAAATTGAGAGTATTTGAAAATAAGATCCTTAGGAAAATCTTTGGACCTAAAAGGGATGAGGAGACAGGTGAGTGGAGAAGGTTACATAATTTAGAACTACATAATTTGTATTGATGTCCAGATATTATTAGAATAATTAAATCAAGACGACTTAGGTGGCCAAGCCATGTGGCACGAATGGGAGAAGAAAGAGGAGTTCACAGGATTCTTGTTGGGAAACCTGATGGTAAGAGACCTGTAGGAAGGCCAAGACGAAGATGGAGGAACAACTTTGAGATGGACCAAAGGATATCGGTAGGGATGGAAAAGAGTATATAGATCTTGCTCAAGATAGGGACAGATGGAAGGCCTGTGTTGCTGCAGCCATGAACCTTCGGGTTTAAGAAGACTAGAGAGTTAGTTAGTTAGTTAGAATAGAATTTATTTCAGGCATGAACCTTACCAAACTATACGGTCTCTGGAATCTGTATAAAGAATTATCGATGGCGTAGTGATAACGTCGTCGGCTTGTAATCAATGGTTCCAGGGTTCGATACCCTATGAAGACACATTGCACAGATTCAGATCCCACTTTAAACTACAGGTCCAGTCCCGATTAGCTTATCTGTGAATAACGTAGCCTTAAAACAATTCAATCAATCGGGAATCTGTGGATCAAGGCCGCACATAACGGTAGAGAATGGGAGAGAGCGAGAGTGCGCGCTGCTGCAAACGGCTGGAGCTGCGTTTTCTCCTCCATGCAGTCACTTCCCCTCTCACGCGTTCATTGGACGAGCCCTCTCGAGTCATTACTTGCGCAGAGTCTAGTTTTTGTTCGCTTGCTCTAGAGATTCGTGGGACAGAGTAATGTATTTTTCTATGGCTATTTCCTCTGTTTGTGCCATCTCCCTCCCCCCCCCTCCTCTTCGCTTGTAACGTTTGAGTATTGAGTTTTAAGTCCACTCTGTGCACACACAGATAGGCTAATCGGGACAGGATACAGAGTAGGATCCGAACAATTATGCACCTCCATTGTGTTTCGAACCCCCTTAAATACTCCTTGACTACAAGGCGAAAGCGTTCCCACCACGCTATCGAGGAAGGTCTGTGAAAAGAGGAGCTGCTGCTTTTTCATTGATGCCATTACTGCTAAAGGAAACACCCAATCGAAAGTCAAACAACAGTATTTCCGTCCCCCAGAGTGCGAGAGTCCACACCAACGCTGTCAAGAGATCAAATATCGGCGAAAATTGAGCCTCGCCCGACATGATGTAAAGGTAGAGAGCGCTGATGTAGACAGGAACAGAGATCAAAGGACGCCGCCTGTGATTCCCCCTCCCACTTTCCATGCAAAACACTCTCAGGCAAACTCGTCTAGTTCGCCTTTTGAAGTTTCCGAATAACCTGGGACTAAATGAGACCCAGGCTAATCTCGACTAGATTGTGAAATGGGATGAAAGATTATGTCAGAGCTGTCCATCAACATTTACAGTTTGCTATATAAGCTTAAAGTTTACAGTCTTGTATCAAGTTAAAGGCTGTCCCTACACGCGAACAGAACTTTCCCACCTCTTGAATTAATCGCGACGAGATGATGAACTCGTGAAATCAATAAGGGAATAACCCTGGATTTGATCCTGGAACCTTTTGTTTCGTAGCGCGTTGTGCTAACCACTCCGCCACACAAGCTGCTTTCTCGGTATACACGTTGAAGTGAACCAATCGTTCGATTTATTCGGTTTTCTATCTTGTTTGTATCCTGCGTTCCCATGCAGCAAAATGAACAAGCAAGAAACTAAGACATTTATTTTTCTCTCCGGTGGTGTAATGGTAGCACCGTCGCCTTGTGATCAAGAGTTCACGGGTTCGATAACCAATGGATGTCCTGGTGGTTCGGATCCCACTTCAAACTGTTGATTCAGTCCCGATTAGCCTTACTGTTCATAAAGTTCACTTAAAACAACAATTAGCGCCCCCCCCAAATGACCTCGACATCTTTATGTTTCTTGAGTGTTAAAATTAGGAAACGATTATTAGGCGCTAAAAATGTGAAATACATCTAGTTTTATGTGTCAAAATTATTAAAAACATGTAGATTTAAATATTTAAATTACCACAACGTACATATTTACATATAACAACCAAATTTTGCCAATGCTTATTGATTCCTTGCGACACATGGCAACTTACAAAGTTTGCGAGTTCGTTAACTGTGATTGGTTCGTTTTATGTGACAGTATAATCAGCTGAAACAAATGTTCTGCACAAATTGGCAGAAGTAGTAGAAACTTTGAAAAAACGTATAGAATAATTCAGAAACTGTAGTTTGCTACATGTGTTATCACGATCGCATTTATCACACAGTGATAGATACATCTTCTGGATCGTCCTCTGGTCTTACAAACTGCCCAGATATGTAAAATTTGAAGTGGGAAATATGTGTTTTTATGTGAAATAAAAGTGGCCGCGGTGGCTCAGTCGGTAAGACGTCTGACTACCATGCTAAAGGTCCCGGGTTCGATCCCCGGCCGGTTCAAATCCGGGAACTTTTGTAACGGTGGAAGCGGCCCCGGCATATTACTTAATTTCAATTTAAATACGCGAATTAATTAATTAATGCGTTCAACGCTCTAAATCAAGAAGTGTTTTTTAAGTCCACTTTTATTCTCAGGTGAGCTAATCGGGACTGGATCTACAGTTTAAAGTGGAATCCGACCGACTGTGCAATGTGCCTCCACTGGGGATCGAACTCGCGACCCTTTGATTACAAGGCGACAGCGTTATCTCTACGTCTGGGAGGCCCATTCACAGATCTTGATTGGTAGAACCTAAGTATTGTAGTGCTACACTAAATCTCTTGGCAAGACCAATCATGGATTGTCGCAGGGTTGCCATGTCCAGAAAAAATTTAAAATATTCGAAATATTTCAAGAGTAAAAATAATAATTCATTTTCGGGTCATTATTGCAGTAAATGAAAATATCAAAAAATGGTTCTCTAGAAAAATCCTTTCTCAGTTTTTAAGCAAAATTTGAAAACTTTCTGTTAACTGGGTCAAGAGATAATCATGACCAAAACTACACCATTCTTTTACACAGCCATGACAAAGGAAATTCAAATCTTCACCGGGGTATAGATTCCCTCCAAAACCGCGTGACGTTATTGGAAGTTCAGAATAGCGTGACTCGCTTTCTAGATGCCAGTGGAAAAACTTGGCAGAGGCTTCACGGGAATAATAGTACTGTATGGATGCATTTCTGCCTTAATCATAGTTGCAGCTTGTGGTGTAAAGGAGGGTGTTTTTCTGGCTACAACACAGGCTGATAGGTTTTGTTTTGCGGTAAGCATCGTGTTTCCAATAGTGTTTGCTGTGCTTATTTTTTAACCCAGCTGGGAACAGGGACCAGTTGCCGTGTAAAAGCCTGTCGCATCGATGCTTAATAATGGTCAATGACGTTGGTCGAGTTTGAAGGGAATGGGAAGAGAGGGGGGAGCATTCATTCTCATTATCTCGGCCCACCATCCCGGCCAATTCCTGCCATACTTTAATCAGCATTCATTATCCGCTTGGGTCACTGGTGTTTGACATCTGCGGCCACCGCCAGCGATTGGCGCCACTGTGAACGAATCGCCAAAGCGTTTGCGGTCGACTCAGCGCAACGCACCGCCATTATTAGCGCCACTTTCTGGCTGTTGTGGATCTGAATAAAAAAATAATAAAAAAGAGGGAAGGGAACAGTCGAGGGTCATTATCTTAATGATCGCTCATTAAGTTTGATAAATCTAACTCCATGGTGTACTCCCTGTTTAAAAAAAAGAGATGTGAGGGAGGGAAGGGGTAACGTCGCGCTGATATGCTGATGGACATTTTGCATGGAAAATAAAAGAACTTCCTTCTCCTCATCTGTTGAGGACCCCAATTCATACCGAAGAGTTAGTTTGTTGGATATAATGGGGATAATCATTTTTTTTATTTTTAGAATGAAGCCTCGTTAAATGTTAATTGCACTACCTTGCAGAGAGTGTATTTTTTGCAGAAATATTTTAAAACTGAATCCAGCTAAGGCAGGTCTTATTTAGGAAAGAGCTCTACTATGCAAATGTGGACTGCGGAGCGAGTAGCGGTGCTGTAGCGTTGTACGATGAGCGGGAAGGACGGAGTGAGCGCGGCAGGAGGCTTCGACGGTCGCGCCCCTGCAGTGGGAGACCTTACGTCCTCATCCAATTCGTGAATAACAGTGCAATGTGTCAATGTATGGCATGCATGGAATCCGAACCAGTATGTGCATATCGAACCCGGGACCCCTTGATCACAAGACGAGGACGTTACTACTACTACGCAGTGTCGGCGATTTGGTTCCAAAACTAGAGTGGGAGGTGCCAAAACTGGGGGGCAAAGTCAATTTCTTTCTCTCGTAGATAAGGTTTGGCATAGTGCGTGGGCAAAAGTGGCAAAAAGTAGGGGGCAACTGCCCCCTTCGCCTCCCTAATCGCCGCCACTGGTACTACGCAATCTGGGAGTCATTGTGATGTTAGTGTCCCCAAAACCAGTCGCTGCTAATATGTGTGTGTGTACCAATCATTACCAAATTGCACAATATCCAGTGTACATTTCTGACAAAGGAGACCTTCAATGTGCGGTTGGATAACAAACAGCAACTCCAAATTATTAATGTACGTATATCCTATCGAAACAAATTATGCAAAGCAAACAGACCTAATATCACTTGGTCGCTGTCGCTACCAAACTGGGAGGTTTATTGTTCTATTCAATACACGCCATATTGCCTATACACAGCCCTGTTATGAACCCGGGATGTTGACAGACTGATAAAAGCCATCATCGAAGACAACATTATAAAAAGCAATCTATTATGGGTAGATCTGCTACATTGTGGCACAATAATACACCAAAGATCTTGTAAATAAACCATTGATCAACAGATGGCGTTGATGTCCCTTCAAACCATTGCATGCTGCATCGGAAACAATTGAACGACATGACTGTACAATATAAACACTTTGAAGAATTTTTGTGAGCGATTAATAGCCCAATACCATACTTTGCATTCTTTGTTTTAGCAAGATTTAACATAATTTTTAACCTGAACACTGTTGCATACTTTCCAATACTTTTAAGATGCAATGCAAACAATGAACAAAAATAATATGATTTGATTGATTGATTGATTTAATTTATTTTACTTCCTGTTTTGTGCCTCTTGGCTAATTTGCGAAGATGGGGATGAGTGATGAATTACATTAAAATCATCCTCTGGATGGTGGTAATAGTCAGTAGGGTGTCTGATTGCCTCAAATCAATGGGTCCCTGTGGGCTAAAGGCGACCGGAGGGTGGTACCTCCAAAAATGACCCACATCGAGAATGTGTGGGGCTCTATCCCCGCATCCCCTAAATGTGCCTCCATGGCACAGTGCACTTTAACTTTTTATTAGATTAACTATGAATGTTTAAAATGATCACGGTCAGTTCTTACGGTATTGTTGGGTGGCAACGAAAATTGATAGCCCTAGACCGTCAGTTTATAATCATCTTCTTACAGTGCACCGTAAAATTTACATTATTCTGCCGATAACTTTTAACAGTGTCTGTTAATTTATAAAATTGCAACGCATTTTTTTAAAATTCAAATATTTTATCAATGATAAAGATAGATTAAAAATTAAATTTCAGTTTAAGTAACATGAATATATTTTTATAAACCGAATTATTAAAATTACATTGATTAGGTTAATTATGTAATGACCGTTATTACTTTAAGAACTGTCACGGTCATTATACGGTAGTTGGATTGCAGAGAAAATCTTCGATCTTAGACCGTAATCTCTCATGTCCGCATTTTACACGGTATTGCTGTTTACATTGCTGGAGTTATTGAAAACCATGTGTCGAAACAACGCCACAGGAGATCACGATATTATGCGGTGGTGAACAACCTTGTAAATTTTAATGCAGTGGAAGAAGTAATAGTTGTTAGAATAAAACTGGCTAAATACGGTATAATTTGGTTGATTTTTTAACAATTTACAGAATTTGAGGCGAAAAAAGGATCATTTTAAGTAACTGACATTCCCGCATATGCAAACATGAAAAACTCTTAGAAACAATTTCCATTATCAGCATACAGCCACAAAATACTAGATAATATATCACTATATTTGGCAACATAAGGTCACAAAAATCCTTAGGTCTTGCGTAGACAACTCTGTTTTTGACACTCAAGCACCAATTCAATTTCTTTTTCAGTCTCGCCACCCGCAGGTGTGGTAAGTCCTATGCACATAATCGACGTCAAGGCGATATAAATTTGACAAATCAAATATAGAATAGAGTGTAAGGGAACATTTATGGAGGTTTAAAAGCGAGTGCCGAGTAATTTTGTAAAGGGGTTGTTATGGTTTCTATATTTCTAGTAATCAAAACTCCCATTTTGCCATATTTTCATTTATTTCGTGTTATTTTACTTCCACTGCAGTAGTTGTATTTATGATAGGATAAGGACGAGAAAGGAAGAGCCCCCCTCAAGCAGGTTTGGCTATACTTAAAACAAGCTCAACATGCCCATATGAGCTTTTTGCTCTAGTGTGGAACCCTGCCTAATCCAAGATTTTTGTAAAAAAGCCATCATGGATTCCATGAGAAAGGAAGAGCCTCTCAGATTGATTTGCTTACACTTATAAAAGGTACTTCTGTGAGATTGTTGTCCATAATCCTGTCAAAAATATGCCCCTCTTGATATTTTTTTTGGCCACACTTAAAAGTAGACCACTCACACCTACATACACACACACACACATACATACATATTTACTTCTGGTTTAAGTTCAATTGGATACCAGCTTCAATTTGTATATCTAGTATTAAAATAATATAATTCTTCTAGAATTGCTCCGTGACTCTCTCATTTCTTACATCATAAACATATGATTTTTCTCCTATGAGAATAACACTACATATGGTGTCATTAGGTAATGCTTCATGGAATTCACAGATAATTTTAATATTTGTTCTGTCATTCACCACAACCTGTTTCCTTTTTGAAGCATTGATTACAAACATGGGTCTCTGTACCTTGAATTCATCTGGTGTGTAGTACATGTCAGTATTGCCAGTAGTGACCCTCTTGAAAGCCGTAAAAGCTTCATATAATTTAAGAAAATCATCCTTGGACATGTCTAAATTGTAATTTTCTCTAGGAAAGACCTCATTTCTGCCATTTTTAAGATATATGTTCTTGATGTTGCAGTTATCAAATTTACTTGAATTTTTTTCCTGATTATTGTGTCTCCCAGTCTGAAACAGTACTACCACAAAATCAGGCATGTCATATTGAATACTGGAGAATGAATTTGTAGCATCAAATTCATAATATGTACCAGATGCGGGCTTCTGTACACATTGATATGTATAAAATTGTAGAGGAATTTGTGGATTTTTTATTATATCAGCTTTGTATTTAAGACCATAACTGGCTTCATACTCAACAACAGGGATTCTTAACTCCATAGTCTGAATAATGCATTTGCCTGCATCTGGTAGGGTATTGGGCAGAGCTTCTCCTGTGGGGTTTATTGTACTGTACCTCATCAAAGCATTGTTATCATTTGCAGCTCTTCTAAATGTGATTCTTAACCCACCCTTCCACATAATTTCTTTGTAATCTGAGAAGAATCCTGGCAACAGGCGCATCGGGAACAGCACAGTGTGGTTCTTAGATAATATCTTATCACCAGCTTCAAATCCGCCTATTTTGTAATATGAAGCCTCGGTTTTGGATAATTTTAATGTGGCCAAAGCTGTGGAGGTAATGCCGGGATAATCCACTCTGTTTATAACAACGCCATGCTTTCTGATCTCAATTTCAGAGAATAGATGCGGCACAAAATTGTCTACAAGTCTTATATTTGAGTTTGCCGGATAATTTGTTCCATCGAGCTTTACAACATCAAATTTGATGTATAGATCTGCTCTGTGGGGGTGTATAAATCCATCCCCTACATCAAGATCAACCTCAATTTCTGTGTTGGGTTGATTTAAATTTGCAAATGTCCTCCTGTTTGGAGGGAATGATTGTAGCTCATAACTCTCAATATTTTCCATTTTCTTCTTGTATGTATTTTTATTTAAATATTAATCTCTATGATTGCAGTTGTTGTGGCTCCAGCAAAATCAACTAATTCTTCTTTTTCATTAGTGACCATCAATTCAATATAATCTATTCTATTATGACACACAGGAAAATATAATGTTGGGGATGGATTGTAGATGATGGGCTCCATAAATTCAGAATTAGGTTTGAATGTTGCAATGATGCCTGTTTGTTTGTGAGTGCCTATGCCATTTGATTTGGTGATCATACCCTCTGCCACATTACAGTGAATATTCAGAGTCTCTATGGCTAAGAATTTAGGTATATTCATAGCAGTGTGTTTGATGCCTGCTTCAAGTTTTGTGTTGTTCTCAAATCCTAACAGCTCTCCTATAGTACCCAGATTCACTGTTTCTGTAGCAGATACAATCTCTACTCTGTGAGTGACAGAATTTTGACTTAACACTACACCTCTGGGTAATTGAGCATTTAAAGTGGATAGATTATATTGCCCTGGAGTGATGACAATTTTTTCATCCCCTACTGCAATTGTGTTGTTGTGGTGAGTAATATTGGGGATTAGGTACATGCCATAAAATGCCCTGAGAGCTATTGTTTTGGGATATACTATGTCATCATGCAATTTGAGTTTCAATATTGAATTTTGGCTGGTGAGATGAAATACCCCCATGATGTTTTAAATACCACAAGGCTTTTTGAAAATCTTCAATTGATGGTTTATTTATTTCAGACATATATCTAAGAACAGATAAACACAAATGTCCGCAATTAACATCTTTGAAGTTTTGAACACGGGCATTATTGTAATAAAGATTAGCTGATTTTAGATATTTTATTAAATTTTCAGGTGGAACACCTCCAAATGAATCAAACACAAATGCCTTATTTTTTACATATTTAAGATAACAAATCCAGTGAGTGCCCTGATTTTTGAACTCATCCAAATTAACAATGCCACACTCTTTGTTGAGTGGTTGTTCTGGTAAAGAATCAGACATGTACACACCTCTAAAATGTTTGATGCCCAATGGCTTGATTAAAGCTTCAATATCTTGGTTTGTAAGCGGCTCTTGTTTTTTTTAAACTTATTCATGGCTCTTTTAACACCTTTCCCTTGTTTCTCCATTGCCAGGTTATGGCGCTTCTGCTCATCTAATTCTGCCCTATTCTTCTTGGCATCTATTACTGTTTTTGCTATGGCGGCTGAACCCCCAGCCAAGCTCCCAACAGCCCCGAGAGCAGCTAAGATGGCAGGGATGGTAAATATGAATCCCCCCACATGTGATTTTTTTCTTGATTGCTGTAATTTTTTTAATTGGGGGGTACTAAGCAACAATTTCATACCATGCCCCTTTGCAATACAAGAATTTTTTTTCTTGCGCTGTTTTTTGGTTAAGAGACTGTCAATAGTTTTAAGAGATTTGAGACCTGCATAAGGTACTTGATACATAACACCCTTGGCCTTCATTGTAGGTTTATTATATACATATTCACAACCCCCACCCCAGTTTTTGTTTGGTGCTCATAGCTATGGTGGTTCCCAATGCTGCTATTTTTTCACTCAAAGAAGCATCTTTGCTTACAAATCTGCCAAATGCAGCCTCTTCTAATTTCTTGTCTGCAACATGTCTCTTGTCAAGATCAGAATGTGTGTTGTATGCTATGTCATGGTCTCTACAAGCAGCATCTAGGGGATTAACACCAGGATCACCTCTGTTTAATCTATGGTCCAATTTTGTGCCTGGACCACAATATTGATAGCCTGGAATGTGTAGTTCAAATGGCAGCTTGTTTATAATGTCATTAACAAGGCCCCGACCCTCAGAAATATTCCAAAATTTAGGTGGTAGAGTATTAATAATTTTTATGAGATATCCAATCCCCTTAGTGTCATTCACTATAAAATTAGACAATTTGGTGCTTATCATGTCCATAATTCCAACCTTTTCATTGTAAAAATTGTGGTTCCCAGCATTTTCCTCCCCAGCTATCACCAATAACCTATCTACAAGTTTCCTGACATCATCAACCCAGACAAATTCTTTAGGCAGGGTGTTGTATTGTTTGATTCCACTGCCAGTCTTGATTTGTGACCATATGGGCTTGATTAAATTGTTGTATTTTGCTCCACTGCTCGACTTGACTCTTTTTTGTGTGGGATCATTGTTCTGGTATAGAGCATCTGATTTTTTTTAATATTTCTTTGTAATCCTCATAATCTTGATCTGTATAGCTGCCAGGTCTCTTCCTAGTCATCAATTCCCACAATCCAGGCGTGCCAGTGTATTTAACAAAAGCACCTTTTTCTCCGAGACGAGATTCTGAATATACAATTATATCATCTCCCATAAATGTTACTCTGAAATTGCCAATTCTATGAATAATGCTGCCATCAAGCTCTGTGTCAGCATATAAGCCAAAAACCTCATCTTTATTGTCTTTAGGTGTAGTTAAATATTTTTGAGCAAGAAGACCCAATTCAATAGGATCCTGACTAGCCTCAATTCTTCTAGGAGCAATAGGACTAGGTGTATGAATACTTGAAAGTGGGGTGAATGGATAATCTAATATGTTCCTAGCAGCTACAGGTACAAGCTCTGTGATCAAATTTTGATTTTGCTCTGTAACAGTTTTGATATTCTTACCTAAATTATTAATAGCATCAATTACAGGCTGTTCTGTTTGTTTGTGTTTTTCATAAATTCCACGGTTCTCTGATTTCCATCCCTTAAATCTTTTTACAAGATAATCTCTTAACTTAAGATCATCAATGATTGGCCTTTTCATGTTTATTTATATACGTCTCTACGTCTAGAAAATTGTTGATTTTATTTCTGTATTTACCAGTATTAGGTGTTCTTGTCATATCAATTGTGACAAACCCATAACTGTCCTGGCTCCAGCACCTGCTGCAAAATATGGAAAAATCATTGTAGCTCAAGTCCCCACCTACATATTCATCATGTATGTGTTTGAGGTTGGTATGGTCTTGATGAAATATACATATAAAATTGCTATTGTCTCGGATCAGTTGCTTGGGTATTTTTGAAAAAGTCTGTGCCAGGTAGAAGCAATCAATGTTTTTGTGCCGGCCCTGTGTAAAGAAGTTTCTAACCTTGTTTTGATTATCCAATATAATGTCATCAAACACAACAACAGAATTATCGAGACAGTCATGGAGTGGCTTAACATCTGATTCAAAAGTGGCAATATCCAATCCATCATATAGCTTCATCAGTTGCTGATATTTTAATTGTTCCAAGCTCTTAGAAAAAATATACAAGTGCCTGTTTTTCCAGTCTAACCAGTTGGGTGCCAATAAAAAATTATCAACCATTAGTGTAGTTTTACCACAAGCAGAAGGCCCAACAATAAGACACCTAATATTATCAGGTAGCAAGTTGCCATTTCTCTTATTCTGCTGTTCAGGTTCTGGCAGCCTTTTTATAACATCCCAGGTGTTCATATTATTATTTTGTTTGCATCGATCCAGCTGTTTTCCGGATGACCCAGCCATTTGACAAGTAACTTTTTGCCTTTTCTGCGGATGATTTTTTCTATGAGATATGTGTCAGGCTGTTTAGTTTTGCTGAGCTCTTGTTCATAGAACCTGCCTTTGAGAATTTCTCCTCGGTGATCTTTTATTATATATGTGTTAAGGGTCCCGGGTTTAACCTGAACCACTGTAAATAATTCAGTGCTCCAGTTTCTTGTAAAGCCTCTCTTGAATAAGTGCTTATATTTGCTTATTCTTACTTGATCCCCAATCTTGTATCTGGCCTTTCTTGTTGTTGGCTGGTATCTAGGATAATATACAGTGCTGATCAATTTTTGCTCATCAGATGAAGTTACTTCAGAGGGTTTCATGTTGATTGTGGAATGGACCGAGTTGTTATATTTATGTAGAAGTTCTGGAAGAATATTAATCCATTTATAATTACCTTGGAGGGTAAATTGTTTATACATAAGATTTTTTAAGGTTCTGTTGAATCTCTCTACAATTGAGGCCTTGAGGTCACTGTAACTCGAGTAATGTTTTATTGCCTGGCTTTTAATAAATTGTTGAAACACTGAATTATAAAATTCTTTGCCATTATCTGTTTGCAAATAGCGCGGTGATCTTCCACTCTGATTGATGATTGTCCTGAGGGCTTCTGTAACACATTTTCCAGTCTTGGATTTGAGTGGCACAGCCCAGGCAAATTTTGAAAATGTATCTATGACAGTGAGTAGATACTTGTAGCCCTTGTTGATTTTGTCTAAGTTTTTCAACTGCCCACTTGCCATTTCAATCAAGTCGCTTTGCCATAAATCATCTATGCCCTTTGTGACTACTGGGAGTCTCTTATAATTATGTCGGGCTTGTCTGTGTAATTCATCAACAATAATTTGTCTAGACATAATATGTAAACAAGAATATTGCAACTATAGGGTGTTCAGCAGCTGATACTGCAGGATTTTCTAAATATAATTTGTCCCCTATCTGTATTTTAAATTCCAGAGTGCCATCATCTTCAGTATAGGCTGTTTCCAATGTATTGGGGTCTGTAAAATCCTCCAATTCTACACTGGTGATTTTCACTTTGTTGTTAGCATTTGTTATTGATAAGGTGGGGTAGTGGTGTGCCTGTGGCTGAAGCCAATATTTGATCTTGATTGGTCTCAATGTGCCCCCAACAAAAAACTGGTAATAAAATTGTGCAGGGGACAGCATATATATTTTGCCTCCTGGTGTAAATGGAGAATCATATTCTTTGTTGGGGATGCTGTACAATTCAAGAATTACTGAATGTTTTGGATTCTCGATTATGCCTGTTATTTCTTTTTCTGCTGTGAGCAATCTGCTTGTTACAGATTCAAGGTGCTCATTGATAGTCCTAACAATCTCATCGTGCCCAGGCTTGATTCTTATGTCAACAGCAAGTTTTTTGTATTGTTGCACAATATCTTGAAGCTGGGTGGCAAAAACAGACAAAGCATTTGCTTGATTGGATTCCATGGTCCCTAGCTGTTGCTTGATATTAGCTACAATTTGTTGCAAATTTTCAACAACTGCCAATTTTGAATTTTGAGCTGTAAGATCATGGACTTGTCTTCTGATATCCTCAAATAGGGCATGCAATTCATTAATATGTTGATTGGTTGGTAGAGTGGCCACTGTCTGAGTGAGATGTTTGATCTCTGCCTGGATATTTTTGATATCTTCTGATTTCAATATCCTATTCACTGCCCTCTTAATATTTTTAAGTTCCTGTGATGTAGGAAGATTTGATACTGTATTTTGCAAAAATTCAAGTGCCAATTTTACATTGTGTAATTCAGAAGCATCGGCCACATTTTGCATAGCATTTTGGAGCAGGGTTATATCTGCCTGAGAGGGTGTGGATTGTTGTAAAATTTCAAGTTTTGTTTGGATATCATCTATCAAGTGATGAAAATGAGACAGTTCAGATTCAGTGTTGAGGTTTTCAAGCTTTGTGATTTGTTGCTGGACACTGACAAGGGTATCTACAATCCCAGGCAATCTGGATTCTAGTACATTTGCCAAATCACTTTGCACTGCTGCTATTGTATCTTCAAGATAGGTTATGGAACTTTGAATTTTTCCAAAATCTTCATATGTTTCAAGTTGCAGCTTAATATTTGCTACACTCCGAGTTATTGCATTCAAAGCATCAGAAGATGGCAAATTGTTCATAAAATTTTCAAGTGTCTCAATTTTTTCTTTAACCTCGGCTATGGCATTGTTCAGAGGATCCAGATTAGGTATTTGGAGTGACTGAATCTGTTCTTTTAGAGTGGAAATCACTAGATCAAAATCTTCTTGTGATTTTATGCTTTTGACAATTGTTTGGAGCTGTGTCTGGACATTATTTATCTGTTCTTCCAATTGTTGTTTCAATTGCTCAGAGTTGTTAGCCTGGGTCTTAAATTTGGCTTGAAGAGCTGCTACAGCCTCTTCCAAACTTTGAAAATTATCCAATGTCGCCAGGTCAGTATATTTCTGAAGCAATAATTTAAGTTCAGAATCAATTTTAAGAAGAGGGTCCATGCATTGTGATTGTAAATTTGTAATTTCTAATTGAAGACTGGCATTGAGTGTGGTTTGTAAAGCTTGTAAATCACTTCTTAATTTCTTGACTCTGACATCAAGCATCAGAATCTCATCACTGTGATCTTCATGTCTTGTATGGCCAAAAATATCATTAGGCATTTTGTTTAGTAGTTATTTATTATAGAGTATCTGATTCTTAATTCTATAAAAAAGGGTATAAGCTTGTCATAAGATCCAGGGACCTCAATATATAAGCAGTCACCAGCAGAAACAGTATAAACAGTGCCAGAAATCATGTTTGAGTGCTTAATTCTATAAATATTTCTCCCTACTGAAATCTTGACATCACCCTCAGGGGTTGTAATAAATTGCAATTGCCCACCTACAGGTAATTGGTAATGATTTAAATTATTGTTAAATATGTACAATATTTTGCCTGTTTCATCATCAACATCTGTAAGTATGCTGTTCAGGTGAATAATTAACAACCCACTCAGTTTAGACAGCATATCAGAAGAGGGTTGTGGTGTTGGCAGGTCCATAATACCTTGTTTTTTAAACCCAAATAAGTTCATAGGCATGTTTATTTATTTCAAATCATGCTCTGTACTTGGGCATTGATTGCCATTTTTCAAATCACAATGCCCCCATGGTAGAGTATGTATGCCACATGATAAAATGCATCTCTTATCATCATGTGGGTCCAGAGCTACTTTTCTTACAACATTGCTAGTCAATAAGTGATCTTCACTCTGAATTCTGGATTCTGATGTTCTGATTAAATTCTGGGATTTGAGGCAATTTTTATAATCTTCAAATTGGAGCTCTTTTTCCACAGCTACTTTGCCAATACCCTTGGCTTTTTTGACAACAGCATTACATGTTTTAAAACTATACACCTTGGCACTTAACCCAGCAAATTCCACAATAACATCACCAAGTGTCTCATCTTTTAACTTGCCAGGTACCTTTTTGTTGTGGGGTTGAATATTCAAATGGCCTGGCAATTCACTGGTATCAAAATATTTAAACAATTCAGGCTGGGACATATCTTGATAAACATCTTCTGTTTGAATATCAAGAACAAAACTATCCGTGTCCATGTATATCAGTTTTACTCTATCACCATAAAAAGGTTTGAGCACATCATAATACAATATTAACATATGTAATTTGGACAATTCCAATATTGCAGCCCCTACATAAATAGGCTTATCAAACTTAATCTTTGTTTTTTTCATGTTGAAAAGTGCCATATCTTCACCATAAATTCTTCTGTAATTGAAATTAGGCTTTGCAACCAATTTTTTGCTCAGACTGGGGTCAGTAATTATTTTAACATCGGTATGTTTTCTGACATTTTCAATTGTTTTGCCATATACAGAATTAACCATCAATTTAAACAAGCCCTTATCAAATTGGCTTTTTGCAGATGTTCGAAGCTCCGTGTTTGTATCAATGTATGGTTTCAACCATTCTGAGTGCCTGAACCTCAAAACTTTTCCAACTTTGGTCACTTGGACACCATGTTTCATCAGGAACTGGAGGTACTTGTAATGTATGACATAGCCCTGTTTTGACTCCAGTGTCATCATGAGCTTCTTCTGTTTAGAGCCAGGTGAGCACTGAACCTCGGGAATTGGGGGCAGATCAGAAAATTTTTTGTGGAATTTTTTTGGAATTGTCATATCAACCTCTAAGTAGAGGCCATAATTACTGTCATCATAGTTCTGAAGATCCTCAATATTAAAATTTTTAACCCACTCAAGCCCTGCATATGGCAGTTTTTGCATCATGGCATGACCATAGAGGCTGTTGGCATCTACATATGCTATATAATTTGATGGTAATTCTGGATCATAATTGGGAATATGCTTGTTATTTGCTCTGGCATATCTCTGAGAACATTGCACCATCCCCCCTCTTATACCTTGCTCCATAAACAAGTACATATCTTGATCTTGGATCAGATCCAATTGCTTTTTGGTGTTTAAAAACATTGCAGCCCATGCTAGGCCCGGGGCACTGTAAAAATACACTGGGTCCAGTCCATAATTTTGCATGCAAGATTTTCTGAATGCCTGCATTATATCAGCTGAGATGGTCACATCAAGTTTCAAATATGCCATGTGATAATCACCAAATGTCCGGCATTTTAAATTGTTCCACACCAATTGGGCATGGTGATAATCCTCATCTGTGATTCCAGAACCTCTGATTTTGCTGTAAAACTCATGTTGTGGAGGCAGGGAACACTCATCAAATTTAGAAAAATCTGTAACATAATCATATGGATATACACCCTTCCGCCTAATTAATTTCAAATCCTGATTTGGAAACAATGCACGTGTGATTTTGAATTGATCATCAGATAATTGAGAGGCCAGTGTATCCAGGCTAGCAGGTAAAAATCTGTAAGAATCAAGAAATCTTATGTGAATAGGAACACCATTAACTTTAATTGTTTTGCTAATAGATATATATTTCTCATCATTTTCAGCTAAAATATTTAAATTCTGCTTCTCAAACCCCTCATATCTGATCAGATGATGGAAATCATAATTGGATGCTCCATGGCAAAATATGGGGATAAATCTTGGTCTCTTGATCTTAATATTACAGCTATTACACAGGGCCATTAAGAATTTACCATCTGTATGAGAATGGTGTTTCACCTTGATATTTGTATCTGAAAATTCAGAATCACATACCGGGCATTTTTCTGCATTGTTGAAAACTTCAATCTGATCCTCTGTTAAAGGCAACATGGGTTTTGATTTTAATAAGATGTTAGATGCTATGTCACGGCACTCATTTTCTATTCTATGTGCAAATATTTTGATGGCATCTGGCCCCATGTATGAATTTTCTTTGGTAACAACACCATCCTGTACAACCACATAACAAAAGCTGGAAGGTTCATGTAGCTGGTATGGTGTAATAGAAGATTCTTCAGGATCTGGGCTACAAAATGCAAGAGATTTGAGATTTGATTCAGAATCCCAGACAATATATGCTGTGTGTTCCAACAAGGCTTCAAACTTTTTGAATTTGCAATTCTCACTTGGATTAGGCATCACCATATGAACAGGTTTATGATTTTTACAGTATTTCAGATGCTCAATTAACTTGTTTTTTGCAATTTCTGTATTTGCTTCAGGAACCTTCTTCACCATTTTTTGACCATCAAATACAGTTAAACATCTTCTGCACAACTTAAATATTCTATTAGATTTGTCTAGTTGTGTTCTCACTAAAGCTTCAAGATTATGTATCAGAGTGTAATGATTTGTACCATCCTCTTCAATTAAGAGCAAATCAATTGGAATATCAGAATCATCATCAAATGTACTGATTCTGAGAGGTGCTATCGGGCAATTGCCAGTGGAACAAGTAAATACATTAATAGATAATTGTTTATTATTGATATTCCTGGCTCTTTTTTCAAATTTATCAATATTCTGAACAGACATTGGATATTCCAAACCCTTCATTGCATCGTCAAAATCATGTTCATGGTGTTTGTAATAACTTATTCTTTCAGGATGCCTTAAAACTGGAAACAAAGCAGCTAATATACACCACAAAAAGCATTTCTCATCATTATTTTTAATATTAACCACGGCCTTTATGTTTTTAATATTATCAGGTAATGGTAAATAAGTAGAACCTTGTAATGGGCTGAATTCAGAAATATTAACATATAACTTGTGAGGAGAGCCGCATAGGCTCCATCCAGACTCTTTTGCCGCAAATTCAGAGTGTTTAATATTCAATTGATCTATCAATCTGTTTATTATTGTGTCCAAATTTGCATTTGAATATACAGGTACAGTTGCTGTTATGTGGGGCTGTGTAAATTTTGTGCCATTTGGCTTCTTATATTGTGTATACAATTTGAGGGATAGCTTATAAGGGCCATTTTGTGCATTTAGAATTGCCTGCAGATCAGGTTTTTTTCTGTTCAAAAAATTGTTAATACCACATCTTGGCTCTGATTCAAACCAGTAATCTCTAAGTTGGGCATTAAAACTGCTATGGATGGGTGCAAAACATAGCTGCTTTGCAGGTCTAGCATTAACAGATGATTCATGCTTCCTTTTCAGACCAGATGTAGATGCTTGTAGGGACTGTGCAGAGCAAGTATCTCTATGTTTATATGTGAAATATTCCATGCTATATTTTCTATTGCATTTGGGGCAAATTTTTGTGGGAGTTCTGTATTTGTCTGGGTTACAAATCTTTTGGTGTCTGGCCCAATTAGAGCTAAATATATTTTTATTGCATTGATTACAATATTTTTGATTTGGCATTTTTGTTGTTGTTTATTATATATATTTCCTGGGTTTCAATTCAAAACTTTATACTGAATAAAAAATATCAGTTGGGTTCAGCACTGTACTGTGTGTGTGTATGTATGTGTGTTAATATTTCTCGCTTTGCTATTTATATAAAATTTCCTGGGTTTTTAAATCTAATCTTTATGCTTATCTTATGACAGGTTGTAAGGCCAATAGCCCATAAGTAGAAAATTCATTCACACTGACCTTCCGCAAATGCCTGCACGAACATGCTTATCTTGAATGGCAATAACCTTGTTATGTATTAATTTTTGTATAACAAGCTGGGGCAAATATAAGCCTGACCCTAAATAAGAGTGGATTACAACAAATATCAGATTTTATATTGTTCAATATGAATATTTAAACCAAACAGGTCTGTAAGTATGAGGAGCACTGTTAACAACACATCTGTTCTCCCCTGCCACTCTCATAATACTGGCTGATGTAATATTTGCACGCAGAGCTTCAATGCTCGGGAATTTCTGTAAGTATTGGCGCTAGGGAGAACATACAAAATCAATACTACTGTCTCGGGAATTGCATACACTGACACAGAGGGGAATATGCAAGTTGAAGCTGAGATCCAATTGAACTTAAATTGGAAGTGAATATGTGTGTATATGGGTGTGTATATGTGTGTGTCTTGGCTTAATTTCTGGTGTGGCCAATTTTGACAAGTTTATGGACAAAAATTTGGCTGATGCAACTTTTGTAAGTATAAGCAAAACAATCTGAGGGGGCTCTTCCTTTCTGAGCAAAAATCTTGGATTAGAGGGGGTTCCACACTAGAGCAAAAAGCTCATATGCTCATGTTGAGCTAATTTTAAGTATAAACAAATCTGCTTGGGAGAGGCTCTTCCTTTCTCATGGAATCCATGATGGCTTTTTTACAAAAATCTTGGATTAGGCAGGGTTCCACACTAGAGCAAAAAGCTCATATGGGCATGTTGAGCTTGTTTTAAGTATAGCCAAACCTGCTTGAGGGGAGCTCTTCCTTTCTCGTCCTTATCCTATCATAAATACAACTACTCACTGCTTTTAACAATCCAAGTATATCTTCATCGGTAGACACAAGGGGCAACTGTGAAAGGTGAACCTTGTCCGAGACTCGAACACGGCACAGTTTATTTTCTTTTACAGTGTTAACACTGACTTCGGTTTTCGGACAAAGATAACCTTGACTACTATGAATAGTAAAGACAATGGCTGCTACCAACGTTAGCCTTCGCTACTGCGAATGGTAAGTAAGAAAGAGAAAATAGAGGTCATTTCGTAGGCTTTGCTTGGCCACAAGCGGCAACCACTGCTTTTATATTCTCCAAGATGACGAAAATTGTGTTTGCAACCAATGCATTTCCTGGAGTCTTGAAATCCAAAATTGCGGAAAATATGACCGCTCAAGCTGTTGCAGTTAATCCATACATTGCCATGTTCTTAAGATTGTAACATCTGAAAATCCACAGGACGAGATACGCAAAATGGCTGTTTAATATACGTACTTGTTAGAATGCCTGAAACAGCTGCTAGTAGCCTAAAGGTTGTGCTAACTAATTTTAAAGACTGAATGGCACATCCGAGGCGGAGTGACGCCAGATGGTCCCGGTTCGAATCCCGGCCTGGGCATGGGTGTTCTTTGCGAGTGTCCCTTCGTCATATCATCATACATTCTCATACTCGCGATTAGTCAAAAGCGGCAAAAAAGGCACGTAAAATAAACCAAATAAATCAATCACCTCCACATAGAATTGAGTTTTTTTTTAAGTCTAGTTAATGCACAGATATGCTAATCGGGACTGAACCTGCAGTTTAAAGTGAGATCCGAACCAGTATGGGCCTCACCGGGTATCGAACTCAAGATCCCTTGATTATGTTACCACTACGTCATCGGGGAGAGATTACTTCCACATAGAAAGTTGCTTCTTTCTGTAAACGGAAGTTATTTCATATGTTGTTCCCATCCAAATCCAACTGTGGTAATTCACTTTTAGATGACCTTAGGAGGAGGAGGACGCTTGCAAGAGTAAAGCCCAAACAACCAACCCTTTTCTCCAGGCTTTCATTTACATCACATTTCCATTATGTACCTTAACGGTGAACATTCGCAACATCTCTGGCTCTCTTCGGAACATGTTCTAACAGTGTGACCTAATCTGAATGTTTCTTTATCTTCATTTTCTTGCCTTCAAATAAAATCCCTTTTCCTGCCGCCAACCGCATTTGCACATGAATAGGGTCGCTCGTGGCTTAAGCCATAACTGCGGGCGGAGCATGGGGAGAGCTTAGAGGGTCAATCCATTACGCGGCCTAATGTCCACGGTTCGTATTACGGTAGCGTCATCAATCGGTAACCGCAACTAACGAATCGGCTATCCCATTTACATTCCGCGGAAGAAAAGGTTTCCCCCTCAGAGGCGGGGGAAATCTCCAAAGGGCCTCTCAACCCTTTCTTCTGCAGATGTTCAAGAAGGCAAAACCCATTGGTGGCTGAGAGGCAGAACTGACCGATGAGATGTTCAGCGCAGTGTTGCCACCTGAAGGAGATTTCCCGTGAAGGGAATTTTGACGATAAAAGGAGAGTTTCTAAAGTATGAGAAACTACTTTTTTTGCCGCATTGTTTACTCGTAACAGTTTACTCTGTGTGTGTGTTTACATACAGCTGGCCACTTTCTGTCGTCGCCTTTTAATCCAGGGGTCCAGGTTTCGATACCTGGTGAAGGCACATTGCACAGCGGTTCAGATTCCACTTTAAACTGTAGGTCCCAGTCCAGATTAGCCTATCTGGGGATAAAGTGGACTTAAAACATCAATTCAAATTCAGACAGACCCATGATGAAATGAACGAAACGACAAACAACGATGCATTCATGTCCTATCCACGGTTCAGAACCCGAGACATCTGGTTTCGTAGCGCATTACACTAACTTACACTAACCGCATAAACGCAGTCTAGTTAGTCGCACATTTTGAGTTTCTGTACACTCACCTGTCTAGTTGGTTACACAGTGGACCACCGAGACTTCTGCTTCGTTGATTTGGTTGACTGATTGATTGATTTGGTGTTTTAAGTCCACTTTATTCACAGTAAGGCTAACCGGGACTGGACCTACAGTTTAAAGTGGGATCCGAACCACTATGTACCTCCACCTGGAATCGAACCCGGAACTCGTTGATTTGGTGTCTGTGCCGTTTGTACTACGTTCAGGAGTACAGTGTGGTGTATGGTCACATGGTACGGGCTAACCAATCACATGAACGCTGTAAGCAGCGTTGGATCTTCGGAACTTGAACACCGGTACACGGTCTACTTAGTGAAACACAGTTTCCTTGCACCAGCCTGACTCGAGGATGCACCTTCACTACACCTAGTGTCAAAAAGTGCAGGGAACTACACTGGGCTATAAAGGCCGGCTTGGTTACGCCGCGCTACAAAGTAATGGGTCTCAGGTTCGAATCGTGGGTAGGTTGTTAAGTGTATATGTTGTCTGCCTAAATGAACGGTGGAAATTACAGTGGATAAACTGAATGAAATACGACAAGCATGAAAAGTAGAAATAAAAATAAGCCTTTCTTTAAATTTAAAAAAGCTAGTTTAGTGGTCGACTCAATCACGTCACCGGTGAGGGCATGGGTGTCCTGTTGTGAGTGTTCCATGACCAAATTTTATCTAATCAGCATCATCTCGTCGTGATTAGCAAAACATGAAAAATACAATTACAAATTCGAACTACCAATGTCTGCAATTAATTCTCCGACATTTACCATTATTATGAAGGCGTGTAACAGGAAATAGTAATATTGAAATGGCATCAATATGATATCATAAATTATCATTAAGTGATTTTTGATTCCCATTTCTTGGAAGTTGGAAAATTGGACGAAAGATGAACATTTTACACCTGCTAAAGGAAAATCTTGGTCTCAGATTGTGGTAACACTGGGTTAGCTGCCAAGGAGACAGATGGTATTCTCGTTCCGCAGGAGAACTTGCGGGAACAGATGAGAAACTCTTTTTATAAACATCGTACTCGGTCCACGTCGAAACTGAAAGAAACCCCTTTATCGGCTTCCACACAAAGAATGGAACAAGAAAAGCGCAGGGCTTGTAGTTGGAGTACAGTGTTCGATTTCCGTTGTTGTATCCTCTGAGGAATCTTGAGAGTACACGGAACGATCATCGCAAACGAACATCTGTCCATTCACTTTAACGATAAAACTTTTCGTGCATTTGAGACAATACCTAAATCGAGACGAACTTGTACAAAACGAGACGAGAACGTAACCAAATCGTTCGCGACTTTTTGAGACTAAACAGATATAGGCATCTCGAAAGCAGATACGAGAGCGAGATTTGGTGTCCGAGACTACCAGTCTCGTTCGAGACTTTGGTGCAAACTTTACCGTCTAGTGGGAGGTCGAGTGGGCAGAGCGAAGCAATACACTCTGCTCGAAGGATGGTCTGCCCCGCCTCGCCTCCCCTTCACGCAATACAGCTCCCTCTGGCAAGTTCATTGGTGGAGGAGGGTTTCCGGGAGTGATTCCCGAACTGAGCTACACCCTGTCGGGAAACTCTGGAGCAAGCGAACGAAAACAAGTTTCTGTGCAAGTAAGGCTCGAACAATGGACACGTGGAGGGAGCGGAATCGCGTGGAGGGGGAAGAGCGATTGCAGCTACCAGCCTTTGCAGCAGCGTGTTCGCTCCGTCCACTTACTTTATCCCCTTCTCTACCTTTATGCGCGGCCTTGCTCCAGATATTCCCGGGATAGAGTATAGAACGAAATGTCGCTTCATTAATTTTTCATGCTAGTCCCAATAATTCTCCAAATTCCAGATATTCCTGGTCATTATGTACCTGCAAACAGGAATTCCGTATCAATCTCTCTCGCGCGGCGCTACAGCGGTTTCCTGGACAACAGATATGTCAGGGACGGATGGAGGGAAAGGGCAAACTCGTCTAGCAATTTCATTTCTCTCGCTCTTTCAGCGTGATGTGGGGTTAGTTTGCAGGGAGAGAGGGGGGAAGGGGAGAGAGGGGGAAGGGGAGAGGATCAAAAGTTCAACTCCCCCCAAAAAACAGGCGGGATTTCATTTAGGAAGTTACATTTTGTAAACAATATGGCAGTGAACTGTACGAGAGAAAAATCAGGAAGAGGTTTACGTTCAGAGCTGATTGGATTTCCTACTTTCAATTCAGAATGGATTCATTAAAGTTAAGTAACTAACTTAAACTGAGTTACTATGCAAGTTGACTAACTGAAACTCAGCTACCATTTAAGAACAGTGATTAAACTAAGCTCAGTTACTTTCCAAGACAATTAACTGATACCAGTTACTTTCCAAGACAATTAACTGATACCAGTTACTTTCCAAGACAATTAACTGATATCAGTTACTTTTCAAGATAATTAACTGATACCAGTTACTTTTCAACATGAATAACTGATACCAGTTACTTTTCAAGATAATGAACTGATACTAGTTACTTTTCAACATGAATAACTGACACTAGACACTTTTCAAGGGAAATAACTAACTAGTTACTATTTCAAGATAAATAACTAACTAAAACTAGTTACTTTTATTTTCAAGGCGGGTAACCGTAACTCTGTTTCTTTTCAAGGCGGGTAACCGTAACTCTGTTTCTTTTCAAGGCGGGTAACCGTAACTCTGTTTCTTTTCAAGGCGGGTAACCGTAACTCTGTTTCTTTTCAAGGCGGGTAACCGTAACTCGGTTTCTTTTCAAGGCGGGTAACCGTAATCCGGTTTCTTTTCAAGGCGGGTAACCGTAACTGTTTCCTTTTATCGCGATTAAATGTAACAAGAGTTACGTTGAGAAAAATATATGTAACTCAACTAGTTTTAAAATTTCTACACTTCGCATAATCCCGGAGAAAATATTACTACTCAGATTTCCCCGAGAACATTCGTCCTCTCTGTACTTGAATGGATGATGGTGTGAAGTTCCATGCAAATCTGTTTCAGATATAGCAGGTGTGTCCTCTTGATGTTGACAATGTCGAGAATGCTAACGCTTCCGTCCGGATCCTTCTCTCGGACCCTCAAAAGGAGACGAAAAATGACCGAGAAAATGCTCTCTCTCAAGATCACTACGCGTGATTTACCGCAATCTGCGCAGGCAGCGGACGCACTTTCATCGACCTCAAGTCTTTCTTCGGCGAGTACATTCATTCGCAAAGGCCAAATAAGAGTTGGCCTGTTGTCTATGGAAATTCGCCTTCGTGACGTCACCCAGGAGTGGCAGACAGTATGCCAACTGCGGAGTCAGTGTTGCCATACACATGAAAATTATCCTTGATTTGGTAAAACTGACATTCTTTAATGAAATGTTCACGGAGAAATAAATGAAAAATAATTTCCGGGACGTTTTATTTGACGATTTATATATTTTGATTGTAAAACTTATGTTTCGAAAAAAAATAGAACTTGCTTCTTTCCAGTGACAAACCATACTGAAGTTTTTTTCCGTACTTCTTGCTCAGTAACTTCAGAAGATTGTACCTCAGCGATGTTCACTTCCATATGAGAATCTTTTATATTATTTTTTACTGACAAATCTTTTTTTGAAAAATGTCTTGAAGCTTTCCTGGCGATGAATAACACGATTATCTCGGGCTATAGACCAGATGAGTTGTGGAAAAGATTCCAAGCTTTCGAGAGCTAATGTCACTCTCTTATACAGGGTAGAAGATTAGTGACGTTAGCTCTCGACTCACCTGGTCGATAGTCAGAGAGAATCTTTTCATAATCTTTTTTTGTTGTTCTTTTACCGCTTTTCTACCACTTTTGGCTGATAGCGACTATGAGGATGACTGATGAGAGGAAATTGAAGAAGACACTCAAGAAGAACATTGAGCTGGTGTCCGTGGTATAGTGGCTAGCATGAAAATTCAAGAAAGTAATCCAAGTTTAGGAATGCTTGTTTACTTGTGTTTATGTTTTACGATCAACTCTACCATATTGTCTTTCATCGCCATCATGATCTGCAATTCATCCCTCCTTCAAATTTTCCGCATCATCCCTTAAAATGGTTTTCAATAGCCCAAGGTTATTTTTGGCTATAAAGTTACCTTCACGCCTAATAAAAACAACCGTACATTTTTGTGTCCCTCCCCTTCCCCGCTGATTGAAATTTCCGAATAAAAATATTGTCGCAATTATACTTTGTCTCTGGAATCTTCTGGAATCTGTGGAGCAAGGCCGCGCATAACGGAAGAGAATTGGAGAAAGCGAGTGTGCGGAGGAAAGCAGTGCGTGCTGCTGCAAACGGCTGGTAGCTAGTGTTGCCCACGAGACGAGACGAGACTTTGGTCTGTCCCGACCCGTCTCGTGAAAATGATGTCTCGTCTCGTGTCTCGTCTCGAAAAAATCCGTTTGTCCCGTCTCGAAGGGTTCTGTCCCGTCTCGTCTCGTAAAAGTGATCCGGGATATCATGCCAACAAAAGTCAAAAGTAGCAGAAACACGAAATATTTTTCCGGAAAGTGGCATAAAGCTCCAAATATTTTACCCATTGCGTGGTGAGAATAAATAAGGTTCGTTAATCATGAGGACATTAATATTAAAAATGCAGTTTGTTGGTTACTGATTGCTAGGTATCTTATGAAATTTTCTTGTGGTTTTTCTGGCTTCCATACAAGAGTGCTCTTTTCATTACTGCTATACCTTTTGGAAGTTTTGAAATGTTTTCCACTAGACCTTCTTTCTTTCTGAATGTCGAACTTCCGTGCACTATGAAAATGTACATTTCTTCTTTAAATTCTAAGCTTGGCGCTCGGGAGCAACAAAAAAGTTTTTAAATGTGTAGTACGAACACAAAAGACTATTTAAAATTTCAATATTTAGTATATTACAAATAGAAAGCATTTATTGTTTTTAATATTGTTAAACATCTTCTATGACATAAGTTTCAAAAAGTGTTTCTTTGTGATATTGTGCTGTTTCTTATGCTCAGCTTATGACGCACATACTTCTTTGTTTTCTCTTTAGCCTCTAAGTCAGATACCACCACCGCTTGATCTAATTTATCCTTCGGCAGGCACGCATCTAGAAATATATGTCGGGGGAGGGTGTCCGAGCCAAGTGTTTCAGAAAAAATTATAATAATAACATTAACGACAACAATTAAGCAAATGTTTAAATTAATACATTAATATAATTCATAGGTCTATTCACTTGAATATGTAAATTAATCAATTCTATTATTGTTATTACATGAAATGTTACAAAGATTGTAGAAGAATAGTAATATAAAACAGCACGAATATTAGCTAATATCTAGCTTACGTGTAGTTAAGATCGCCTAAATTTGCATAAAAACAACTGTCCTGGCAAGAAGTTTAATGTCAAAAAAGGTGATGAATTGAATATTTGCTAAATAACAAAAAAGGATGTTAAGTCCACTTGACGAAAAATAAAATTCCTGATTAATATTTTATTCTCATTATTATAAGTATTAGTGTACATAAATCTTCATTGATATTGTCATTCAAAGCCGTATGATCGCAATAAAATCATTGTTTGGCATAAAAAAGTAACCCTCGATTATGCTAAAGAAATATATTTTTGTTTAGCTAGAGCAAGGCCCCAGGAGGATGCAAGAAGCCGTTCCTGCAAAAGTGTATGTTGTACGAAGCGAAGAAACGTGACAAAACCACCACGTATGGAAGGCAAACCTGCATATATTTTATATCGCACATTTACAGAGCCGTGCCTCCTGAAGTTATAAAAATCCCAACTTCAATGATTCTTTTAGACATGCTATAGTTGAAAAAAATATGTTTAGATGCACCAAAAGTGCATCATTATCAGATTATACATATAACGTGTTATTGGAATCAACATATTTGTGTAAATTGGGTGCCTCCCCGATTACGTCGTAATAACGTCGAGGTCTTGTAATCAAGGGTCCCCGCGTTCGATACCCAATGGAGGCACAAAGTGGATCGGATCGCACTTTAAACTGTAGGTCGGTTCGCGATTTAGCCTATTTGTGAATCAAGTGGAGTTATTCTTTCCCTGTACTGCGTTATTTCTTTTCATAAGAGTAAGGCTAAATTCTCGTTTTATCTGAACTTTTAAAAAATGTGCAAAATACGTCTCTATCTTTAAACAACCACCCTTTCTCATGTACTATGTGTAAAATAATCCCACTCTGTCTCAGAAAACCTCTTCCTACGATCAAATGAAGGAAACAACTCTCAAGTCTCAACAATTATAATTTTTTGCTTAAATTTCCTATAATTTATACAAACAGTAGCACACATCACGTCCTTTGGTGCAACACTGTCAACAGCTAATGTTACTTTCCTCAGCCTAATAAATTTACTTCCAACCAGTAATTATTATTATTATATTCATGTATGGTGTTTTGTGTTTGTCTTTTATTTAGAGTGGACGTTTACTGCCTAAATTTACTTCTTGATTACGAGTTTATCTCCACATGATTCCTTTTAATAAAGACATTAATTCTTTTTTATTGATAAGTTGCGTTGTCTCTAGTGGCCTATTTCAGTATTGGAAGACATTCATAATTTTATAATTCATCGTCTTTCTTGAGATTAAACTACTGATATAAATATTTTAGTTATAAGATAATAATATAAATGACGAAAAAATGCTTCGAAGAGTTTAATTTTCTTGCGAAATAAACGTGACGTTGGAGGCACTTCTCCTGTAGGAGAATTCTGCTCTATGTGCTTTGGAGAACACATTGCCCACCTTTGGTACGTCCAGGACTTGACATTTCTTCTCAATGGCAAGAACAGCCAAATGAGGCAGTTTGCATCCAGCATCCTGTTTCGAGCAAGCCCTTTCAAAGATTTTAAGGACAACCATCTTCGTAATGCTGAAGAGTTTTGGGCAAAATTTGTGTTTCACCTTTCAGGGAAATGTTATCACAGGATAAAAAAATCAGACAAAGGTTACAGTTATCTCATAATTCAAGAAATATTCTGACCCTGGCATTACTTACTCTTAATCTACCACTCCAACGTATGTCAGTGCTACACAATTACAGGCACCTATGGGGTTCGTGGGAAGAAGTTCTTCGATTTTGATATGTACGAGAAAGAGCGAACCTGCATCCAATGATTGAAGAGTGGCAAATCCTAATAAGCATTCTTTTGCCTGCCCGCGATATGTTTTGAATCGAATTTTAAGTGTAATTTGCATTTTAAGGTTCACGTTCAATACATTTCCAAATAATATCCCCTCATTAACTTCAAGAGTATCGAAGAAATTCCCTTTGTTACGGTTTCCTCAGACTCATCATCTCGAAATTCAAGTCCCTGAATAGTAAGAAACCGCGATGAATCCACAACTGACATGTAGTGTCGGGTTTTCTTCGATCACCTTTGGTCCTGGGTTCGATACCCAGTGGATGCACTTTAAACTATAAGTCCAGTCCCGATTGGCTTTTCTGTGCATAAAGTGGACTTAAAACATCAAATCAATCAACCAACCAAATCTTGAATCAACTTTGAATGTCTTTTAATAATTAGCGTTGTCACTAACGACCACGATTAGAATAATTTGCCCGTACTACAGATGATGTCTTGTGGTCCTGAAAATATTCGTGATGTTTTAAAACCATCCACAGTCAACACTTTTTCCCAGTTCTTAAGACTGGTTAAAACTTAGGTTAATCTCGGCTATTACAGGACATAAATGAATGAGAAATCACCTATGTCCAGGTCGGCGCTCGAATCTTGAACGAAAGTCACATACACATAGCTATCTATATATATACTAAACAAATTAATATTTGTTAATCAAGTTGGTATTATAAGCAGGAAAGTGATATCATGCAGAATACACCACTTTGAAAAGGTGAAAATCGTCATACTCTTATAAATGAACTCTCTTATTATTCGATATTTAATTAACTTCAGTTGGAGGGCCCGGGGGGGGGGGCAAAGTGTCTGACATGAGGCGTCCCCCTGCCTCCTCTGGCGTCGTCACTGCTTCCAACCCTCTAATAACTTCGCTGCTGATAGCCTCACCTTCGAAATGGGAGCTTGTGTGTGGCGAATAATACAAAGCACTTGTGTTCACTGTCCCACTTTCATTCAAAGTCTTCCGTTTTCCTTTTCAGCTTTTCCTGCAAAACTTCCTGTCAGCAAGCAAAGCAAATTACAACATTTTTATTGCCCCTCCCTTGCATCAACCTTCATTCCTACTTTAGGCCTGGATTTATGGCACTTACCCGCTACTGCAGGTCAACCTCGTTTACCCCCTGAAGCAACGGTGTCCATTGTTCAAAGCGAAACCTCTGTCAGTGAGGAACGGCGAAAAATAGTCTCGGAATATACCCAGGCCGTAAACAGGCTCCCGCCACTCTGACATTGGTGTCAGCTTTCCTCTGAAGTTTGATAAAACTACTTTGTGAAATTTGTTTAGTAACGAGTGAAAATGTAGACAGTAGATACTACATGTATTTTGCTCATAAACTTGAAGGCTAAATTCATAGAATAAAAAGAACAGCTACAACATTCCTTCATCTGATTTACAGAAAGGCTAATCGGGACTGGACCCACACTTTAAAGTGGGATTCAAGTCACTATGTTCCTTCACCGGGTATCGAACCCGGCACCCCTTGATTACAAGGTGACGACGCTACCACTGTACCATCGGGGAGTCCCCATAGAACAACGTTTCCTTCTACGACGATTATACAGAACTTAGTGCACTTCCTTCATTTGAAATCTATTCTATATCAGGCTCAGTATTTCGTTATTACAATCCAAGGAATAGTATTCTCCTTAAATAAGAAATAAATAAATAAAAAAAAAGCATTGGAAATAATCTTCAAACGGACGTAAAAAGATCGAATCCAACCACCTGTAGAATGCCTGAGGGAAACAACAAGAATTTTCTCAACAAAGACATTTCCGAAATTTCCATAACATTCTAAAAATTTCGCAACCCGTGCAAATAATCACGTGGTAAAATCTTGGCATGGTTCCCTGTGAACACTAAAATCACCAAATTACTTCTTTCCATAATACCCGTATTTTCTCCTCCTCTTTAGCTCTCAGCTGTTCGGAGTGGGATAATGAAAGATTATTTGTCCCTAATTATCTCTTTCTCTTAGTCTTGCTAATATCTTGGACTCCTTAATAACTTTCCCAATAACTCATTATCAATTTGTACTGCCATGTTTCCCACAATGTTTTTCCTACTTCCTAATAACATTCACTTCTGTACACCCTTTGATGTAAAAATTAAATAATAATAATAAACCCTATCCGTCGGTCCGTTTATCTTTCCAACCTATAGAGCTGAGACTATGTTTACAAGATAAATCTCGGACTCAGATACTCCAAGATCTTTTGGCCCCTCCTTCCACCTTCTCTACCTGCCCTTTTACTTGATGTTATTCAGAATTGTATTAGTATCTGGAGTACTATCGTAACATAAAATTATTAACCTGGAATGAATTGAAAAATAAAAATGTGGAGTAACCCTGTGTTTCGAAAGAGTGTTGAAAATAAGTTTAGGTGTTCATTCATTCATTCCTCTCTCTCTAGAATAGTCTTCTTTTGACTTAACACGCGCTTATCAACGTTTCTAATTGAAATACCTTTTTCCAAGCAAACAAGTATTTGCAACTGATTAAATATTTTGCTTTTATTTTTTCGAGACATTCGAGACGAGACGAGACTTTTCAAAAGCCGTCCCGTCCCGTGTCGTGTCTCGTCTCGAAAACGAGACGAGAAAGGCATTCCGTCTCGTCCCGTCTCGAATTTCAATAGGCTTGTCCCGTCTCGTGTCTCGTCTCGAAAACTAGACGAGACACGAGACGAGACGGGACATGTCCCGTCCCGTGAGCAACACTACTGGTAGCTGCACTAGTACTTCGGTCGAGCCCTCTCGAGTCAATACTTGCACGGAAATTTGCTTTCGTTCGCTTCCTCCAGAGATTCCCTAGACAGAGTACAGCCTGACAGAAAGGCGCCAAAATATATAGGCTGATCTTTAAAATTTCAATTTTAAAATAAGGTTTTCCGCAATTATTGTATCTAATAACAATCATATCTTGTCATTTGAAACATTTCGGTATCAGAAACCAATATTTACCAACTATTTATATTTTTTCGAAATGAAATTTCCAATCAGAAGCTACAATTTAGGGCCTTATTTAGGATATTTTAGTGAGAAATGACACTTCATTCCCATTCCTCCCATTTGATGTTGCAACAATAACCGTACTTTTCGGTAAAACTTTGGTTGTGACAATTTAGGGATTTCTTGACATCAGGATATGGAAGCACTGCGCGTTAAGAAGGTTGGGGTAGCAAAAGTGCTTCTGTATCAGTATCCCAAGTTAAGATTCGGCTGCGACGGAACGAAATAGCAAATTCGGCCGGGACTCAAAGCGAAAGGGGACTCCTAAACGTGGAAAATCGCATTATGAGTAAAGGAATGGGGAGGGGGCTTCCTTGTGTGTTGGGGAGGGGAAGTTGTGGAGTGGAAAATGCGGTTTGCCTCAATAAGGGAACGGACCCGTCTTTTGAGTCCGTGTTCACAGGAAGGAACGGCGGTGATAAGATCCGATATTGGGAGCATTAGCCTACCCCACTGGAGATCCTATTCTCCGGCAGACAGTTATTAGGAATTGGAACGAAGGTACCTACATTTGGAACGTATTAAGCAAGCTATATTAGTAGAATTGGAATTTTGAATTGAGAAGCTACGAAGGCAAATAACTATCACGCTACATAATAACCATATGCAATATTTATTCCAATTTCGGAAAGTGAAAGTAAAATATAGTAAGTTGCTGATCCTAAAAATTGGTTAGTCCAAAATATCACATTTAACCCATCCTTAAAAGGTAAGGTAAAGTTCCCCGTGGACTGCATTTAGCAGACTAACTAGGCTCTGGACTCGCAGCCAGCATAATCCTTGAACAGCTTGAGCTGTCCCCTGTCCATGTGCGTTTCCGATTGACCTTTTATATCATCATTCATCTTCATCGCCGCAATTAGCAAAAGTGGTAGATTGATTGATTTTACATCGCTTTTCTGACACTTTGGCTAATCGCAAAGAATGGTGATAAGATAAAATGGATGGAAGGACATTTCAATTTCAATTTTCCTTTATTAAAGGTCGAGATTCAGCCTGCGGCTGTTCTACTCGTACTACGTAACCCCGATGCATACATGTATATACTAAATGTTTGTACAATAACAAACAAAGAAGAAAGATGGAAACATAAAAAAGACAAAATGAACAAATAAAATTGAGATCAAAGGCTCGTCTACAAACTAAAAAAAAAAAAGATTGAAAACAAATGCACAAAGGATACACAAATTAATTGACACAATTGTGCTTGGTGTGATATAGTTAAGACTAATACAAATTAATATTATGTGTAAAAACATGGGTGGTCCAAAAGTACCGGAACGGTCACATATCGTGAGAAATACACATCGGATCGGAAAACGAAAAAATACGTGTTTAATAAGTGAAAGAAAGCTATTCAATGATATTACACTTGACTCCCAATCCCCGCCCCCTGGGGGTGGGGTGGGGGGCAACTGTGAAATTTTAAGTAGAAACCCCCATTTTGTATTGTATAATCGGAAAGAGGACTTCATTCAGAGTCCAACGAGCAATCAACCATCCTCCTAGCTCAATTAGGAACGGAGATATGGCGATTTGATGGTAGACCCCCCTCACATATACTCTATTGAAAGGTCTTGACGTGCAGATTCCGATTCTGCAATCGATTTCACTCTAGCTCAATTAGGAGCTGAGCGTCCCTTTAATTTTTTTTTTAATTTTACGATTTTCTCCCCCCCCCCCCTCCCCCGAACATTTAAAATCGCCATATCTCAGTTTTTAATTGAGCTAGGAGGATTGTTGATAGCTTGTTGGACTCTGAATGAAGTCCTCTTTCCGATTATACAATACAAAATGGGGGTTCCCATTTAAAATTTCACAGGGTGGTGGGGGTGGGGAATCAAGTGTCATATCATTGAATAGCTTTCTCTCACTTAGTAAACACGTATTTTTTTAGTTTTCCGATTCGATGTGTATTTCTCACGATATGTGATCGTTCTGGGACTTTTGGACCACCCGGTATATGTTCTTAATATACGCGAAAGGACAAAATATCGTCAAGGGTTGGCAACATGTAAGGGGAAAGGAAAACCAAGCAAAATGAAATTACTTGTTTTTAGGAAGTTTGTTCAGAAATGAGAGCTTCATTCGTAAGTGCTGGAACACAGATATTGCTCATTTAACAATAGAGTTTTTAGTTTGTCTCTGAATGTCTTTGACATTTACAATCACAGACAAGGACAGCCCCACGAAGAATACTGGCCGTGAATCTAGACGCCAGAAACTCGATAGTCTGCAAAATGCAGTCCAGGCTGTACTACGTGGAAGGTAGGTTGATTTGGGTGTCTTAGCAAAGGGTCCATCCTTACACCCCCTAAAGTGGCAGAAAATCTAAGTAAAATAGAGGAGAGCAACCAATTATGTTTACATTTTCTCCTGTCGGTAAACGGCATTTGTACAAATTTATAATGACTTTACTGTTGTGGCATGTGTTAATGGTGTAACTATGGCGCTTTTCCTGTTCGGAAATCTAGCGACTAGCCGTGAATGTAGTCACCTGTAAGTGGCTATTTAGTTGTGTCTTAGTATTATGATGTGTCTGTGTGTTTTATACTGTCTGTCTTCAAGTTAAAGATCCACATGCAACATGCCGTGGGTCGGGATGTGGAGGTAGGGCCACACACATTCCCAATCTCGGACAATTGTGATCACCACCACGCTGCGGTCGCCTTTATCCTCCGGTACTATTTATTAGATACTGGGTGAACCCTAGAGTAGTGTTTCACTTGTAGTGGCACATTTTAAAGCTTACTGCACCTTAGTTTCAGACACCTATCTTTAAGAACTTGATGTGTTTTTGTTACAGTCAAATTTTAAAAAAAACATTACGTTTCAAAGATGGTTGCTGATTTACAAAACTTACTGAATTTTATTTGTGGATAATTTTTAAACTTACTACATTTCAGTTAGTCACTGATCCTTGAAAGTATACATATGATGACTAATACGAGGGCCAAGCCAATGAGCACCGACGAATAAAAGAAGGAGGATAGAATTCCTCAAGTTCAGATCACATGCGTTTAAAATCCTTGATGCTTTCTGTAAGTTCGGAAAATTCAGAAGAAGGTTCCAGACGTGGGGAAAAAGGCAGAGGTAGGAAATCCGTCGAAAGACTCTCGCCAAATTGAGTTTCTAATGTATTGATCAAGGGGAATCCCCTCCGAAGGATTTCAGGGGGACGTGGAATCTTATTTTTGGAGAATGAAGAGAGTCGGACGTGTGTGGCTCCACCCAAAGAACTCTGTCTCATTTATCACTCTGAACCTATCTCCTACCTATTTTCTATAACTGATCCTCTCCTCTCTTTTACTTCTATTTTTTCATAAACTATATCTGCCACTCTATCCTAAGTTAAATTGTTTTTCCCTCTGTACTCTTTGCTACCATTCCCTTTCCCCTTTCCTATTCATATCGTTCTGCCTCTCTCTTGCTCTTTCTCCTGTCTTAGTCGTAGCCTTGTAATCAAGGGGGTCCCGAGTTAGATGCCCTTAGGAGGCACATTGCGCAGTGGTTCCGATCCCATTTTAAACTGTAGGTCTAGTACCGGTTAGCCTATCTGTGTACAAAGTGGACTTAAGACAACAATTCAACTCAATCTATGTTCGTTGTTCTCTTTCTCTCTCTCGATCTGTCACTGTTGCTATCTGCTACCTATCTTTCCCTTTCCTATCCTCATTTCTTGCCGTACGCCCACTCTCTCCTTCTGTCTCAATCTAGGTCTCTCTCTCTCTCTCTCTCTTCTCTCTCTCTCTCTCTCTCTGCATCTCTCTATATTAATCATTGCTACCTACCTTCAGAGCTCTTTCTCTCTCTCTCTCTCTCTCTCTCCTTTTCTCTATCTAAGTTTACCTGTTTTTTTCTCTTTCAGTCTCAATCTAAGTTTATTGCTCTCTCTCTCTCTCTCTCTCTTCTCTCCTGTCTCAATCTAGGTTTGTTACTTTCCCTTCCTTTCTCTATTACTATGTGTTACCTATTTTCCCTATCTTCATATCCACTTTCTCCCCTGTCCCGTCTCTAAGTTTGTTGCGCTCTCTCTCTCTCTCGCATGTATATAAACACTCAATCTCTCACACACACAGGGTGTATCATAAGTAATAGCGTAAACTGACAGTTGAAAGTACACTATAATAGAAGCAAAAACGTCTCAGTAAACATGGGTCTGTAAACGATCAGTTTTCGAGATAATTGCGAATCTGTGGTTACAATCCGCCACTGACTTCATTGTTTGCAAACGTCGTCCTAGTTGGTAAAATGCTAATAATACAGTAAGAAAAGTCATTGGAGATCTCATTGCTTTTATTGAACATTCTACTACTTTAACAAACGTTAGTATGTTACATGTTACAATTACTGTACACTCGTACCTGTTAAATTACGTGTTCAAAGTGTCGTCCTTGCATCTGGATGCAATACTGTACGCGATTCCGCATTGAGTTTATAATTCTTTCGAACACCCCCGGTTCATTTCGGATTTGTCACAAGCATGTACAATTCTCTGTACTGATTGTATCCATCCTGTTTGATTACAACGCCACCTCTCGGAAATCTTCTGTTTTGTAAACAAAGAGCAAACCTCGGAACACGCATGGAGTAAAGCACTCTGTGTTTACAAAATGCAATCAGTGACGGCTTCTAACCACACATTCACACAGGTTATTAGCATTTTACCAACTAGGACGACGTTTACAAACAATGAAGTCAGTGGCTGCTTGTAACCACACATTCGCAATTATCTTGAAAACGGCTCGTTTGCGGACCCATGTTTACTCAGACTTTTTCGCTTATATTATAGCGTACTTTCAACTGTGTCAGTTTGCGCTATTACTTATGATACACCCTGTATATATATCTTTCCCTCTCTCCTATTTCTCAATCTAAGTTTGTTGATCTCTGCCGGTTTCTCTCTCTCTCTCTCTCTCTATCTATCTCTTCATAACATCTGGATTGAGAGAAAGGCAAGTGAAGAAGATGCGAAGAGAAAGAGCACTTGTTTATCTGTTTATCACAGTGCATGCATGACGTACCTGCTTGTATCCCTCTAGGATGATGTTAATTTCGTAATAATAAATTAATCAGTAATCTAAGATATCGATAGTTCACCTGCTATCAACTCGAACAATGAGTTTAATTTAAATTACAATAACTAGTATTTGCTAACCTTTCGATGCACTCAGTGTTATCATTGTTGTTCTAAAAATATATTCATATATAGGTAAGCACCAGGTGTTTTTGTTACATTGCTAGTCTAGATCTATCGTTTGTTAGACTTGTGGACAGATGACATTTCCGATGGAAATTATTTACGTTGCACTGAGTAGTTCTATCTGATGAGCAAATTTTATCTTTATAGCTCTGGTAGTTGCGGAGATATTTACAATTGAAACCACTTCGTTAATTAGGGAAACAAAAAAAAATGCTACGAGCATTCCAAAACAAACATTTTATACCCTGTATATATGCAGCCATGCGGTGCATAATCATGGTTGCCACTGCATTTTATTTTTCAGTGATACCATGCTTAAAGCATCATGTCAGCATTGTGAAGTAACTGGTTTTAACCCCTCCATATTAAATTATGCATTATGTTGCATGTGTTGTTCCATGCTGTTGCATTAGAAAAGCGTTTCATACGTTTTGTCACACTCCAAAGCTAACTTCATTGGTCACACGATCTGTCACTAATGTACTGAAAATATTGTCTTCCGACAGAAAAAAATAGTGACAGTGGCAACCATGAATCTGTGTTGCATGCAGGGTAGAAAATCACTTTCTCGAGGACTCTTAGCGTGGAAACAAGGTCTTAAGGTGCAAAACGTTGCAAAGAAGAACTGTTTGTCGGTGTTGTACAGCAACACCTTTTGTGTGTGTGTGTGTGTGTGTGAAATAAATATGACGTCAATTGCAATGATTGTAGCCGGTTCAAGGCCGGAAGCGCCATTTTTTTCCCACCCGCAGGCAATTATACACAAAATGGCAATTAAAATCAGTGTAACAACAGAAATGAATCATGTTCCTCGCTAATTTTAGCAACAATCTTCGAATCAGGTGAGAAACAACATGCATGTAGAGAATTAACATTTTTGCTTTATTCCAACTTGTTTGAATTTTAATATATATAAATTTTCACCTTTATCTCCTTTATTAAAAAATTCCAACGCCGAAGCAAATTTAAATCGCATAATTTATTAAACATTGCACATTATAACAATATTGAAAATTCAGAAGAAGACTAATAATAATTTAAAAAAAACTAATTTCCAAGCAACAAAAAGTGGATTCTAGGAACTAGAAACTTTCGAAACTCACATAGATAATAATTAGTAAAAATTGGGAAATGAGCATAATAGGAGGAATGGCCATTGAAACAGACGTAAAAGATGTAAGCGGAATAATAGGGAAGAATTAAAGTAGGCACTAAATATAGAAGTAGACAATAGGATAAGCAGGCGATAAAAAAGAGAAGATGTACTAATATAGAATAAGTTAGCGCTAGCATGAACGACGTTGGCATTAAGATAGGAAACGTTTGCTCTAAAATAGAATACGATTCACTAAAATATGGTAAGTAGACATTAAAATAGGATGCGTAAGCACTAAATAGTCCAAATAGATATTAAAATAGGATAAATAAGCTCTAAAATAGGGAAAATAAGTACTAAAATAGAATACGTTTGCGCTAATGTGTACGACGTTGGCACTAAAACAGGAAAGTTAAATATAAAACAGAATAAAAAGCACTGCAATAGGATAAACAGGTTCTAAAATAGACGTTGGCACTGCCATAAGTAGGCAAAGTAATAGGATTAAGCAGGCTCAAATACGAGTAAACACTAAAGTATTGTACGAGTGCATTAAATATGGTAAGCAAACACTAAAACACAAAAAAGAACTTGAAATGCAGTAGAAATATTATTTTGGTTTATTTGAAATGATCGTGTCTGATCGTCTAACGTGATGCATTTTTAGTGCATAACACGGAACATCAGGTGATGTAAGTACCCCTTGATGCATTTCTGTGTACCATTCTGATGCAACAAAAGTGTACCGTTAGCATTTCATGCACTTTAACACGCTTGTGTCAATTGACACATTTTAGGGTAATGTGTATAAACAGACATTAAGAACAGAATAGATAAGCACTTAACTAGGATAAGTACGCAATAAATCTGGATAAGAGGAACTAAAATAGAATTGGGCAAAATACATACCCAAATGAGTGTGTCAGCAACTAAGAAGAGAAGTAAATTGGTTTGGTTTGATTTGGTGTGTTAAGTCCACTTTGTGCACAGTAAGGCTAATTGGGACTGGACCTAAAGTTTATAGTGGGATCCGAACCACTATGTCCTTCCACCTGGTATCGAACCCGGTACCCCTTGATTACAAGGCAACGACGATACCACTGCGCCATCGGGGAGGCCAAGAAGAGAAGTAAGTATTATGCCATAGCAACAAACCAAATTTTATTTGAAATGACAACGAACGGTCAACAAGGCATTCAAGCAAGTCCTGAAATACAGAAACGTCCGATATTGTGGACCTTGCATTGCATCACGTTTTGCAGAAATTATCAATCACAGATTTCCAAGACGGTTTGGCTACATTATCGAACGAGTTTACAAACCGGAACGCAATTGAAGGTCCAGAAGGATACGTCCACGTTAATTTTGCACCCAGGCGCCAATGCATAATGTATCACTAAGATGAATATGCATAGTGAGCACGGATACCGCTTGAAAAGGCTGTTAAATTCGGATGAAAATTAACCAGAGGGAAGTGCTTCATCCTGTCCCAGGGTTAGTTTATGAGGGAAAACTCGGACATGCCCATCTGCAAATGAGTCTCACTTCTGGCCCTCCGAATTTCCATAAGTAAAGTATACAACACGTGGCAACAAAGGTACTAAACCTGACCTACCTAACCTACTTTACGTGATACCTGCCCATGTTGTTAAAATTACGGTTATTTCTTGATGTGGTTCGCCAGAACAACCGCGAAAGCGATTAGGCGCGAAAGTTACATTTTCGCGGTTAATCCGTTTTGCGCTTAATCTTTTCGCTCTTATTATTTCGCGCTTGTTTCGTTAGCACTTAGTCAGTTTCGCTCTAGTTCTTTTGGCGTTTAATCAGTTTAACGGTTGTTCACTTCGCGCTTAATCCGTTCCTTTGGCGCTCAATCAGTTCTTCGGATGCTCCTTTCGCGCTTAGCCAGTTCTTCGGATGCTCCTTTCGCGCTTAGCCAGTTCTTCGGATGCTCCTTTCGCGCTTAGCCAGTTCTTCGGATGCTCCTTTCGCGCTTAGCCAGTTCTTCGGATGCTCCTTTCGCGCTTAGCCAGTTCTTCGGATGCTCCTCTCGCGCTTAGTCAGTTCTTGGGATGCTCCTCTCGCGCTTAGTCAGTTTCCCTGGGTGCTCCTCTCGCGCTTAGTCAGTTTCCCTGGGTGCTCCTCTCGCGCTTAGTCAGTTTCCCTGGGTGCTCCTCTCGCGCTTAGTCAGTTTCCCTGGGTGCTCCTCTCGCGCTTAATCCGTTTCCCTGGGTGCTCCTCTCGCGCTTAATCCGTTTCCCTGGGTGCTCCTCTCGCGCTTAATCCGTTTCCCTGGGTGCTCCTCTCGCGCTTAATCCGTTTCCCTGGGTGCTCCTCTCGCGCTTAATCCGTTTCCCTGGGTGCTCCTCTCGCGCTTAATCCGTTTCCCTGGGTGCTCCTCTCGCGCTTAATCCGTTTCCCTGGGTGCTCCTCTCGCGCTTAATCCGTTTCCCTGGGTGCTCCTCTCGCGCTTAATCCGTTTCCCTGGGTGCTCCTCTCGCGCTTAATCCGTTTCCCCGGATGTTCCTTTCGGGCTTAATCCGTTTCCCCGGATGTTCCTTTCGCGCTTAATCAGTTTCCCCGGATGTTCCTTTCGCGCTTAATCAGTTTCCCCGGATGTTCCTTTCGCGCTTAATCAGTTTCCCCGGATGTTCCTTTCGCGCTTAATCAGTTTCCCCGGATGTTCCTTTCGCGCTTAATCAGTTTCCCTGGATGTTCCTTTCGCGCTTAATCAGTTTCCCTTGATGTTCCTTTCGCGCTTAATCAGTTTCCCTTGATGTTCCTTTCGCGCTTAATCAGTTTCCCTTGATGTTCCTTTCGCGCTTAATCAGTTTCCCTTGATGTTCCTTTCGCGCTTAATCAGTTTCCCTGGATGTTCCTTTCGCGCTTAATCAGTTTCCCTGGATGTTCCTTTCGCGCTTAATCAGTTTCCCTTGATGTTCCTTTCGCGCTTAATCAGTTTCCCTTGATGTTCCTTTCGCGCTTAATCAGTTTCCCTGGATGTTCCTTTCGCGCTTAATCAGTTTCTCTGGATGTTCCTTTCGCGCTTAATCAGTTTCCCTGGATGTTCCTTTCGCGCTTAATCACTTTCCCTGGATGTTCCTTTCGCGCTTAATCACTTTCCCTGGGTGTTCCTTTCGCGCTTAATCAGTTTCCCTGGATGTTCCTTTCGCGCTTAATCACTTTCCCTGGATGTTCCTTTCGCGCTTAATCAGTTTCCCTGGATGTTCCTTTCGCGCTTAATCAGTTTCCCTGGATGTTTCTTTCGCGCTTAATCAGTTTCACTGTAATCCCTTTCATGTTTAATCAATTTCGCGCTTAAACCTTTCGCATTCATTCCGTTTGCGCTTGTCCAGTTTCGCTTTTGTTCCTTTCGCGTTTAACGTTTCGCGGTTATTCCGCTCCCCATTGGTGTACTAATAGCCCCGTCTAGTTCGCTGCACTTTTTGACACTAGATGTAGTCTAGGTGTATCCCGGTGTCAGGTTGGTTAAAGGAAATTACATTCAAAAAGAGGTGTTCAAGTTCAGGAGGTTGAACAAATGCCGGTCTGCTGCTTTAATTAATTTGATTAGTTAGCACGCACCATGTGACCTACAGTCTTACTATACAGGGTGACCATGAAGGCCGGAGCCTCTTCCTGATTACAGGTGGGCTATGGCACTGACGATAGACGGCCGATTGGCTGGATCATCAACGGGAAAGTATAACCGCTACAAGAAGTGCTCTGGCAGCTCACATTCAAGGAAACATGTTAAAGCGTGTGAGGAAATGAGTTGAGACTCGTGCCGGACATGTGGGCCACTTTATAGTCACCCTGAATTATTTCATTCAGTTCTTTGTGTAACAATATGTTTACTCCATCTCTAAGAAGTAGATTTTAAGATTTAAATACTATTTTTAAAAGAAGTGGACAAAGAAAGTTAATTATCCGTGCTTTATTGTCGGTATTATTATTTAATGGTACTAGGGGGTTGAACACTCCAAGCTCCCTCTCTAGTTACGTCCTAGAAGGGGTCCACTGAGGAAACGAAGTAAGATACATGCATTTGAACATAAATTACGCTTCATAAAGTCCTATAGGGTAGCAATAAACGGAGCAACAAATTCGAACGTATATTCACAGAGCCTTAAGATACTAAGAGATTCGGTTTAGTAATAATCCTCCCCGGTAGATGTCTCTGGTTTATTCCCAGGGCCATAAAAGCGCGCGCTTTTAGTCCGCTGTGCGAGCAATGACGCTGAACTACGTCGGAAGTTAGGTGAAAAAGGGTAGCGGATGAGGACAGTGCGGTGGGGATTTTCCTGCGACGAACGGAAACCTCGGGCTTAACCAGCCCTAAAGAAACGGAGGGGGATGATTCCGCTTCAAATGAACATTCATGAATGGGGTGGAGGAAGAAGTTTGGTTCTCTCGCGACTGACGCTCGGCGTGTGGTTTCTCCAGATTTCTCCCAGGGTCCTCTCTCTCTCTCCCTCTCTCAGTTGGGCAGAAGCAGAGATTTCTGTTTTGTCTCCGTGTTTGCTCATCTTAACGATTCTACTTTCTTACAAGACCACATCAGTGGCGCATTAATTCTAACCTCGTTGCTGACTTAGTTCAGGCTTTAAACTTACTTTTAACTTTTGTTTTCAAATAATTATGGTGTTGGATCTGGAACCTTAAACCAAAAGAGAAATATAATATTTATTGGAAACAGAATGCAGAGAAAAGTACAGTAAAAACTGCAAATCCCGGAATTTCTATAAGAAGGAAACCTGTAAATATATATAGAGAGAGAAAAAAAAGTCCCCAGAACGGACCGATTTTATCCTGAAAATGACCTGCTTAAGGCGGAAACCTCCTTAACGCGGAAACGGAACACCATTTAATGACCAACGAGATGTTTTTATTCTCAGTAAGACGGAAATTTCTTCCTTTATTTTTTTCGCTCGCAAGAAAACAATGGAATACTGTAAGCGGAACAAGCCTCTGTTGCCACTCGCTTATCGGTAACATTGTCGATATGAAAGAATGCGCTACAATGCTCATAGCTGTTACGATTCCGTTTCTTTCTACCATCTCTTACCCTCTTTCTCCACCTTTCTTTGTCTATTTCTCCTCTGTTCATTCGTCATCTTTCTATTTTTCTTGTTATCTCTCTTTGTTTCTTTCTTTTTTCTTCACTTTTATCTCAATCTTTCTTCACCTCTCTTATTCCATCTTTCAATCTTTCTCTTTCTCTCTATGCACATCGCGCTAAGACGCCAGGGGTCCCGGGTTCGAAAAGATACATAAGTACGTACTGTACGTTCTTACAATACTGTAAAAAGTGTACCAACATGTTGTGTAGTTACATAATTGTAATCTCTGCTATGCTTATTGCGACTGTATCGCATTTTTATTCATGTACGTACATGCATTCGTACTCTACATTATAAGTAATGCGGAATTTAAATCTATCTTTCCATTATTTCCTGCAGTGCTCTATACTGTATTTAAAGTCAACCCTGTATAAGAAGGAAAACTGTTAAGACGGAAAGTTTTGCTCGGAACCATCATGTTCCGGGATGGACAGATTTTACTGTATTTTAAACCAAAAGGAATGCTGAAAGATGGAGTGGAGAAGGTCTCACAACTCTGAACTGCATAACCTATATATCTCTTAAAATTATTTGATTAATGAAATCAATAAAACTTTAGTGATCAGGACGGTATAGGGTTCATCATAACACGCTACAAAGTCAGAGGTCCCAGGTTCGAACCGTACTAAAGATAGCGATGTATCATTTGTTTCCACCAGTTCATCATTCATCGTCGCGATTAAGCCAAGAGTTGAAACTGACGTAAAATAGCAGAAGAGAGAGCTTTACAGGATCCTTACTGCACTGTTCTCATTGAGCATCGCTTTTGCCACTTTGGCTAATCGCAATGATGAGGATAAATGGTGATTTCATGAAGAACCACCAGGGAGAAATTCCTGACTGGGATTGGAGCCCTTTCGTTCTGCGAGAAAGACGCAGCTAGGAAAACACATGCAACTGAAACAATGGAGATGTGTCAAGGCCATTCGGCACGGTCGCGGTTGCGTGCTTCGGGCGACAGTTCTAGGAAAACGCTCCCACCTCGGCAAGTGGAAGTGAGGTCGGTCCTTGCGGGCTGGGCGAGTTATTATTATTGTAAATAATTTCTTTTAAATTTCAATACGTTGGTTTGAAAGCGCAATAAAATCAAACTCGTGCCAACGATGATGGTTGTCAGACGACAGTGAATAGCTCCATTTAGTTCACTGCAATTTTTGATTGATTGATTGATTTAGTTTATTTTAATTTGCGTTTTGCGCAAATAATTGTTTTTGCCTCCCCCCTCCAGTTCTGGCACCTTGCCCCCCGATTTTTGAACCCAATCGCCGCCTCTGCAATGTAGTGTGTGGTGTATGCTCACGTGATGCGTGCTAAGTAATCAAATTAACGTTAAAAGCAGCAGACAGGCATTTGTTGAATCTTCTGAAATTGAACACAGCTATTCGTCTACTTGGTTGAACATTTCATTGCACCAGCCTGACAACGGGATACACCTTCACTACAAGGGCGCCGAAACCGGGGGATAACTTTCAACACGATTTCAATTTGTAACAAAATATTATTTGCGTGATGGAAATTTCATAAATCATTTTGAGGACTCTGTGGGAAATTACGCAGGATTCTGCTCTGAAATGGGCGTTTTAGTCCATCATCATTTTCTTTTTCCATGTTGTATTATGGTTAGGAACAATAATAGAGGAAGAAACATGCGACTCGGTCCATCGAAAAATAGGTAGTACATAGCAGTAAATTGTGGTGCGTGGATGTTGTTGAGCTCAGGGTTGAGAAGGAGAACGGAGAAATGAAAAACTGGAATGCTCTTTGACTATTTCAACATGAAATGCAAAATGTGAGTAGTAACTTGCTTTACAAACTCTGACATAAAATTTAATTGGCTTATTAGATATGATCAACCTATTAATTGTAAACTTTACTATCATTATCATCACATGTAAAACACTTGGCTCGGATCCATCCCGAAATATAGTTATTTCTACAGTACGTGACTGTCATGGGATACAGAACTACAATAAGAAAAGAGGCTGTCTTTGTCCCGATGACAAGGAGCATGGTTTCCTGCCTGCAAACGGCATTAAAGTGGCATAATCCTGTCCCTATATCACAGAACTAAAAATATTTTGTGGAAATACCAATAAGATAACAATTTGGTGGATCGAACTAGGACTGTAAAATGAATAACGAGACATATCTGTATTTTAATTTATTATGATATTATCCTCATTTAATTCGGAAAAATCTGTAAATGATATGCTGTAGATATTCCATGTTCCGATCAGTACCCATGGTGCAACTATTATAGCAACTATTAAGGAGGGGATTTATAAAATTTAGGCCCATGGGCTATTCTTTATTTTGGGTCCTGCTGACATTATCATCATCATTACTTCCATTAAATGTATGCTCTGTATTAACACCTTTAAACTTTAAAATATACACACATCTGAGTGAGTTTAGACTCGTATGGGTTAAATTGCAGTATTGAAAATATAAGTTATTTAAACGCTAGAAACCCTTCATCTACCTTTCTCCATCAAAAAGCCAAGTAAAAGGGCTTGACATGTTGATTTATTTTGCTATTATTAAAAATTTAAGGGATTTCAATAATTGACGGTCCTTATTACTTCTGCCTCTTCAGCGTCTTATTTTTGTATCCCCCACCCCCCATGGACTTTCGGCCTAGGCCATAGCCTAGGATAGCCTAGTAGCAAATACCCCCTGCGACTATTTAAGAAAAGCAGAAAGACTAGTGCGCTTGCATTTGACGCTACATTTTTCTTGCGAAGCTGAAAGCAGTTTGCTCTTTGCGTCGCCTCAAGAACTACGCAGGATTAGTAAATTTCTTTACTCATACGTTATGCCTGTAAACATGTGTGCGCGACTTCATACTGCATTACTGTAGCTAGTGTTACTTATACAATGCGTAACCAACGCTAAAAATGTTTGTGTGTATATGTGTGAGCATGTGCGAAGATATTAAACTCCCATAAAATATTGTAGGAAAAAGTACAGTATATAACCAGAGTATGATAATGAAATTCTAAATCAAAAGTTGCAAATAAAATATTATGCTATTATGCTACATAATTATATAATCACAATATAGTGATTTTTTCTCCAGCTCGAAGTTCGATGTATTGGGTGTTTCAATAAAATGGTAACTGGACAACTGTGTTTTGGATACTTTCAGTCTCATTTTTATTGAAACACCCTGTACCTTGATATGTATATTTTTGTTGTCAGAGCTAGTAATTATAATTACAATGTTTCAATACAAACTCAAGTCTGTATATTGTTACGTCTCTACTTCGAATAAAAAAAGCTCCCCCCCCCCCCCTCCTTGCAAACTGAAAGAAATCAGTCTCTACGCTTTGCTTAGCTTTGGGCCCCCCAAATGTCTGAAGAAATCTGCGCCTATGCAGCGAACTAGATGGAGCTAATCTGTCAGTGCATACGTCACTGCCAGTGTTGCTAGTCCAGCGCAAAGAGATCTATTACGAGTGGATGCCTCTTCAGAGCTGAACAAAATAAGGATCGAAGGAGCTTGACAGCAACAAGCAAGAGCAGGATTACTTCTGGTGAGGTTACTACAAGACAGCCTATGTTGATCCTACAACATCCATAGAAGTAGTTCCCAAGGCCAGCCGCCAGAAGATGCTCTCACTATAAGAGGGAAAAATAAGAGCAAAAACGCTTGTCACGTGATACAATCCCCGAAAATCGACGGCGCAGAAACCCACCTTATTGAGACCTCACACACAAAGATGGCAACACTGACGAGATGGGAGCTCAAAGAAATGACGTTATTACGTCTAGGATTTTATTGCGTGCTATATTTCCTCGCACAAAAAGGTCCAATTTCGTTCGTAGAGAGTCTGTGGCGGAGAAATGAATCCGGTCAGCAGAGAAGGATGGGGGGGACGGACAGTCTCAATTCCCCTCGACGGTGATTCCCAATTGCGAACGGATGCATCGGTGACGTATCTATGCTTTGAGCCATTCGGGCTCCAGGCCTTTTAGGCAGCCATTTGAAAGAAGGACGTATGTTTCTCGAAAAGCAATAAAATGACAAGGATGCTGTTGGGCATGTGCATGTATATAATGTGCGTCTGTGAGAGAGAAAGAGTGGGAAAAAGAGAGGAAGATAGAGAGAGAAGTAGAAATGAAGAAAAAAGAAAGAGCAAATATTCACGTCTTTATTTTGGTTAAGTCGCTTTTCTAATAACTTCTTTAATCTCGTTGATGAGTATGGTTTGGAAGCTGATGACCTAATTTTTTTTAAAAAAAACGGCCTGTAGAATGATCTTAAAATTATTAAAAATTACCCAGGTAAAGGTAAAGTTCTCGTGCATATAGCACCGTGAAATGAAGGCACATTTAGGGGATGTGGGGGTACGGGTTGCCACCCACCCCCGTACCCATTTATTTGAGGCTGGGTGAGCCCCTGAGCCACTTTATGCGGGGACAAGGCCTGAAAACATCCGACATTAGATCACCGACCCTGGGAATCGAACACCGGTCTCCCGCGTGGCAGTCAGATGCCCTAACGTCTAGACCACTGCGTTTCTTTAAGGGACAATTCACACCGAAGAGACACGCAACATGCGAAACGCTGCAAGAGAAGTGTCGCTTCAAGCGAACACTCCGTATCAATTGAACCTTTCGAACGCTTGCGTGTCGCTCGGACTGTGCCGTTCTCAATATCGTGCATCGTGTCGCTTCAGTTTGTTGTTCGCGTTTGCGCAGCGAATGCTTCATTCCAACGAGCTATATTTAGACTCTTAGAAGAGAGCCCAACGGAGGCCTTACAACATGTTTGAAGCTCTAATTTGTTGATACAGGGTGACAATTAATGAACTACATGAAATAAAACTGAAATTAGTGACAAACCACGTAGTACACAAACTGTATTGCACATGTAAACGGCACTACAGACATTCGGATTTAGGTTATAACATATTCGATATGTCTGCCATTTCTGGCGATGATGTGGGGCAGACGAACAGCAAAATTCTGCATGACCCGCTGAAGTGTCGAAACATCGATGCTGTAGATGACCTCCTGAATGGCAGTTTTCAGCTCGGCAATGGTTTTGGGGTTATTTCTGTACACCTTGTCCTTAACATAGCCCCACAAAAATGAGCCACATGTGTTCAGATCCGGGGAATATGGCGGCCAAGCGAGTCCCCTTCCAGTGGCCTCTGGGTAACCCAGAGCCAGAATGCGGTCCCCAAAATACTACTGACCGTGACATTTTCATTTGCAAATGGCCGACATCAACACGTTGCGTGCGCATACGCATACGAATTCCCATCATGCCCTGTGGCCAGCCACGCAGTTTGGACGTCATTACACGAACTGTTCAGAAATTATGACGGTAAATTCTTGGGTTAAGGGCATTGACTTAAAAAAAATATCGGGTCATGGTTTCAAGAAGGTTGAGAATTATTTCTCTTAGTGTTTATGTTAATACAATTTTATGTCGTGACGACGATGATAATGAGGCCCCACGTTGGGCGCCAAATAATTAACACGGTTTGGAACTGTTCTGGTCGCGGCGACGAAGACGATGAGACCCACGTTGGTTTGTTACGTGCCTGAACGGCCGAACCCAATGATAAACATAGGGAGAAACAGTTGGCGGAAACAACAATAGATGGCAGCGCGACTGAAAGGCGGAAAGTAAATTCACTAATGAAATAAGAGGAGATAGAAAGTGATTTAAATTAGACAAAACAAATAAAAGATAAGGAGTGAAGATAAAATCATTATAACTATATAAAAAGAAATATAAAGTAATAGAGGAAATATAATGATTAACATAATACTCATGAGATGTACATATAGGGGATTAAAGAAGTCAAGATGCCGATTCGAATCCGTGTCTTTTCTGTCTGGCGAGAAGGAAACTTCTCGTTAGATATTTGGTTGTTCCCCTTGGTGGTGCTATATCAATATTTGTCGCCTCAAAGCACTGCGTTTGCGCTATTTGACTTTATTCGCACTGGACCAAAGGTAGCGCTGCTATATTAGCGATCCTTGGTTGTCCTCTGGTCGTTATCTTGGTGGCGCTATATCAAGATTTGTCGCCCTAAAATACATTAGAATCTTTATAGGTATATTTGGGCTTGATGCTAAAGAAGAAGGAAGAAAAAGTTAATCCTCCGATAAAAGAATACAGTAAGGTGGGGTAAGACTGCGCGGCGGGTAAGACTGCGCACCGGTTTTTCGAGGTGAAAATCACACACAGTTGGCACCACTGCGCCACCGTTACTTCGTCCAAGATGGTAGCTAGCTGTGGACAGTGGTGAAGATACGTTTGAAATTCGTTGTGCTGAGAGAGGTAAGTGAAAAGATTTTGAGGGTGTTTGCTATTTATTTTGGTACTTCGTGTTTTGAGTACTACGTCACTGTGAATGTATACAATATTACGATTTTCATGGATAGAAGAAGCTGTGTTAATGCCGAGCCCACCTGTGTATTAGTTTCCATTGCTTTGTGCAATGGCTGGGCAGCATCACGTGATTTGTTCAGGAAAGCAGCACGGGGCAAGACTGCGCACGTGCACAATTTTACCCCACAAGTGTGTGGCTTGCAAGGCCCAGCCATTAGATCACTTTTTGGTCCACTGAAGTCGTTTCATTCATCTGAGTGTGATAAGTGGATGAGTAACCATCCGGGTCGCCCAATCACAGTTTTCCAAGTGGCATCCATTTTTACAAAGGAATATGGGAAGGCAGCTACAGTTGGGAATGCCATGAAGGGCTTTGAAGTGACTGAATTATGCCCATTCAATCAAGACATCTTCACTGAGGACGAGTTTCTTCCCTCTACTGTGACAAATGTATCAGCTCCAACTCCATTTGAGCAGCCTTCAACAAGTGGGGTTAACAATACTGGATCATACGGGCACATTTCCGTTAACCAGATATCACCACTTCCACGTGCAGAGCATATTCAGCACCGCCGTCGAAAGGCAAGGCAGTCTTAGGTGTTAACTGGATCTCCATTCAAAGTCAACTTGGAAGCCTCCTTGTCTGAGAAGAGTAAGAAGAAAGTTCAGGGGAAACAGAAACGGAACATCATTGTTGAAGCAATGTAGCAAGCAGAAAACGCCAGAAGAAAGAGTACAATTGCCCAGGTTGTAATGAGAAGTACAGCGATCCTCCAGTAGAGGATTGGATCCAGTGTTCCACATGTGACGAGTGGTGGCATGAAAATTGCACCTCGTATGAAACAGGAACCTTTATTTGTGATTTGTGTTAGCGATTCCTAACCCAAGTGAAGGACGGAATTCACTGTGCCTACTGTGAGAATGCCACGAGAAATGTATCCCATATGATAGAAGAACTTTTTTAGGTGATTTGTGTTTATTTTTATACAAATGTGACTGTGTAGAAAGTGCGCATTCTTACCCCAACTTGATCGCAGTCTTACCCCGCGGTGCGGGTAAGACTGCGCATTTGCATGGTCACGGTTTTGTAATTGTTTCATGCAGAAATATTGTTCATTCAGCTTTCGGAAATTTACTGTGAGTCAGCAAAGGATAGTGCAATGTGTATTGCATATTTCATGTGCGTCTGTAGTTTCATAGCTTGAATATAAAATTATGAACTCAAACTGCGCAGTCTTGCCCCACCTTACTCTACAAGTAGTTAAGCCTTCTATAGAAGAAGTAGTTAAGCCTTCTACAGAAGCAGTTAAGCCTTCTACAGAAGAATAGAAGAAGCAGTTAAGCCTTCTACAGAAGAATAGTAGAAGCAGTTAAGCCTTCTACAGAAGAATAGTAGAAGCAGTTAAGCCTTCTACAGAAGAATAGAAGAAGCAGTTAAGCCTTCTACAGAAGAATAGAAGAAGCAGTTAAGCCTTCTACAGAAGAATAGAAGAAGCAGTTAGGCCTTCTGCAGAAGAATAGAAGAAGTAGTTAAGCCTTCTGCAGAAGAATAGAAGAAGTAGTTAAGCCTTCTACAGAAGAATAAAAGAAGTTAAGTCTGTCATAGAAGAATAGAAGTTAATCTTTCCAAACAAGAAGTTAACCACTCCATAGAAGAATAGAAGAAGAAATTGAGCCTTCTACAAAAGAATAGAAGAAGAAGTTAACCTTTCCAAAGAAGAAAAAGTTAACCACTCCATAGAAGGAAGTAGTAGTTAACCTCTTTCCTAGAAGATAATTTCGTATTGAGAATTTAAGCATATAATCTTTGTAATTGTGAAGGTTTCAGAATATAAATTCTCATCCTTATATCCATTGGCATATATATCTGCTTCCTGATTTACATTCCAAAGAAAAGAACCCATACCTTTTGAGATTAGTGTGAACCCAAAAGGGACGTAGCAGGTTTCAATCAGTTCAGCGCCCCACGTTGGGCGCCAAATTATTGACACACTCGTGCAAGGTTGGACCTGTTCAGGTCGTAGCGACGATGATTATGATGATGGGAACATCTGAGAAGGATAAGAGAATGAGGATGAAAGAAGGGGTGAATTTCAGATTGGGTGTCGGTAATCACGATGATAACTTACGCACAATTACTTATGTGGTTCCAAATTTCAACTGGCAGGCACCAAACCCTAACTTCGCCGAATCTTCCCTCATGGACTATTTCACTAAGGCGACTTAGGCATGGAATCATCCCTCACGCGGCGACGTAAAATCAATATCATGCAATAAAAGAGAAACAAATGCGAAAAAGCGGGTAGTGCCAAAGAAGTCAAAGCGACATCATTTCTGAAAGGGAACCTTCCTTTCACGTGCCACCAGTAATTATTCATTTCCACTTTCCTTCAGGATGCGCCTCAATTTTCTCTCATTTTCCCATATAATATATTTTCCTTTTAGGCACCAAACGCTAGCCGGTGGATGAGCAGGTAGGGATTCTTTCTATGTGGAATCTTCCGTGACGCCTCTCAGAAATGGGCGATTGAAAAACCATATGCGTGGGCACGACGAAACGTATGCACAACGGCAAATGTAATCCCAAATTGTAAAGTTGTTTTATGAAAACCTCAATGTAAAATGTTTGAACTAAAACCAGATAGCGTCGACACTGGCAAAATTCATCACGTTCTTTACTTCCTGAACACAAATTTTTAAGCTTGAAAGATTTTATTTCTTTTAAAAGACAAGGCAAATCGAACAACAATGGGCTGATTAAAATAAATGATAACAATGGACACATATGTATATTAAAGATAAGGACATCTGTTTTTATTTCCATCTATCTTTCTTGCTGCGACAACAATGATGCGTAACAATGTGTTTCCCATCTCATCGGGAGCGTGACAACAATGCAAGTCAAATCACAGTTATCTGTTCAAAGATTAACATTCTTTTCCTTAAAACAGTGCTTTGCATAATCTTTCAAAATAAAAGTCCCAATTACATATTAATCTTTATAAATGTTTGCATTACAAAATGTTCACTTTTCTCCTCGAGCATTAAAATTACTAAGGTTATTATTGAAATCGGATATTAGCGTAGCTGGCGTGATCGTAGGTCGCGAGTTCGAATCTCTGAGTGTGTTTTTAATTTTATGGCAAACAAACAGGTAACTATACAAACCCGAAAACAGGCCTACCCGTCGCCAATAAACAAGTATAAATATACTTAAGGAACACAGAGGAAAAAGAATGGAAACAACGAAACAAAAAGTTATGTCACTTCAACACTAGTGGTAGTGTCTCGTTCGAACCCCGGAATGTAGAGTTGCACGAACCCGAAACTAACAAAACCACCGTCGCGCGGAGAGAAAGGTACATAATGTAATAGGAAAGTCTTGAACTACAGACCACCAAATTAAAAGCACATTCACAGCTCTCCCACAGCAACACTATGGTCAAACGGCTCGGGTCCAACTTCGTCTGAAGCTAAAACAAAACCCACAGAACGACCACGTTGCAGAAAGCGATGTTAAAAAAAAAGGTGAAGTGCTCCCCTGTGCTTAGCAGCACGCCATGAAGGCGTATAGGGGGTGTGGGGGTAACGCCCCACACTTTCTTGATCCGGTCGTGAGTGGGGGTGATGTGATCAGCATCACGCCCCTGACCGCCTTTACCCCCCAGGGTTTCCCCCAGGTGCCCATGTTATTCGACGCTGGGTGGGCGCCGGGGCCGCTTCCATCGTTAGAAAAGTTCCCGGATTTGAACCGGCCGAGGATCGAACCCGGGACCTTTAGCATGGTAATCAGTCGAAGGAATCACAAATAATAATAAAAAGACAAAATAACTTAAAAAGACGAAAAGTAGTAAAAAAAACTTCTGACGGCACACACACACGGTTCTCTTTGGCAACACAGTGGCAAATGGCTCGGACCCAACCACAAGTCGAAGCTAAACGAGGCCCACAGAGCAGCCACGTTGCGGAGAAAGATGTGCCTCTACTATGTCATCAAATAATATAAGACAATAAACTAAAAAGAAAAAGAAACAAACAGAGAAATCCCAATATCACATACACTGTTCACCCACGGCAACATCGATGACCAACAGCTCGGGCCCAACCTCATCCTGAGGTTAATCGAGATCCACAGACCAACCACGTTGCGGGGAACGATGTGAACCCTACTACATATGATGAGCAACTGCCAAGAATTTACCAGTTACGAGTCTTGGCTTGCTTTGCGCAATGTAATGTGGAGTACCAGCGTCTGTAGACACCTTGCCTCCTCTTTGAATTGTTTTTGATATGGCGTGCGATGTTTTCGGTGTTGAATTCCACTCCTGCAGCTGTCGCTTGGGGTGGGAAAGTGAGGGTGGCAGTGGCAGTGGCGGTTAGGCTGTGGTCACTTTTCACTTGTCCTGGCAGGTCGGCTCAGGGTATTGGTAGACTATGAGTGTGTCTGTGCGGGTTGGCGATACCAGTGGCTCGTGCCGTTGGATTTGGATTTTCCTGGAGTTTAGCCCAGAACGTGGCGGTTGTCCGCTTGATCACGTCATCTAGCGGTGGAATGTCGAGGTTCTCGTGGAGTTGGACGTTTGTTGTATACCGCCCGTGTCCGCTGATGATACGTAGGACCCTGTTCTGAATGACTTGGGAGTCTGCGGAGGGTCGTCTTGGTTAGGTGTTGCCAGGCAGGGCAGGCGTAGAGCAGAGCTGGTCGGATGATTGCCTTGTACAGTTAAGTCTGGTTTCCAGCCTCAGTCCTGGCGATCGTAGCATCGAGTAAAGTGCTCCCACGCGTTTGTTTACTTGGTTGACGATTTTGGCTATGTGGTCTCTGAGATATAGCCCTCTGTCTAGCAGCATGCTGAGATTTGTTGTGGTTTGTTTGTGGGGAGCATTTTGTCCTTGTAGTCTGAGATGGTATTCGCACGGACGGCGTCTACGAGAGAACACGATGGCGGTGCTCTTGTCGGGATTTACATGCACTCTCCATTGTTTTGACCAGTAGTCGTATTGTTGCAGTTGTTCTTGCATTCTGAGGTAGGAAACACGAATATCCTTGGCTGCGGCAAAGTATGCGGTGTCGTCTGCAAAGTGGCTGGGAGGCAACCAAAAGGTGTTGGTACATCTGCTGTAAAGAGGGCGTACAGCAGCGGCGAGAGGGAGGATCCTTGGGGTACTCCAGCCGTGGTTGTTCGAATGGTGGAGATGTCTCCTTGAAACACTGCGAAGAAGGTGCGTTGATGGACGTAGCTGTCCAGCAAGTGCACTTAACAGTCAGGTATACCAAGTCTGTGTAGCTTGTACACGAGTCCTTCGAGCCAAACCTTGTCGAAGGCTTTCTGGATGTCGAGGAATGTGGCTAGTATGTGGTGTTTCCAGTTGAAGCGTACCGCGAGATGATCGACCACCCTCACCAGCTGGGTGGTCGTGCTGTGGTGTTGCCCGAAGCCAAATTGGTGGTCTGGGAGTAGGTTAAAGTGTTGGACGTGGTCTTGTAATCTATACAGGAGGAGGCGCTCGAGGACCTTGCTGACGTGAGACAGTCAGCTTATTGGCCGGTAGTTCTGAGTGCAGTGGGCATTTCCCTTTCTTCAGGATTGAAGAGAGACTGGCGGATTTCCAAGCTCTCTGGTAGTAGCCAGTGAGAAGAATGGCATTATATATTTGGGTTATGACAATCAGGAGTTTCCTTAGAGCTTGCTTCAAGGCTTCTGTCGGTATTTTGTCCGGGCCTGGTGCTTTATTGTTTGGCAGCCGTCGTATGACTCGGGGAGTAATTAGGTGTGGTATGTGGCCGCGGTGGCTCAGTCGGTAACGCGTCTGACTACCATGCTAAAGGTCCCGGGTTCGATCCCCGGCCGGTTCAAATCCGGGAACTTTTCTAACGATGGAAGCGGCCCCAGCTCCCACCCAGCGTCGAATAACATGGGTACCTGGGGGAAACCCTGGGGGGTAAAGGTGGTAAGGGGCGTGATGCTGATCACATCACCCCCACTCACGACCGGATCAAGAAAGTGTGGGGCGTTTACCCCACACGCCGTATACGCCTTCATGGCGTAGTGCTATGTACAGGGGAGCATTTACCTTTTTTTATGTCTGCATGCGGCTGCTCTCTGAATGTGTCCAGGAAGTTGTCTACCGTCGCTATTTGTTCCTCGTCACATGGTTCGGTATTGGGAGAAAACTGTTCTTGAAGATCGATTGTGATTGTGTCAACTTGTTATTGTGGTTGAAATAGGAGATTGCCCTGGGAGTCGTGAAGGACTGGCGTCGTTGAGCTGGCGATGTGTCAACGGAAATTTCTTGCGAGCTTCCAGAATTCGTTGTTTGGCTTGTCGGAGCTCTTCAGTTTTTCGTCCCAAAGGTATTCCTTTGTTGTTTGAAGGTGTCCTTTCACTAGACGTTTCAGGTTCTGGAGAAGCTGTCTGTATTGTGGATGTCGTGTCTGTTGATATTTGCGTCTCATCCATCGCTTTAGGTGTAACAGGATCTGTAGCTGGTGGTCCGTTGTGTTTGCTTGCTCTTTACGGTTTTGTTTGGTGGAACTGTACGAATTGCTGAAGTGATCTTTGCACATATTTCCTCAACGGTAGTGTCGATATTTTTCGGGGTTGTAACGTGGAGAGGCAGCTGGATTGCTTCGTGAAGAGTTGTTTTGTACTGCTGCCTATTTGTCAGCGGCCGTCTTGGTGCAGTAGTGGGATGCGTCACATATAACCGGCTCATGGTCGAGATCGGCGACGACATACGGCGTCACGGTAAAGTTGATTCCTTTGTGCAGAGTGATGTCTAAGACATCCAGCCTAGCTCCGTTTTTGGGGAAGTGTGTCGGATCCTTGGTGCTCTTACCGCAAGGTTTATAAATGGTATGTGGTTGAAGAGCTGTATTCCGTTTCGATTGGTGACCCTAGAATTCCACTCTGGATGTTTGGAGTTCAAATATCCAGCTATCAGTACTCTGGTGTCTAATGACTGTGGTGTTTGATGAAGCTTTACCCTCGTTTCCGGTCTTTTGTATGCCGCAACAAGGACCATCGGTTCAGTTGGTGTGATGATTTTGATGGCCAAGGCTTCTTCAATGGTCTGAAGTTGTGGGATAGTAATTGTCTCTGTGGGAAAATCTCTTCTTATTGCTATCATTAGGCCGCCTTTTGGTGTAGGTCTGTCTTGTCTGTGTATGATGTAGTTTCGTATTGTGAATCGGTTCTTTGGTTTCATGTGGGTCTCGTTTATTAGAGCGACGTCTATCTTTTGATGCTGTAGCTAGTGTAGTAGTTGCAGTCTTTGGTTGAAAACTCCATCTGCATTCCAGTACAGGAGAGTCATGTGTCTGTGTACTTGGGATCTCTTAGAAGCACCCAATCGTTGAACATGGCGATGACTGTTTCAATGCACATCGTGATTCTGGTTGGAGTGTCGTCTACTGATCGGAGTTTTTCGAATCCGGATTTAATGTGCTGGAATTTTTTTTTTTTTGGATATCCAGGCCGTTGATGAGAGTTAATATTTTCTTTGTCATCGCCGAGGATTCCTTTTGTAGACTTCGTTGCAGGTGTGGAAGCTACTGTATTTTGTTCAGCTTGTGTGGTGTTTTCCGCTGATGTGGTTGGCTGTTGTACATCGGGTCGGGTTTCTTTTGTTTTGTTTTTCATGGCTGGCCATGCCGGAACTGGTAGCATTTTCTTTACTGGTTGGTTGTGATCAGGGGCTGCTGGCTCTGTCGACGTGGGTTTTGGAGGTTTGTAATTCGCCTTTGTTTGTTTGTATTGCTGGAAGGCTTAGCATCCTCTGTAGTTGGCTGGATGCGGCTGGCTGCAGTTTGCACATTTGGCCGGTGTAGATCGATCTGTCTTTGGACATTCCCTAGTAGTATGGTGATTTTCTGCGCATTTGACACATCTTGGTGTCGCATTGCAAGTGTGCTGACCATGGCCTATTCTCTGCCAGTTGTAGCACTGCAGGGCATCCCTTGCTTGATACGTCTCTATCTTGACCGGCATATGCAGAAGGCGTGTGACGTTGTACATCTCCTTGGTTATTGGAGACTGTTCGAATGGTGCGAGGAACAGTGGCATTTTTACCCGTTGGTTTGCTTGAGTCGTCTTTCTTTGACATCTGGGCGACTTGGATTACCGGGAAATTCTCGCCTCTGAGTGTTTCTTCTATGTGCTTTGGGTCCTTGTCGTAAGGTAGGCGTCAAATTACCACTTTTATCGGTCGATCTGCCTTCGAAACTCCGGTGGAAAAGGACCTTCCCGTTTGTCGCAAAAAAAGCTATCACCTTGTCGTAGTCGCTGTAGTTGCAGCAGGATATTTTAATGTACTCCGCTGTGAGATGTTCTTGAGGTTGTCGAGAATTGGGGTGAGTGTCGATATGAAGGTGTACTTCGATATTATATCGTATATGAAAACCGGTGGTGGTTTGCCTTTCCTCCTTGTGTCAGGTCTTGTTTCTATTTTGTCTTATTGTGTTAGAGGAGCAAATCTGTTTGCGTGGAAGAAATCCTGTTCAACTATTCCTTGTGTATCCGGTTTCACTGTTTTCCTTGGTTTTAGGATTTCTCTCTTCTGACAAGAATGTGGTGCGAGCAACGTATTTATAGTATGTGTTCGAGCCAGCTTCGTAAGTCAGCCGAACATTTCAGAACACACACGAAACTAAAATTAATATGATAACATGCTGATTGAACATAATTAAACATTTGGTATAATTAAATATATACCAGAGCCGGACCAACCGAATGGGACGTCTCAATGTCTTCGCTGGAAATTGAATGGAACTGGAAATATCCAGGCTGGAAAGTCTAGCGTGTACAGTTTGAGGTGAGTTCATATTATTTCTCCCTTTCTCATGCACAACATGCCTCTCCCGAGTTTCAATAACTTGCACAAATTTTATAACACGATTTATATGTAACAATGTCTCTTGTTACGTTTTTTCGGGTGACTAAAAAACTGATTAATGTAATTATATCGGTATCATCATGCGAACTGAGCAAGAAACAAATGTCGCTTGTCGAGTCTCTCTTCGGTGTGAATTCTCCCTTAATGGCCTAAACATTAAAGCTTGCTTTTTTATATACATAACAAGAGAGCAGTTAGGCAATTTAATAAAACCCGTTCTTTGGTGGTTTAATCTACCGAAACAAAAAAAAAGATAAAAAGCAATTAAGTGCTAATGTAGATTTCTTTATGTAGCCAGAAGATGCCGCAAAATGAAAAAAAATACAAAATAAAATCAATGTTTTCTGGTTCAAACTGAAAGAAAATTGACTATCATGGTTTAGCATAGTCTTCAAGGCTCAGAAAACAAGATGATTTTTTATAAACTTCAGAGCCCTAATGATGAGTGACGAAAAGGCTGATAAAGACAAACACAGTGAACGAGTGAGCAGGGTTCAACCCTGGGACATCTGTGTTCGCAGCACGTTGCGCTAACCACTCTGTCAAGAGGCCGACAGAACGAGGAATAGAAAAAGGTAAGAGAAAAAAAATAGATAAAATAGATTAGTGTAATGTAACCTGGAAAAATCTAGTCATCGATTGCTTTATCGCAAGACAAGAAAACAGTGCAAGAGTTTTCTCGAATTGCAGTTAAACACCCTTTTGGAATGTAACGAGCCCATAAATTTTGAATGGGATCATTCCCAACCAGTAATGTCCGTTACTGTATACATTACCAGCTGTGAAGAAGTGCTGTTAACAATGAAAAGGGAACCAGTTTAGGGCACAATGTTCAACGTTCCGTCCTCAAGTGAATGTATATGTACAGTCAGGCATAGGCACCGACTCCATGGGACTTGGGAGGGGGCTCGAGCCCCCCCCCCCCATTGTTAACGATGTGGGGGCGGAGCCTCCAAAATAATTTTGCTTAAGAGGGTATAAATGTATTATTTTGCTTCTCTTGTAAAGTTTACTCTGAATTGTGCCACATGAACTTAACTTTAAATACACATTTGAAATGTTGTAGACCATCAACTTTGGGGGGCTGAGACCCTAAACCTTTAACTTTGTGGGGCTATGACCGGAGACAGCAAAACACATGACTTATTACTATATACTAAGTACATAATTATTATTTACTATTATACATATATTAATCAGAGACATAATAAATTTAGCCAACGACATGTTAAAGACTGTTTGGGAATCCCCTAAAAGAATGCAAATATTTAGGAATATTTTGATGTGAATGAGAAGGCTGGCCATACTGGACTGCAACCACTTTGCACTTGTCGGTGGACGTTGAGAGCCTCCAGTATGCAACAAATCTTAAGGAACTATGAAAACCTTCTCAATTTTTTTGAGAAATTTTCTGAAGAAGATTCTACTGACGCAGCATCAAAATGTGCTGGATACCTGGAGACAATACTTCACTTCAAGACATTTTTCTTTCTCTACCTCTACTGCCATGTGATTGGTCCAATAGAAGAGGTAAACTGTAAGATTCAGTTTCCACGCATTGGTGCTACAGAAATGGAATCAAAACTAAAATACTTGACTCACATCTTTCAAGAAAAGCGAATGGGTTTTGAGCAGTTCTGGCAGAAATGCACAGAAGGTAAACCCAGCCTCGTTGATGAGCCAGAATTGCCCCGGCAAACGTCACGTCCCTAAGAGACTTGAAAATCCTGATGCTGCCAAAACTCACAAGTTCTACACTCTAAAATAGCATTATAAATCAATGGACACTGACGTGTGTGACACAGCAAAATCATGTGTTAAACAAGGACATGAATCTACAGGACTACAAAAAGTAATAGCCGTAGAGAAAGAATGCATCTCGGCTGTGAACAGTTGCACAACAAACTTTCAGCAAACGCGAGAATTCTTTCGCCAAGATTTGGATGCCGATAGGCTCTCCTTACACATGTCCATGCTTGGTGATATCGCCAAACAGAAGAAAGTGGTTCTAACTACCATGCGTGACTTAAGGAAGTTTCTTTTGGAAGACAGCACCCTCCAGGAGCATCTGCCTGAAGTTGCCAAATTCATGATGGTCCTCCGCACTGTACCAGTGACGACAGCCACAGCCGAAATGTCATTCAGTGCTATTCCCCGACTAAATACATATTTGAGATCTACAATGAGGCAGAAGAGACTAAGCAGCTTAGCGGTAGTTCACATACATCAAACTGTGCTTGATAATTTGGACCTGAGACCGTTTATGAGTTTATAAAAAAATAACCCAGTGCGTAGAGCAACTTTGGCTTTATTTTTAAATCATGTTCATATGTTTTTGTTGTGTATGTCACTTTATATCTTAGTGTATATGCTATTTTTTTTCATTTGAGCAAAATTCAATTTGAAAAGTAAAATATTGTAGCAAGAACAAAAAAGTAAATCTATTTTCCTGCGATTTATGTTAGCATTTATGTAAATAATTAAATAAAACTGTTAAATATTGTAAATATTCGTTATTTTATTGGTACGTCAACACTAAGGTTATTTTCAACCCGTCAAATGTCTGTTGCGGACATTAAAACACACCCATGCCCTCGCTGGGACTCGAACCCGAGACCTTATAATCAAAAACGACGTTCTTTCCTCGGCAAACTGACAACAAGTCGCGATTATTTTTTCAAAGGAATTAATGAAAATTGATTTTTATTTTTATGCCATACGTTATAAGAAGTTCAAGTCAAAATTTTATATGTATTTAGTTACTGAACCAATAGTGGTTTTAACCTTTTGAGTAATAAATAAAATTACCAGGAATCAATAACTAACGAACAATGTATTAAAAGAAAATTAACAACATCGAAGCATGCATTTTACATATTATTCAGTAGTACATATATATATATATATCATAAATTAGGACTTTGCCCTTTCAATATCACACTTTTGCATTTTAATCCTGTTCTTTTCCGCATTAAACCGGATATCCTTTCATATTCTGATGACCAGTAATATCTTTCACATTACGTCAATTTAATCGAGATAACTCGTTTCACTTTTTACAAGTTAGAAGCAAGAAAAATTCACCACATGTTATTACAAAGTTCTGTGAATACGTCAATTTTAAGATAAAAGATGATTGTCCATGTTATACACTTATATCTTGCATTTTCATGGCTATGTGCAATTCGAGAATACTTATCTGAATCCTTCTCATGAAGAAAAGATGGCGACCAATTTTAGTCTTCCCTACGGGTCACTATTTCAATGTCCTTTGAACTTTAACGGCTCATCACGGCCTTTTTGAAGATCGAAAAACAAATACGATGCTTTTTGTAACAGGATTATCACAGTTTACGGATAAATCTTGTTTTCGTCAAGAAAATAGACCCAATTTAAGTCTCTGAAAAATTTAAGGACTCCATCCTCTGAGTCAGCGATCTTTTAGATGATGCAGTGTATCCAAACTCACACTGTTACAACCATATGCACAGAATATAAACTGTTAATATTTTTTAAATGATAATCATACAATTGTACAGTGTTAATACATGAAAATGATTGTAAAATAAAGTTGGTACAATAAAAAAGATATTACAATACTCTATTACGTGTTTTCGTATCTTTTCTAATTATCAAAGGTAAATAAACATTTTACAATTTTTGTGGGAGAAAGGTTTTTTACGCATATCTTGGATTTTTCCCTCTATGAGAGTTGGCTATGTTTCACAACTTTATAACTTTAGGATTACTCTTCAAGACGCTTATTGTAACAAATCTTAATTTTATTGTCGAAATTCCACCAAAACTTATTTCAAATGGTTTGTACGTGTTGTTAATACATATGAAATACATGTTCTTCCCCTTTTACTTATGAATGATCAAGTAAAACCTGTTGAAACCAAACTTATGTGCGATTTTGCAGAAATTGGTAATCTACGGTAAGTACATTCCTGATCCATGACAAACTAAATTACATCGCTGAGTTATAAAAATATTTTTATATGTTTGAAGTTTAAATATGTACTTCAATTAAAACAAAGCCAAAGTGATGTAAATTTAATTTTGGGCAAATATAAACCACCAAATACGAACTCAAATCGTAGATTTCAACTGATAGAATTATTTTATTTTAATATTATAATGGTACTCATTATGGTACCGTTATAACCTCTGGATCAAAGCGAGTTGAGTCGACCACCCAACACGCTAGGCTACCGAGGCCGGCATAAAACTGTTAGGATGGCCTCGTAATATAATGTTGTAATCCCGTCTTACCTGGGATCTGAGGTCACAGGGATGCTTCAATAATACATTTAGGTAGAGCTTAAATATACTTGTGAGTTGAACGTGCTCCGACTAAGAGGAATGAGATATGGAAGATTGAATTTAAAGGTTATTTACGCTTGTTCATACCTGGTAGGCGAATGATGTTCTTGTCCAGATGCTTCTTGCAGACCGAATTGTGACTGATGTCAAGGTTCGATCCTGTGACCCTTGACTCACTCTTCCGAGCAATCCCGCGCGACTGGCTGCATGCTTATGCAGCCGTAAACTTCGTGTACCGTCGTCGTAGTTCAGTTAGTTGTAATGTGTGGTAGAGTAATCCAAGAGTAATGAGAGACTAATGAGAGTTCAATGAGAGCGAGCTCTGGGGCGAGCTTCCTTATATAATCTTTGGTTTCGAAAGGTTATTACACCTTTCGAACACGCTGGATCATGTTCAGTCATTGCTTCACGGAAGTTACGAAGTTTGCGCATTCTTGAGATTGCTCTTTGGTCGGACAATTCCAGTGAATAAACAAGCGTAAATATTCTCTTGACGAGGTTTCCTCGTATTTGTAATCACCATATCTCTACAATAAATACACACTTTTCAATAAAAATGTTAATTATCTAAAAAAAAATTTAAAAAATGAGCAGACACATAAGACATAAAGAGACTTTGAAACATTTTCTAAACGTTTTTCATGTTACATTTCATTTGCATGAGGAATATAATTGCTTAAAAACTCCTATACGAAGACGTAATTTTTATTTTCAAAAAAAGGGAGGGAAAAGTCATTCATTCATTTATTTCAGTGATCAGAGCCCCCCCAATAATTTTGACAAGTCGGCCCCCCTGCAGTCAGGTATATTGAGACAAATTTTGGACCAAATCTGGACAAAATTAAAAACCAGACCAAAGCTTTTCGGTTGTGTTCACGAAATGTCCCTGAACTTACCCTGAAAATTCCAAAAAATTTCCCAGTCTGTGAAAAACCGGCATATTTAAAAAACGCGAGCCGTATTGGATTGCATAAAATTAAAGAAATTAATCCTTTTGGAATGTGTTCATCAAGTGTCCATGAACTCATCTTGCATACCATCTTCAACATCCTGTAAGGTGACCTTTATCCACCTATTAGAAAGTAACAAACATTACTATTTGAGCAGAGTGTGTGTGTGTGTGTGTGTGTGTGTGTGCTCTATTTCCACAGGCCGGACCCTGTGGCCGAGTGGTTAGCAAATCGCGCTGCGACGCCAAGGGTCCCGGGTTCGAATCCCGCTCGGGCTTGGTTGTTTGTGAATGTCCATTCATCAATTTCATCATTTCATCACTCATCCCCATCTTCGCAAATTAGCCAAGAGGCACAAAACGCGAAGTAAAATAAACTAAATCAATCAATCAATCTATCTCCACATAAACTTCGTTCTTTAAATGACAGTTCACGTGACATGCGACACCTACATGCCTGTTCCCGAGTTCATTCCTCTCGGAAAGAAATGAGAAGACAAAAGTCAGCGATATCCGCCTTTTTAAGAATTCTAGTCCTAAACGAAAGCTTAGGCAAATTCCTCGAGAGCTTTCGATAACCCTTGACGCAGATAAATCGCTCCGACGTAATCGACATTCGCGCCACACTAAAACGCGGCTGAGGGCTGCTATTGGTCGGCGCTTTTAATCACCGGGAACTACGTGAGGGGAAGTTTAAAGCTGCTCCAATGGAGAATGAGCTGTGCAGCACGTGATGAGTTTTTTCTCTAACGTACTTTACGAAGCGCACGTGGAAATTTAATTTCTACGTGAATTAATTCTTTGTTCCGGGACCGTTGGTACACCTGCGAGAAGGAAAATTTTTGAGTGCGTCGTAAAGTTCTGAATAATTTGGGTTCCGTTCCACTTTTAGGCAACCAGTAATAGTGTTCAGCGTCCAAGTTCTATTTTGGTCAAAAGTCTGCCAGTCCACTTTATTATAACCCGCCTTCGTTATAATTAAGATTGTAATTAAACTCCGTACCAGCTAACTGTAGACCAGGCGAACGAGAACAAGTATCTGCACAAATAGTGACGCGAGACGGCTCCACCAATGAGCAGTGCGAGAACCGGGATTGTGTAACGGGCGACGGGAGTTGCCGATTTCCTCGAGAAAATCTGTAAGCGTTGCAATTTTTTTAAAAGGATAATACGAAACGCATATGGCAAAGGAACCGTATTTTTGTCTCCAGGTCCGTACGATTGGTTTAAGAATTTCTTATGGAAATATTAGGGATAAAACTGCAAGAGCAAATTTTGACAAGCCGTGTATTTAGCGTACGGACTAATATCTGGACCGTACGTACGTACATGTACGGTCAGGACCGTACGGTTGGTAACGCTGCGCTTTCGCCACTCGATTTTCCTCCGATATGTGCGCCCCTCCTCTACAGTTAGCTCGACGGGGTATAGTATAATTTCTTTGTAATTGGCTATTGGGTTAATTACTATTAATTTAGGTAGAAATACTAGTTACATTCAAAGATGGTTTAATCTGTTAAAAAAGAACACAAGTAGTTTAATATACAGTCTAATTGTGCGATAATCTTTAAACTTCAGATTTATAAAAAGCACAGTTTATTAATGTAAGAAAAAGGTTTGTTCTTCGTTCATTTTTATTTAAGTATCGTAAATGGATCGACCCATGAAATAGTACACTATCAACCTGCATGTAGCAGTCTTGATGCACATTCTTGCAACGTCGTCATTTGTAGGACGTCGATCGCAGCTCGATATCTGCCTTACAATCGCAAATATGTGTTGAATAGGGCTGCAACTTGGCATACTTTACACGTAGTATTCCTAGGGTACAGTGGGATCCATGAGTATTACCGTGCAAATTGTCCATGACTATTTTCATTAATTTTTCTATAACATCCTGTGTGTTTTTAAGCGATAGATTTTTTATGTATGCTTGTGCAGAAGTTGCCATAGCTTGTTTTGAGTTTTCTTTTAATTCTTGAAGCTCTTATTGGGTCAAAAAAGTGCACGAGCATGGTGTTGGACAATTTGCACGGTAATACTCATGGCTTCCACTGTATGTGTTTGTAATAATTGCAATATGGCGATATCGTGTTGGGATGCAGGACTTACCATAGAAGACGTTGCATATAGACAAAATCTCCGCACAGGCCTTGTAAGATGGGCTTTATATACTGAGCTTCAACATCACAACTCTTCCTTCCAAACATATGCAAGTCTTCACATACACTTGCCAGCACTAGTTGAGCAACAGGTATCCTACCAACCGCTGCCCACGAAGTGTCTCCTTGACACTGCATAACAGCAGTTAACCATTATCCATTGCTTGTGCCACAATGCACATTGAAAACGCTACAAATAAATATGACAGCTTGGACTTGTGATTCATATAGGTAGTATTACGCCTACACAATTACGATCTATTTTGGACGTCCAAATTCACATTATAGACTACACATATGCGCGCGTGTGTGTGTTGTGTGGGGCCCAGATTTTCGGTTGCAAGAACATCTGTGATCCAGGGGATCTGTATCTCCCTACAGAGTTAATGAATAGTAATATTTAGAAAAAGAAAATAGTTTTGTTTTGTTGCATATTACGATTACTTATTTCAACAGAGCTTACATGAAGACAATATTTCGATTAGAATGAATAGATTTTGTACTTATAATGACTATGAAAAATAATGTACAATAATATTATAATAGTAGTAATATGCATAAAATAATAATCAGACCTATTCTATATATCTTCCATGTTCCTATTTATTTTGGTATTAATTTTCCTAGTAGAACAACTTTTTTAAATAGTGATCTTAACTAGATATTATTATTAGACCATTAATCTCAACGTTAAATTTGATATAAGTCTTATATATAAATTATATTATTATATATATTTGAGGTACTTGAATATCGTTCGACGACCCCTCCCGGACTGCATGAAGGTTGCCAGTGACAGTTATATTTTTTGTAGAAAAACTACTTTTTTTCAGGAGGGTATGGCCAGACATTGCTATAAAAGAAAGCTCTGCGCCTCTCTCTGGGGTGTGAATAACATATCCGAATGTATATTATTGCTTCTATAGCATTAGAAATAAATGCCCATGGCAGACTTGAATTTGTTTCGCATGGCTACATACACACAGGATAGAAAATGCCAAAATTCCCTTTCTCGAAGCCTTGTGGTGCTATATCGAAACGAAGCTCAAAAACGGGCAAAATGTTACGAAGATCTGTTGTTGGCCTTGATACGTTGTACGTGCTGTGCAAGTTTGACTGGCATTGTACAGCCAACGGCAAAAATAATATAGGCAAATTGTACATCGCTATTTTCATTCTTTATTATTTATTTTTATTCATTTCATTTCAAGCTTTTTCAATCGACTGACTGTATCAAATGTACAGAAATAATTAAAACACCTGGTAGACCAAGCAAAAGTCTTCTCAGGGATATAATAATTATTATTATAATTATAAAAATTATAATTTGGAATAAATTCCGTTCATTTTTATTACTTTATTATTGTTATTGTATAACACCGATCACAACCACATTATTATTATTGTTGTTATTATATCTACTATTCAACTTTTATAAAAGGCTGGACTGACACCCTTACCAATATTTCTGGCGACGCCTATGATTTTATACAGTGCTCAAAAAAAGTTTTGAATATTCAGGGTTTGTGATCATTTTATTGTACTAGATACATGGAATCATATTTAAGAGTACAGGAGAGACATACAAACAGAAAGAAAACCGTGCAGCCATGCAGAAGAAACAAAATCAAACCAGAATCACACCCCAAGCACAAGATTGAAAATGAAAGACACAAAAGAAAGGCAGTGCAATACCGTGTACTTACGGCTCGCAGGCATGCTTGGGATCAACAGATGGGAGTTCAGTACCGTGTATAGCCACCTCGAGCCCGAAGGCATGCTTGAACATGATGGGGCATGCTAAGGATAAGAGCATTCAACTTCTCCTGAGGAAGATGTCCCACTCTTGAATGGCAGCCTCTCGCAATTGCAGCTTGTTCACAGGAGGATTTTCGCGGCTGACAATTGCTGGCTTCAGTTGTTCCCATGCATGTTCCACACAGTTCATGTCTGGAGAATACGCCGGTCACACCATACGTCGAATGCCATGCACATCAAGGAACTCTTGAACCACTCTGGTTCGATGTGGTCGAGCGTTATCATCCACCAGCGTGAAGCCATCCCCCACAGTTGTAGAGAAATCTGCTACCACGGGTTCGAGAATAGCGTTTCTGTACACTAGACCAGTCATGTGACACTGGAGAGGAATTAGGGGCGTACGTCGATCAAACATGATTCCACCCCAAAACATGGAGCCCCCCTGCTTCTGGTGACGTTCCTGGATGAAGGGCTCGTTCAATCTCTCATCTGATCGTCTCCAAACCCTTATGCTTTTGCTTAACGGGTGCAAACTGATGGTGACCTCGTCTGTAAAGAGCGTGTGCTCCAGTGGCGTAGCGTGATTCTATGAAAGGTGTAAGGCTTCCTTAGATAAACCTGATCTGAATATTGGATAAAGAAAACCCAAAGATATCTTAACTAAATAGAATCTTGAATGTAATTTATGGATGGGCATACTCAATTTCAAACATAAAATGCACACACTCTATGTTAACAATAATAGCATATGTATGTATTACTTAATGAAAATTCTCATTTATACTGTAACTCGATCCGACGATCCTTTAGCCTGAACACCTCCATCACGTCGTCGTAGAATCGGGAGTTTCTGGTCAATGTCTTTGGCAGCTCCTTTTCAATGGACATCAGTCCCAAGTCAGATTTCCTTGCCTGAGTCTGTGTGCTGCGTTGAAATGTATGAATCCTCTTCAGTGTAGAAGACATTCCACCGACGAGCTTGAGGCAGGAACAGTGAGGAAGAATTCTGTTAGTTTGTACACTTATTCAACAGCTTCATTCAAATGGGTAGTACGCAGGTACTCATGAAGTTCAAACACGCTCCTTACTCGATATTCGGCTTCAGAATAAATTACCTATAGCTCAACTTTCAACTGGTAGCAATTGACAAATTTCGCATACAGCTTAGTTAAGCCCACAATCTCTTCTTCTGGAAAGGCCATGTCATATTTTTATTCTTATTATTATGTTTCTTTCACTAAAAAGCCATTTGTGGGAAATGCGTAAGATACAATTTGCAAATGCAAATGCATTCGAAAATATTACTCATTATCATGGTTACGATATTTGCGCACATTTTGAAAAGCATATCAAGCAACTTAGACAAAGGAAAATGTAAAAAAAAATCTGTAAATCATAACGCTAATTATTAGGCGCATGGTTTAACATTACGGGCAACTGGGATGCACGCGCCTAACTTTGCGGGCGCTGCCGGATCTAGAATTGCCAGACATTCCTCTTTTATCTTTAACTTCGCTGCTTCTAATGAAGGTAATATCCAACATTAAACCATCTCTTTGTGAACTTAATAGTTAGTTTACACATTTAAAATGACACCCGTTTTGTTAGCTACACCGCGCGTCAAGCATTGTTGAAACAACACGGGAGTCGATTTCCTTGGTTCTCTTCTGACCGTGCAAACAGACGCAGCGGGGACAGAAATCTCGCCAGATAGCAGCACCCACTCGTAATGCGCATTACAGTGCGTCAGAATCGGGGCGCCCTGTCATTGGTTGATAAGATACTACGTAAGCAAACACACCCGCCATGGGCGACTCCAAATCATTTCTTCCATTCACCCGCACGTAAGTCCTCTCAAGAGGCCTTACAGAGAAACAACTCGAATCAAAACAAGTCCTCAATTGTTTCGTTAAAAATTCTACTTGAAGTCTGATATTGCTATGTGTGTTCAAGCGATAAATACGGGAATGAAATACGTTTTCTTCAATAATTACAGCTTGTAAGGTGGACTTACAAGCCTTACGTGGACACTACGCCGCTGGTGTGCTCCCACTGTTCCTGACTCCATTCACTGTGCATTGTTTCCCACCTTACACGGTCTCTCTTATGGTGTGGATTAAGAGGAACCTTGGGCATGAGTCTTCTTGACGTCAATCCTTCCTCATGAAGTCGATTCCGCACTGTCTGATTGGAAACATTCGCTCCTGAGGCCCCTCGCAGATCTTGGCACAAACTGGTAGCAGTTGCAGTGGGTCTACGACGTGCCGAATTCACCACATACAGATCTTCCCTGCGTGTTGTTTTGCGTGGCCTCCCTGTCCTTGGTCGATTGGCAACTGATTGTGTCTCCCTGAACTTCTTTCACACTCAACAGACATCACATTGGCTCACTCCAACACCGGCAGCGACGTCCACTTGGCGATATCCCTCTTGCAGCAGCGTTACAATTCGAATGCGGTCCGTAGCAGAAATGGTTGCTCGAGGCATGTTGCCCTTCGTTTTCCACCCGCTCTCTGTGCAGTTTCCAACTCAAGTGCGGATAAGACACGGATAATGCCTCCCATCGGGCTGGTTTGAAATCTGCTCAGGGATCATGTGGCAAATACTGCCCTCTATCTGCTGAATATCGAACTCACTTGGTGCATTATGTCGGTTTCTGTCTCGGGTATTGCTCACATAATGAACATTGTATACCTTTTGGGGATATCGCACTCAAACCGCATGCAATCATAATATGCAAAACTTTTTTTGAGCACTGTATATGACGATCCAAACCCTTTGTGTAGTCCACTTATAAAGAGAGGAGGGTTGCAATAAAAGAGGTTGTGTACGCAGTGCGTGAACCACAGTATAGGAAACTCTTTATTTGGCGACGACCTCTTGCAGACGCAAACAAAATGAACCCACACAATTTCTTCTCCCTTGCGACTTCACTCTTCCTTATTCGTGGTCGACGTCATGGAAACAAGGAGAGGGTGGGGAGGGCCTTTGTCGCCAGCATCTGAAAACGAGGAACGATACAAAGAATAGTGTCTGAGTGAGCTTGCAGAATATAACCTAGCTGAGGGATGGGGTCAAAATAAAAATAAAAAGTCCTAAAGTAGGGTATGTTGAAGATCGTGGCTTTATGTTTGCGAGTCATCGTAAAAAAAGTAATTTAAGATGAAGAGAGAAAGAAGAGAAGTAAAGTAGCAATAGAGAGAATGTGAATGGAACTAGAAATAAAAGCGACTGGTAGAAAGAGACCATTAGAAAGAAAATTAGAACGAACTAAATACATAAATAGGAAAGGAAAGAAGGAAGAAAAAAGGACGAAGAAAAAGGACGGACGCAAAAAAAAGAACTGAAGCAAAACAGAAAAAAGAACTGAAGAAAAAAAACGGAAGCAAAAAAGAAAGAAAGGACCGAAGCAAAAAGTACGGACGGAAGGGAAAAAGGACGGAAGGAAAAATAATGCAAAAAAGGAAAGGGCGGAAAGAAGGAGGGAGGGGAAGAATGGAAGAAAAATAAAGTAAGGATCCTTCACAAAGTAACAAAACAAGAAACAGTGAGAGAAAAAGAGAAAACGAAAGAGAAAAGAAAACGTTGTGAAAGGAATTAATCAATAAGAGAGAGGAAGCAAGCAAGAAGATAATAACAGCGTTGCCTTGCAATCAAGAGGACCCAGGTTGGATACCCGGTGAAGTCACAAAGTTGTCAGACCCCACTTTAAAATTGTAGGCCCAGTTCAGATTAACTTGTCTGTGCATAAAATGGACTTTAAAAATCCATAAAAAGGAAAGCCAAAACTACGCAAGGAAAGACCAAGGAAAAATGGAGGGAAACAAGTACAAATTAATAAAGATTTAGTATTATTTCCATACTGAAATAAGGGTCAAGTGACCCCTCCCCCCTTACCTTCTTGAACATCTACTAGACTAGATTTTTCTCATAGCAAATGCAGGAATCAATCATTTTCATATTTCTCTCGTTTCTCCCATTCCAGTGACGAGTCTCCGTGTACAGAATGGTCCATACTCAAGCGGCCGGAATTCTTATTAAGAGGGGGAATTTAATTTTTGCCGGAAAATTGAATTCGGTAGAAAAGTGAGGCTAAAGGGCTTCTCCCCCCCCCCTTTTCTCTCTTGTGAGATTCATCTCGATAAATGTCAGCATCCCTAAGGGATGATATCGCTTTGTCATAGTAAGGGGTTGTATCAAATCGAGACTTAACATTGCCTCTGGTGAATGAGAAACTACCTAGCTATGTCTTATTTTGGGACTGTCTTTTTAAGGGTTTGATCTCCTTATTGCAATTTTTCTTAGTATTTTTCTGTCAGTGTGGCAGCTATGATGATAGTGGCAGCTAGGATGAAACTCCGAGTACATGAAACTGATGTGGGGGAACTCGCGGAGACACATCCAGAACCCAGCCAGGGGAATCGAACCCTGATCCAGGAGCCTCTGTGGCGGTAAACTCTTCGAAGGGAGATATCCCAGATTTGAACCCCGGTCGAGACATGGATGTACCATTCCATTTGTCCTTTCATCCATTTCATCAGTTCATTATTCATCCTCCTCGTTGCGACTGACCCACTAGGTAGAACGACGTAAAATAACCGATGGAAGCCTGAAAGAACAGTCTCGAATGGACAGTTCCGTAATGATTAACACAACCAGGTCTCGGGTTCGAATCCTGGCCTGGAAATGAATGTTCTTTGTGAGTATCCTTCATCAATTTCATCATATCACTCATCCTCAGCACGATTGTGATTAGTCAAAATTAAGATCCATAATAGTGGACTTATTAAGTGTAGAAATTCCACTATTCATAAAATATATAGGCCTATCCATTTTAGTGAATGTGTTAACTGAAGTCATTCTACGTACGTCTGACTTGTTGCTAATTACTTATCGGCACGGAGCTTCAAACTCTAGTAAAGTCGCTACTCAAATACGCCATTTCCATCATGTGATTGCTATTGCCAACACGAGGGTGTGTTTCTGGAGACATGTTTGCTTCAGCTCATGCAAATTTTGAAGCCTTCTATGCCTGGAAAAGTTTTCAGAAATACGGGGTGTGTATGAGGTCTAATGATTTTGAAGATGTGATTGCAAACCGCTAAGTTAGACTTTGAGCTTTGCCGTTTCCTTCTTCTTGGATCTCAAATTTAATAGCCTGCGAATGCATATAATACAGGGTTGTCCAAAAAAGGTAACAGAAATGTAGAACCGTTACCTTATGTGTTCGGTTACCTTATATGGGGCCACCCTGTTTATCTGTTACTTAGGATGTTCTAGGTATGATTTCTTTTTTTATTATTTGGTATATTTTATTTTACTTCGCGTTTTGTGCCTCTTGGCTAAAATGATGAAATTGATGAGTGGACATTCACAAACAACCATGCCTGAGCGGGATTCGAACCCGGGACCCTTGGCGTCGCAGCGCGATGTACTAACCACTCAGCCACAGGGTCCGGCGTTCTAGGTATGAGGAAGGCCATTGTTTGGCTTGTAACTGACAGTTCTTTAATTGTACGTATGCTAATACATAGACGTAAATAGAAAAAAAAGCTAGTCAAACTATTTTCGGATCATCTCCAGATAACTGCGCGAGTCTTACTAGCTAGTGAGCCTACCAAGAGAGTACAGCGAGGGCAAGAGCATTACTGTCTGATAAAAAAATTATAGATACTTGAGTTTGAACTCCAATTAAAAATTAACAAATAGACCTACATATAAAACTAGTTACATCAAAATTTAGCTTATTCAATTCTGCGTTAATCTGTGGATCGTGGCAACACGGCACACAGTGATGTCCGTTGAACAGCGGAAACTGCCGGCGGGCGCTGCGAGTCAAGGCTTGCGGTGTTGCCACGTTTCGCGTACAGCTTTACTCTCCTGAATAAAAATCTGTATAAAATCTGTTCAGAAATTTGAATTGATAATGATAATGCATTTTAAAAACAGATGCAAAGAGCTTCAAAAGAAGATTAATATTGTATTTGTAGGACTACCCAATACTAAGAAAAATTGTTTCGCAAAATTGAAAAGAACTGTTTTTGACAAATTTTGTAAACGTGAAAATTAATAATTGTGTTTAAAACCTTTCTGCCTGCACCCTACTAAAAGTTCATAACGATCGGACAACCCGTTTTTTATTTACAGAATTTCAAGGAGAGCGATCGCTTGCAAAACTAAAAAAAAAGGCTCTTTCTTTGTTCTCGCAGAGAAAAAGACATAAGGCATACTCGAAAAAAAAATTGGTTAGCATAGATTAACGCAGAATTGAATAAGCTAAATTTTGATGTAACTAGTGTAGTGTAGGTGTATTGGTTAATTTTTAATTGGAGTCCAAACTGGAGTATCTATAATATTTAATCCGACAGTAGGTGCTTGGGTTGAGATGACGTCAGCGGCTCGCTTGTTGATTGGTGGGTTGGGGAATTACGATTAGCTTCCAAGCTGCAAATGCGTAACAGCCAGAGACGTTACGAAAATTATCTCTACCCGCCTTTCGATATCTTCCACCTAATGCCCTCTGTTAGGTTACCATTTTATTTGTCCCATCATATATGTTATCATTCGTTATCATCGTCGCGATTAACCAAAAGGGTGGAAAAGCGACACGATATAGCCAAAATTGAAATAACATACCTTCCCTTCCTGCTGCAATCCTCAATAGATTCACTTTACCTGCAGTAAGACGAACATGCTTATGAACAGCTTGTTTCATCTAGTTTGATTAGTCATTCTGCGTCACACTCTTTTGAACAACCCTCGTATATAAGAACACAGCAGTAACATACAATTACGATATAAACGCGATTTTTGAACGCAAAACGTACAAACTGCAAGAAGAGGAAAGAATAATGTTTTGAAGGATGTTTCGCATGATGTAATTAATTAACATGAAGATGGCGTGCATTATGTACGCATCTCGAACAAGAAATCGCATTCACGTATAATGTTACCAGCTATCCACATCCATCTTTCTCAGCGGCTATTATCCCCCCCTGCTCCAGAGAGGAAGAGGCTAGCAAATTCATTTCCCCTGGTGATTTATAGACGAGGAAACCTCATCTTCTGCAAGAATAAGGATTTGCCTAGAAGAAAAGGGTCTATGGGATAAAAAGGACGAAGAGAAAAATGAAAGTATTGTTCCCCGTACTTTGTCGAGAGAAATAAGCTCCCAGGCTCCATTTTCAGCCCCCTCCTCCAACTTCAGACAGCTTGCCCATTTCATCAGTCCTGCATTTGTTCTGGAGAGGTTCGTATCGGAAATTCAGCGAGTGGGCAATACTTGGAAAACAAAGGACTGTAGGTTCATCAGTAATTGAAATGTAGACCCGAAACCAGGCTTCTTGCGAAACAAAATGAGTATTTGTTACTGCAGCAGTACCTATTGCAGTACCCCAAAAACTTAATATTGATGTAGACTACTATATTGAAATTCATTACAAGGCGCCAGCTGAAAGAGTCTTGTAACAACCCTACCGAGGATGACACACACCTCTACATTGGAAAAAAAGAAGTCGGGACTTAGTGTGAGACTGATACGATATTTGCAAAACTCACATGAACCAAATTTTACTGCGTGACTTCTTCAAATATATCAAACTCATAGATGGTAATACGAGACTTCTTCATACAGAATGAAATATTCACATATAATGCACGAGTCTGTATTGCATGAAATATTCACATCTAAGAAAAGTGTCTATATTGAACGAAATATTCACATCTAAGGAACGAGTCTATATTGAACGAAATATTCACATCTAAGGAACGAGTCTATATTGAACGAAATATTCACATCTAAGAAACGAGTCTATATTGAACGAAATGTTCACATCTAAGAAACGAGTCTATATTGAACGAAATATTCACATCTAAGAAACGAGTCTACATTGTACAAAACATTCATTATCTAATAAACGAGTCTATATTGAATGAAAATATTCACATAAAATAAACTAGTCTATATTGAAAGTAACATCCAAGTTTAATAAATGAGTATCGGAATAACAAAGTGACAATTATTTAGAACAATATAGTAAATTACTACAAAGTGTGCACGATTTGGCTGCATCCCCCGACAACTTCTTGCCACTTTCTACCCCGCACTATGACAAACCTTTTCTACCAATGGAAAGTTAACTGTCCTTGCCCCCCCCCCCTCCAGTTTTGAGACCTTGACCCCTCCCCAGTTTTGGAACCCAATCGCCGCCACTGGTTCTATCTAGGAGTAGAAAAGTATAGTGTTCCAGGGAGATTGTGGGGGCCATAATTAGCTTTTGGCTCAACTCACCTCAAAAAGAAAAAATATTCGAATCCTTGAAATAATGGCAAAACAAAGGACTGACTCGTAACAAAGAAAAGTATCTTCCTCTTCATGTCATATTCCTTGTTACGAAAATTCTTATAAATATGGACGTAATAAACAATTTTCTCCTATTTGAGCACTACTGCAGATAGAGAAGGAAGCTTTATGGGCCATTCAGTTTAATAAAGTCAAAATTATTAAGTGTATAAACAAATCCTGCTTTTTTCTTAACTGTGTTTGACGGTTTGTTTACATTTTTTCTGACATGACATCTACGCCTAGATAATGCGCACGCATATCATCAGTTTCCTTGTAAATTCCAACTCGCTTACATAATAAATCTGTTGTCCTTTGTTTTAGATTACACGCGGAAAGCTAGCCATCAAATCGGATCGAGATATTTAAGGGAAAGGTTACAGACCTTCAGGCCTTATTATGTAACTATGACGTCAAAACCTATCCTTGAAAACTCGCAATTGGTGGTAACATCACTTTACGCAATCCGATCTTCTTTTTCCTCTCACTAGATGGCAGAGAAAGCAGAAGCAGTTTTTTTCCTCTGTGTTCATTTCCATTTAACCTTCGTTTTTTTTCATCTTGTTACCTTGTGGCTAAGCTTGTTTGCGTATTTATCTGCTGTTGAAAAAATGAAAACACTGCGCAGATCCACATGAAGTTTGTATTTTAGTCAGCTTTCGGTATTAATTTTCAACGTTACGCTAACTCTAGAAACGGCGATATTTAATAAATACTTTATTAAGCTTATTACCAGCTGGTGAATCCATAAACAGTCATTCTCGTGTTGCTAAGAATAAGGATCACCTAAACGTAGAAGTTGCGAAGAAGATAGAACCGATCAAGGTACATAGAGATTAGGTAAAGCTATCCGAAAATTGCCGATCTTGCACGAACGCGTGACGTCACCGGAGAAGCAGTGAACTCTGCTGAAGCAGACGGCTTCTATAATTTATATGAAAGATTCAGAGAGCGAAAGTATATTATTTCTTTTAGGAGGCGGAAAATATTAATTGTCATCCTCCAAGATGGTATTGAGATGGTATGATTAGTAACATAATTGAAAACGCGCTACTTTTAAAAGGGGGCAAAGTACATGTGAAAAAATTTATTTTGAAAATCCATATTCCTGAAACTTTCTGACCGATGCGCTACAAAGAAAGTTGCGTGTTCTCCTTTAGTTTTCGTCATTTTACAAATCGTAATATAATTTTTAAAAAAACGTGGCATGCTAAAGAAGAATTAACGAGTTTAAAAAATAATTGATTAATAGACTTAGTTTATTTTACTTCGCTTATCTATCACATATGGCTAATCGCAAAAATGAGGATGCGTGATATGATGAAATTTATGAAAGGAAACTAGACCCATGCCCGGGCGGGATTCGAACCTAGGGGCCCTTGGCATCGTAAAGCGCTGTGCTAACCACTTCGCCACGAAGGTCAGCATTACAAGGAAATACCCAGAAAATGACAATCATATGGCATCTATGTTTTAATATGCGAGAAACATTTGCCAGGAGGTTATTGAAAACAAATAATTATTACAAGCCGTTGTGATGAAAATTGAACCGATCATTTGGTTCATCCCCTCCCCTGGAAACTGGAATCTTTTATTTCTAATTAGAAAAGTAAGAGCTTACTTTGATAGTCGATAATAAAAATTAAGTTAATCAGAACCAAAGGAAAAATGAGTTAGCTCGAAAAATTAAGTGTAAAATGTATGAACCGGATCAGATTAATATGCTACCACGTAATATCACAGTAAGAATAAATGTTTTCGAAATTCCAAAAACGAGATTTTGACGTGAGAGATTGCACAACGTAAACTTCCATTTAACTTGCAGTTTTTCTTGGACGTAACGGGTAAAGTTAATCGGAAAATAGAATATATATCCAGTGTGCTAATTAAGCATTTTGCTTTGGAAGGGGGTCCACTAAGTGCCGTATTTATGATTTCATTTCTGGGGCGGGGTGGGGGGGATAGATGTGCAAATTTGTATGTTGCCAGTTAGTAAACTCTACTATTGCCTTCCAGTTCTAAGTACCTAGGGCATTAAATCTTATAACAATTAGACGTATTTTAGAAGCAGCATATTTACATTCTACGAAAACCCAAACCCAGTGGCGGCGATTGGGTTTCAAAACTGGGGGGCTAGGGTAAGAACAGTTTCCTTTCCCTTGAAGGTTTAGCATATTACGGAGGCAAAAGTGGCAAAATGTGGGGGAGCAACTACCCCTATGCCCCCCTCCCTCGTAATTGCCGCCAATGCATGGAGAAACTTGACCAAATATCTATTGTGCGTTCAACTCAATGACTGCGTGTGGCGAGAAATGTGATCCACGTGCCTCCAGCGAAAAAAGGTGACGAAATCAGTTCTTCTTGCCTTAGCGGTAGGCTTTGTAGTTTATTTGACAATGGACAGAGCAACGGCGTTACTCTGTAAGCTTTTTGTAAAACCTCTGCACCCGACAACAAGGAGCCATTTAAAAATCGAACTTCAGACGCAAAGTAGGATGCAATTGTTTTAATGGTCAATTAATGGTTTTCCTGATTTTTCAATGCTGGTTGTTCCATAATTAAGAAATTGTAAACTAGATATATGTTTTCAATGCCATTCCTTTGGCGGGGATAAAAATATCCCTGGCAGAGATTTAAAAAAAATCATCAGCCTGGGATAAAAACTTTTGTGGGGGGGAATCCCCGGCACCCCCCTTAATTCGCACACTGCATAGGCCAGTACAATGACGGAGTGAAATCTGATAAATAAAGAAAAACAGATGTGGTGGATATTCACTCATCCTCTGTATCAAGCAGAACAGTCCCCAATTAATACTGGCTTCTTATTAGTTTCAAACAATTATTTAACTTTATAGGTGTGTTTCACCTACGTCATAAACTATTTCATTGTGGCTTCGAGCAGACATAATTGAGGCCAGTTTCTGTATGCATACGAAATTTAAGGGGCGGGAGGGAGGGATGGAGATACTAACACAGGAATTCGTGATTTAAAACAAACTTGCAGTTGGTGCAGATGTAACGAACGCTACGTGGTGGTTATTTCCTTGCAAACAAATAAAATTACCGCAAACTGTGCTGTGCGCATCATGACGTCACATGAAACCCACCCATTCAAGATTATCAACTGCCTGAAACTTCCTCCCTTATAACAATTTCAGGCGACATCCATGAACATAAGTTTTAAATTGCTACAAAAATGCATGTATGTACACATTTTATTAGTAATTTGAAGACTGTAATAGTATCCGCAAATTTCTACACAAATATCTTCTCTATCGCATTCAACATACAGAAGAAATATAATTCGACAAAAGACAGTCACCATCTGCATGATTTCGAAATTTGTTAAATGGACAACCCTTTATATATTTGTACCGCGATTCCAGTCACTCGCGTCAATATCGAATTTCTTAGAATATCCTTATTGTAATATTTTTCAGTCTTCATGAACAATAAAGCTTCATTTTTATTTTTTAGCCTAACAATCTGTTTATCTGCCATCTTTCGCCATAGCTTACAAGAAACGAATCACTACTTCCTTTGTTGTTTTAATTATAATAATTAACAAAATGCCATCATTAATAAAAACAATAAGTAATTATTGCATGATTGTTACGTTACACATATTTTATCATTCTCTTAACCTCGAAAAAAAACATTAATTTTGCAATGCTTTTTGGTTTACATAGTAGATGCAGTTATATATTCATTATGATAATTACAAAAATTACCAATCAATTGTAAACTGTCATTGTCACTGGAATTGGTGTCTCGAAGAAAACGCATCCAAAGGGGATGCCAGATTTGCCCACCAAGTGAATTGTACGTTATCATTATGTTTTCATGAACAAAATTAATACAGAAACATTGGGAACACCCTAGGGAACAAAGTAATTTATTTTCAATATTTTCATAAAAATGTTCTGTTGAAAAATCGAGAAACAAAGGCGACCTGACAGCCTCACCCCCTCGAATAGGCTAGAGTTAGACAAACTTTCTTCTTTGCTGACGAATTTTGTCTTGCAATATCAATGCAACGTTCATCTGAGCAACAACTGTAAAAAAATGTCACAACATGTATCTTAGTTAATTTTTAACTCATTCAGATACCGGTAAAAGGGGGACAGCAATTCACGCCAACAACGCTGAAGAGTTTCGCTGTTCAAAGGTGAGGGAAAAATTCTTAAACCAACCTGAAGGCATTGTCTTTTAAATGAGCGCAAGAAAAGGTGAATGAAGGGGTGTGGGGAGGATACGCTTCCCGAAAGGAACGGATGAAAGAGGCCCTTTAATTTTCCAACAACCGCAAAAGTTTACCTAGCATTTATCAAAGTAGGGTTGCCAGTTCATGACTATTGTTTGGTACAGATTTTCGAGGCGGCCATACCAGTTGTGTGCTCCGGGGTATGTAAGTCAAATTTCATCACCACGATACTTGATTTTGCACAACTAACAGTTTGATGGGACATTATCTGCGAGAACCTTATCGCCGCAACTGAACAGAAGCGGGAAAAAATAGTATAGTTGCGTAATTCAAGGTACAGTCTCAAAAATCTTAGGACAGCGACATTTGAAACTAGGCAACCCAACTTACACAAGGCGTTGGTAGGTTGCCTATAGAGTTAGGCTCAATTTCAGGATTGCAACATGCATAATAGATACGTGTGAAATACGCGAATGGAAGAAAAACAAGTGTTATGTATTTTAAAAATCTGTATTGTATCGCAAATGACAAAATAGTTTATGAAAAAAATAGATTTCTTCTACTTTAAGAAAATAGATTTTCTACTATTAATATTTCGTCGCTGATGAGTCTACACAAAGGAAAAGAAGAGAAGAGAGGAAAGGAAATGGGAGAAAAGGAGGCGAATGGAGAAGAGGAAAAGTAGAGGAGCGAAGAAAAGAGGATACAGGAGAAGTAATGAGAAGAAAGGAAAAAGATGCGGAGCTAAGAGATAAGAAAAACGAGATGACAGGAGGAAAAAGAGGGGAGTGGAGGGTAGAGTAGAAAAGAAAAAGAGAAGAACGAAGAAGGGAGAAGAGTGTAGTCTATAATCGAAGACAGGAGAGGAGATAAGAGGAGTGGAGAAGAGTGGGGTGGAGACAAGAGGCGAAAACAGGAGGGGATATGAGAAGCAGAGTAGGAAAAGGAGAGTGAAGGAGAAGGAAGGAGAGGATAGGTAGTTCCAGAAAATATCGTCCGAGCGTCAAGAATTGATGCATTGATCAACCTGAAGCAATCAGTAATATTTTTTCAATTGCGACCTAATACATTCTCGAAGCGAAATGCCTTTTGGCTGAGATCTAAAACCTTCCGCGTGAGATTTTCGATTTTTCCTGCGGTTACACCACAAAAAAACATGAATTTAATTTTATGTTCTACCATTAAGGGAATTGCTTCTGTCGACAACACCTTGTGCGTTTTGAAATAGCCTGTTTTTTTTTTATACAGTAGCATTGTCTTATTATTTATCAAGGTATTAGCAACACGTCACATTTGTGACCACCCGGAAGTTAAGCAATTATTAATCCTCACATTTGCGCTCTTTATTGTTTGTTTCGAAGATGTAGTACCGTCTTAAAGCAACGTGTAACATCGAAAAGTTAACACAACATTTCTGAGACCATATCTGGCAACCCTGCTCTAACGTAGCCTACTCCAGGCAAGCTTATTTCTCTAGCCTTTGATGTTGCGCAGAGACCGCCTCTCCTTTTCTTCCTGGAGGCACCTTGTGCGCTCGTGTTGTTTCACGTACATAAAGGAAATCATGAGAAGCAAAAACACACTTCTGACAGTCTGCGTGCTTATGACGTCATTGGAAAGGGGAGGGGGCGTCGCGAATGAACATAATGAAAAGCCATTTCGGCGCCAACTACGCAACGTTTGCAACAAGATAAAAGTAGTAGCGAAGTAGATTTGAAATTGAGAACAGGAAAAATAAAATAAAAAACATGCACGAAGTAAAACAAATGAATACGAAGGTCCGGATTTAGATAAGTTGCGCCACGGGGAAACTGGCGTACGCAGTTTTTTTTTTTTTTTTTTTAAGGGCTGGAAATGTAAAGGTGGATAGAACATAGATGCTTTCTAGGGAGGACTGCATACACAATATTCATATTTTTAGAACTTTCCACTCTCAAAAATGGCAATCTGGGGTCATTTTAAGGAGGGTTTGCATGCTCTGATTTTTTTCTTTTCAAAGTTCATCACTGTTTCTATTTGAAAATGTCTATTTTCTTTAAATTTCGGAGGATGCTGACGCTTCACCTGCCCTCTTCCCTCCCCCTCTGCGCACGCCAGTGTCCGGGGCTAACAACATCGTGCAGCGTATAGTTGCTGGTTAAATATATTTTTAAAACTTTTTTTTATCACACTTCAAATATCTCATTTTCCCAGGCGTGTAAGGAGTAACCTCTCAAGAAATCCAAATGTCTCCCTTCCATACAATCGGACCTGCATCTATTGCAGGCTAACGAGGCTCTAGCACCTCTGAGGGGTTGTGTTGTGCCGTCCATGAGTGTCCCTTCCACCATCTTATATTCAAGCCATCCACAGGCTGCTCTACCATTAAATGAGTTGCGTTTAATATCGCCAATTTGCATATTGTCTCGTGTGTTTTGAAACACCCTGTTATCTTGTACTTCTGGATAAGTTCATTCAGATATAAAAAGCCCTGTGGAAGTTGTGCTACCTCAGTAGTTTTGACATGCATTGTCCATTACTAATTTACACCCCTGTGAACTATTAGAACCACATTGATGTTGGAGTTGTAGGGACGAAGCGACAGGTGACACCGAAGTGACAAACGACACGATCCTCTTCAGAGAGATTTCATACCGAAGCGAAATATGACATGTCGTTTGGAAACGAGCCAATCAACTGACAGGCCGCACAAACCTGTGCTCGATTGGTGACCTTCGGTATGAAATCTCTCTTTCTGTCTATAATGAAGCATTCACCAGGCATACACGGACAGACCAAGGCAACACGGTGCACGAGCTTAAGAAAACTGCCCAGTGGAGTGACACGCATGCGACAAGCGACACGTGTAGTTTTCCATGTCGCTTTGGTTCGACACGTTGCGTTGATCACTGAGGGTTCGCTACCAAACGACACGAGTCGCTTGGTGCTTCGGTCTGGATTCTCCCATAGAGGCGAGTGTTAACTTTTCAAATGAATACAGGAATGAAATACAGTTAACAATAATTTTTAGCAAGTTGAAATTAGTTTTAGTAGGTGACAAGAGGTGGTGTCCCGTATAAAGAATATTGAATTCAGGCCATACTACGCCTATCTCAATAAGGTAATAATATTTATGTGTATTAACCAGTGGCGTGCCCGGGGGATTAGTGGGGGCTATAACCCTCCCCCTTTGGCCCAGCATTCCTAAAGAAAAGAACGTCAAAGGCAGGAAAAGATGGCAACGTGACAGACTACTAAAGAAAGTATACGTAAACACAAGTATCAACACAAGTCATTTAACCAGATCTTTGTGTCTTGCTGTCATATAGCCTATCGCCGATTGGTTGGTTGATGGAAACTTAAAACGAACGGCCATGAAATTATGCGGGTGGCAGAAGTTAGCGCTGTTGCCACGTCGGAGCACAACTTCGTGGATTTGGAAGCGTATCATACCCTGAGGTACGACCGTTGGTCAGTTTGAAGCTTCTAGAGAAAGTCCAATTAAAATATAATTCTATAGATTGATACGAAAGTTTAAGAGAATGAAAGGTATCGTTGTCGAGTTGTCATTTGTAATACATGTCATATAAACTGACAGTATTTGGCACAAAAGTGTCCAGGAGATAGGTCGGTCTGATGCTCGAACCAGGCAACACAGCCAGGTTGACGTTGCCACACAGTGTGAGGGAAACAGTCACTTTTGTCCCGCTTTCGCTTTATATTCCCGTAACGGTTCACATTGTTGTTTTCTTTTTTTCAAAGTCTCCTAGCAGGAAGACTAATTATCGTAAAATTTTGGCAATCATTGTCACACGAAATTTGAACCTTCCTTAAAGTAATGAGCACTGTTTGGATTTCGAAAAAAGTTATTTATGTTGAAAAAACAACTTAAAAATTACCTTGCACAAGCATACGCGCTTCACATGGACAATGTATTTTCCGTTGATAAGCAACTATCATAGACTAGTGGGAATTAATGTAGAAGTAAATCGGATCCTTAGTAGAATGCATTTAGAGACTTTATATTAATGCTAAGAGAACCAAACCTGGCCTGCCTAACAACTACGAAAGCATATATTGAACAAAATCTTAAGTAATCGCTGAAACTACACAGTATGTGTTAACAGTAGTAAATCGAAATCGAACCATGTTAAAATTGCATTCATAGCATGATGAAATCGCAATAAAACAAAAGGAAGTTGGTCCGCTGTGTCGTTCATAAGAATGACAGCAGGTTATTTGATGACAAGGTAAAAAAAAATCATTATCATTTTGTTTAACGCGTCGACAATAAATTCCTTTTACTTTCAGCAATGAGGCAATACGCTTGGGTTACTTAATCACGTCTTGCCGACTACTTCTTCGTACGGCTGAGCCTAGTGTTCGTCGGAAGTTGTAAAATATCTGTGGTTTAATGCGTCTCCGATTCACTGGTGCATTTAAACTGTATTTTCAATACGTACGACGTACATTCTCGCAGTCTCTGATTCAAACCCGGTGCAGTGCACCTCTGCAGAATAATCTCGGGGGGCCTGCTGCGATTTGGATGCGACAGTCACGTGCTTCGTCCCCCTTTTTACGATCTCCAGCTAAATTTACATCTTGGCCTCGGAAGACCGTGCCACTCCCACCACTGCCAGGCGCCGCGATCAGCTCTCTTCACCACAGCACGAGGGAAAACGTGCATTCTATCAACAACAAATGCAATTGCATCGATTCGAGCCCGGCATACGTAAATACGCACAAAACGTGACAGACCTTGACAACTTATGCACCGAACCTTGAAAAAAATTTGGGAACGTACGAAAATATACCGGTTTGCAAGCAAATATCTACGTGATGTACTCACCTACAGATGTGAATATCCCCCAGAAGCGTGTGAAAGGTACCAGGTACTCCCAGAAACACGCACATTTCGTGTCGTGGTAGTTCGACATCCTCGCGACGGATTCATTCACAGAAACACACAAGGCTACGGGCACACTCGACTCCACAGCGCGCGATACACTTGTGTGCCTTGCTCTCTCTCGACGAGACTGGGTCTTGCTGCCTGGAGCGACGGCAGAGGCACCTAGCGTTCGAGCCGCGAACTACGTGCAGCGCTTGCGTCCGCAACCGGGAAGGAAAGTTCGTATAAAATTTATCGAAATTTACTTTCGCCTATGAGTGTGCTGAACGTACTGATCTTAGAAAGTTTGTCCAATTAAGTCCTCTATGATGTTAAGGATGGTTCCAATTCTTGCATAAGAGACCGGAAGAGCTCAATCACAGAGAACAGCGCTATTTAATAAAATTACGTAGGGAATGTTGCGGTAGGATCTCACAGGATTTCGGATAGTGGAGGTGCTGTGATCAGCACCATGCTCCAACTTCCTTCACCAACCAGGAACCTATTGATAAGAGGCTGGATAAGCCCAAAGCCCGCCGTCCTGGGACATAAATAAAAAAATATTCTTAATAACAAAAGATAACTTGGGAATTAAACCTAGGTATCTTGAATGCACTGGTATTTGAAAGAAAATCCAGTTACTACCCGAATTGGGTGTAAGGCATGTCCCTTTAAGAAAACATCCAAATGTCAACCTCACATCCACGTAGTACGCCCTGAATTACATTTTTTTCAGACTAAGGAGGCTCTGGCGACTGGGCTCACTGCCAGTATAATCCTCCATGGGACCTGTGTTCTGTGCTGTCCATTTATGTTTGTATATTGTCCTCTCATCCATTTTATCTTATCACCATTCATCTTCATCTTTGCGATTAGCCCAAAGTGGCAGATAAGCGAAGAAAAATAAACTAAATCATATTCTTGAATAATTGGGATATAATATAAATTGCACTCATAGTTTTGCACCGAAATGCCAAAAAAAAAATCAACCGGGGAGGATTCCCTCTTATCTCCTTTTCAAATACCACCTGAAACAAGCCTTTTACTTGAACTTCAACGAAGCATCCTAGTATTCACTTTACGAAATAGCAATTAGGAAATTGATAACTTCAATGAAACTCGGACGTCATTATTTAAAATTTCCATGTATTTTATCACTTATTGATCTACTGTGTTTTGTTTCGTTTTCGTTGCTCTGGTCAAAAATGTATATAGAAATGTATACATCGTTATTTTACATTATCAAAGAATGTGATAATAATTAATTATACATCATATTAATGCAACAACGTTTTCCAAAATATAACAAAACAGAAATTGATAACATAGATATATCATCGTGCGTAATAAACACAAAATTAAACAAAACATAATAAATTAAATAGATGTGAATCTTTGGGTCAGTCACAATACGCACCCCTTCCGGGTGAAAATTTTCGACCTATTTCAAATCTGTTAATATCGACAATTTTACCAGATTTAATTACAAACTTATGAACATTGCATTTTTAAATTACAACATAAATTCCTTAAACAGTATTAATTTAGTTCATTATGAACTCCGTGATTCAAACTTAACTGACATTTTATATCACATTTTCTTCTAGTTCCATTCATCCAGTACATTAACCGAATAAACAACATTCTTGAATAGAGACAATCACGAATAACATAAATTATTACATCTCAAATTCCATTTATAACCCTTTATTGTCCTATGTAAGTCTCAAATTATTCAAAACTTCTTATTACACCTTTTAACTCAATTTTGGATAATTTCTTCAGCAATATGTTTTCAGATGTATATAATGCACGACAATCAAGAAATACTAAACATGCACTTATTTCCTTCTTTCATCTGCGTTCTTCCAACGTTCCAATTCACTATCCTAGTTGGAAAGGTCGTAATTATTTGAATATGGCTACCTGATTACTTATTTCCTTGAGCGAATACTTCAACGTTGTCAACTGAGTTGCAAGTAATAAATTAATGCTGTGACTGTTTCTTCAAATATCATACTTATTTGCGCGCATATAAACTTGTTAGACGAAGATAATCATCACATCGTCCGGGCATCCATGGCCTTTCATAAAAGTATTGTCTACATTTATTCATGTACTTTCTAGACACATCAATTCTCAAATAAAATAATAACCATATGTAATCTAGTGGATAATTCTATTTTTCAGCCCTACTAGATACAATATATTAGCATAAATTCATCATTAATATGCAGAGTACATTTTTCTCTGAACAAATTCTTAAATAATATCACACAGAAATAGAATGTACATTTTTACTTGCACGCAACAACAATTCTCGTATTTTAGCACATCAGTAGCAATAGGAAGAAGTTCCAACATTATCATTTCCATTTAATATGCATAGATTAAAATATTCCACTTTTATTTAAATTAAAGTCGGAAGAATAACTAAATTTCTTGTTGTATGCTTTAACAAAACTTTGCCCTTGTACAAAACTTGCTTGAAGTAAATCATCCCAACCTTTAATTTAACATCTCATGGGAACTTGCGTTAAAGGTAAAGAACCTTGTAGCTACTTGATTTATTTGCGAAGTATTTTGTTCACGATTTGCCATTCTTGTAGAATCAGAATTAGTTTGTGATACCAAACCTGCTGCTTCAGGTTGAGAATTTTATGGATTTGAATTTGCATAAAAACACTGATATGGCATTGTATTATTATTATTATTATTATTATTATTATTATTATTATTATTATTAGCACTGCGATTTTCATTCCTGTAATAGAATCGCGATTGATTGAGCAAATTTTCATCATTAAATTGTCCTGTAGGTGAACGATAATTATTTTGCCATTGTCCTCCGTTTCTAGATCTAAAGCCATTATAATTCATTATTCGTAGTAAACACAGAACTAGAAGTAGGATGTGCATTTGTACCAAACAGTTGATAGCAAGCATCAGTGTAGTTATATTTCTCAGCACCTAACTCTCGTTTTTGGAATGGACCTTCTGTGTAGTCACTTCGGAATTTCATTACGGAAGTTTCTTCAGAGCTAGATCTTACAGATTTATTATACTTGTGTTTCCAACGGACATGTTTACGAGAACGAGTGTTAGTAACATTCTTCTTACCGGAAACTGTCCTAGAAGAATCATCTGATAAATCACTAGACGAAGTACTGAGTCCAATATCACACTTGGTTCTTCCATTCTGGCATGTATTAAATTCCATATTATCCACAACAATTGGGTTTGTTCTACCTTTACTATTTGTAACAGCTGAATTACGAGCAGAGGAATTATGTGCAAGGGCTACGTTACCTTCATCATTATCGTTAGAATTAACTTTGACTGTAAAATCCTTGCCATCAGCTTGAAGCTTTTTGATATTTTGTTCTATACCTTCAATACGGGAATTAAACTGTTGGAACTTTTCTGTACAGTGGGATCCATGAGTATCACCGTGCAAATTGCCCATGACTATTTTCATTAATTTTTTTCTTACATCCTGTGTGTTTTTAAGCGATGGATTTTTATGAATGCTGGTGCAGAAGTTGTCAACAGCATGTTTTGAGTTTTTTTAAAATTCTTGAAGCTCTTATCGGGTCAAATAAAGCGCACGAACATGGTGATGGACAATTCGCACGGTAATACTCATGGATCCCACTGTAGAATGAGAAATAATCTTATACAGATGCTTATATACATCAGCATTAACATCGCTTTTACTTTCTAAAATAGTGACTCTAGACATAAGATCAACTATATTAGCAGAGCAGTCATTATAATTTGAATTGAGATTATTTAAACGTTTATTTTCAAATTCAGATAGTTTGACATCAACATTGCGACATTTATTATCAAATACAGATTCAAGACGTGTAGTTGATTGTAAACACGCTGTTCCAACCGCATCTATCGTCCTTAAATTCAGGCATTAAGATATCGAGCCGATTGTTAACATGACTAACAGCTTCAAATTTAACATCAAGCTGTGAAGATAACTGTGTATGTGCACTAGATAATTCAGCTTGTTTCGAAGATATAACTTCGAACTTAACCTGAATATTTTCATTAGACAGATTTAATTCTGATCTAAGTTCTTGATTAGACTGTTTGAGTTCCTGATTAGACTGTTCAAACTGAGTCTTAAGTTCTTGATTAGACTGAGTTCCTAATTAGACTGTTCATACTGAGTCTTAAGTTCTTGGTTAGAACTTACAACAGCTAATTGTATGCTTCTAATGCTGTTTAATATGTAATTTAAATTAGGATTTATATTTTATAACTGGAATCAGATTTGTTACAACAGTATTTTTCCTTAGTGGTAGAATAAATTGTCCAATGTGTGACGGAAAGCTTAAACATGAAAGATGATACCACGAATGACAATCAAAACATTGCACATTATCATTATCAAGTTTATCACAACACGCCACTCCTTCAATCTTACCTGACTGTACAGTCGTGGAAAAAAGTTCTTCCCCATAAGACTTTAATGGCAGTAAATAATGCCTGAAAAGTAGCCAACACACATTACACCTTTAGGTGATCGGGTAATTCTGTCTGTCTCAAGAGCAACTCTAGCCAACAGACACAGGAAATGTAGGAAAGTCACGTGACTTGTCAGGTGGAATGTTGTTCGTCAGAAAATCGCCTGTTCTCAAGCCAAGTCGCAGAACCGACAAAAGCTACACGTTACATGTCCGAAAATGATTCGCCTAAAAGCGTTGGACGAAACGCTAAAATAATTATTGCCTTCATTACAAAGGCTACTATACTATATGTGCCGCGGTAGCTCGGTCGTTAAGGCGTTTGATTACCATGCGAGAGATCTGAGTTCGATCCCCGACTGGGGAGAACTGGAAATTTGTCCACCTGTTCAAGTGGCTCTAGCGCCCAGCCAGCGTTGTATAAAGTGGGTACCTGTAGGAAACTCAAGGAAGGGGGTTAAAGGCGGCCAGGGGCGTGCTGCTGATCACATTATTCCCACCTTCGGCCGTAACAAGAAAGTGTGGGGCTCTAACTCACACCTCCTACACGCCTTCATGACTTGGTGCAAAGCACAAGGTAGCACTTTGCATTTTCATTTACTATACGTCAGATTTGGTCGGAACAGAACTTTCTAATCTCTACGTGGACTTCCTTCCAAGTTCCGTAGGGATGTAAATAGGCTACAGTTTTTCTTGAGACAATTCATCATGTTATATTTCGTTATAAAAACCACGGCCGATATCCTGAGTGTGTGTGAGGGGGGGGATATAATTCAAACATGTGAGGTGATCCTTTTCCCACTACTCCATTGTCCGATCCTTCGTATCCAAAATAGCTCTCAATTCCACACACTGAAAATGTAGCACTTCCTACATCTTAGCATGCAAATACCTAGTAGCAAAGTAATGTGTAGGCACATAGTGGTTCGGATCCCACTTTAAACTGTAGATGCATTCCCGATTAGTTTTGCATAAAGTGGTCTTAAGACACCAAATCAAACAACCAAACACAATCCCGTTATTGTCCAGATTATCGAATCCAGAACCTTCGTCGCGAATAACATAAGCAGAAAGATAATGTGAAATTACCGAACAGAAACAGAACCTAAAACCTACAACGGATAGATTGGATTAAATCGACGATACAGCACGCGTTCTGAAATGAAGAAGAATACGAAAGTTGAAGGACCTCGATACACACACACTTTTCTTCCCCTCAATGGTAAGCTATTCTTCTTGCAGAGAAGCCTTTACGTAGGCCTTCAAGGCCACGACGAGAAAGTTTTCTACATGCAATAGCGGGACCAAAACATACGTCTAGATTGATATGAAAGCTGTGTTCCTCCTTATTTCGGACGTCATTGATAACAGGAACACGGGCTTCGTCTGCTAACCCTAGTTTCGTAGAGCAGACGTCTGTTCGCCATCCTTTGGTTAAGTGACCTTCGCTCGTAGTTAGCAAGAGTGAATGACTCACCAGATACCTGTTGCCTGTGAGCTTATACAAGAATAGATATTTCGTTAGCGTCTGTAAGTATTGTTTCATCTGCATGTAATGAATGATCCCCCGATCGATTTGACGCCTTGCGACTTTTACATTTGGAGCCACATGACAAGACACCGGTAAACTCGCAAGAAGAGCTCAGGGAGAGGATCTTAACAGCTGGTCAACACATCAAGGACATCATCACATCACGAGTTAAGAGACCAAATGTCCCTAAAAACCTGCGTGCCTGCATTCGTAACGGAGGTGCACACTTTGAGCAAGACGTGTAATGTTCTTTAATTGTATTGTTCATTGATTCCATTCACATGAAGATGAATGAAGTATTATTTCTTGTACACAAATGTGTATGTTAGCAACATTTGTACCTTGTTGGATAGCAGATGTCACAAGGAAGTAATTTAAGTCATTTGTACGATTCGAGTCATACCATTTTTGTTATTAATAAGTTGCCAAGTAAACTAAGAGTGCATTTTTTTATCATCACTTGTAAGTTTAGACACACCCGTTACTTACATGTGATTGTTATTTGGGAAAAACTTTTTTTTTCAACGATATACTTATTTGTTAGCTATCAGAAAACGCTGAAATAAGTTCCATGCAATGAGCAGTTTTTTCTCAATTCATCTTTTTATGTGGAAAATTGTCATTTTTTAAGAAAACAATTTAAATTCGATTATCTCGAAAACTACTAATTTTCGGACGGGGTATCATATGGTCAAATTTATTGCAAATTGTCTCTACTTTAACCCCTTTCAGGGAATACATCTAATTACCAGTCACCCTGCATATGAAGCATGGCCGTAGACAGGAAAAATTTTCGGGGGAGGGTCATTCATAATTGTTCGCATGGGACTCACAAGAAATTTGAATAATAGAAATAATAACAATAATAATGATTAAATAAAATAATAATTAAAATTTCATAACTAATTGATTCCAAACCTATTATTATTATTGTTATTATTATTATTATCATTGCTGTTCTTATATCCTTGACGAGACTTTTCTACTCTATTCATCAGAAGTGTGAACATGCAGCACAACTGTTTTTTCTTTCTTACGTTTCATGCAGTGTGTACTGAAATGCACAGCTATTATATTTTGTTATTAAATTTTACGAATACCTCAAGAAAAATCTTTAAAAGTAAGAGAGATAAATTTTAGTCACAAAGATTATATTGTTTGACCATTCACATAAAGCTTAATTTTGGTAATTTTGGAAACTGTGGAAACCAGTAATTCTTTTGATTAAATGGTAAAGCATAACCTGGTGCCTGTAATATAACCTCGATTTTTTGATCTAACGCTGTTTTTCTTTGGTTATTCTGTTCGAATACTAACTGGACTTTACTGGACTTTATTTCCGTTATTAACAATAAAACTATGCAAACGTTCTGCTATTTTGTAACTTTCAATAAACGATGTCAATTCGGGGGGAGGGTTCTATAGATCAGTTCGATCCCATAGTCCGACGCTCATATTGTTCCTATACTTACCAAGCAGAATTATATACAACCACTATGCACTATACAAGTATGTATGTGCTTTATAGGACCGTATATAGGTTAAATGTATGTACTATATCGACCGCTGGGTGAAGGGTAGTGGATGTAATGCACTATGAAGCTGGATATCCTAGGTTTGAACTCTTATAAAGGGGGATTTAAACCCTTATCGAACAGGGAATTTAAAAGTTGGAACGGGAATTTTGGGACATTCACAAAGGAATTTTCTGTCTGATCCAGGAACAGCACTGGGAGGAGGACAGCAGAAGTAAAAATGAAGGGGTCGCGGGTGGACTGCGATTCTGAGAATTAAACCCGTTTCGCTCAAATTTCAGAACTCAAAATGATTGAAAATTCTAGCTCGGCCATTTCAGAATTGTCTCTCTGTTGTATTTTTGTAAAACTGTGGATATTTTTTTTGAAAATGTGTTACAAATTTTAGTTTCTGAACGCCCATTAATCCAACATGCCAGAAGTTTCGGGGGGGGGGGTTGAACCCGAACACCCCCTCTAAATACGGCCATGATATAAAGTGAGAAAGTGAGCCTCGACTTTCTTCAGTTCTATGTCCTAAGTTTTCGTTCAGTCGAAAGTTGTTTAATGTGTTTGTGACATAATAACTTCCTCACATTTCTCCCAGTGTAATTCAAAGATTCATAAGACACAGAACTGTAATCTAAATAAGGAAAATTAATGAAGAAATAAATATCAATAGTCGAAGCAAAGTTATCAAATTGAAGAAGTTAAGTGAAAACAGCTCCTCTCTCACTCCTAAAAGAGAGCAATAGATGAGGTTGTTTTCTTTTACATATTCAACTTATCCATAATTTTGACTTTCTGCCTTTCTTTATTTAACAAAATGCACGACCAGGCATATTAACTTCAATTTTACATGAAACTTTAGGTTTAACAGAGAAATGTGACAACCTAAAAACTACCGATGCAATACATGTGTTATGTTAATAGCTGTATAATCCAATTCTGAAGACATGCATTATCTCGGATCCTAGGTGAATCTGTATATTCAGTCCCAGCTAGCTTCTGGGCATAATGACGGTTCTTTTTGTTCATAATTCCGTGGCGCGGATCGATCTGTTCGCCCGGTGAAGTCACGCTTTCGTCAAGGACCAGGTGTGGCCCCATCCTTCTCCTTCTAATAGTCTTGGAGTTGAACAGGTCCCTCGACCTCACCGGCAATTGATATATGTCCTTTCATAAAAAAGCAGCAAGCGTGCTATTTTTATTGTTAATAATGGAAATGAAGTTCAGTTAGTTCATATCCGAACAGAATAACCATAGTACGAACTGAGTTAGATTAAAAAAAAAGTGTAAAATACAGAAAACAGATGATGTTTTTATATTCTACCTTTTCAACCAAATAATAAATGGTTCCACAGTTTTCACAAATCCAAAAATATGAGTAAAATTTCCCCCTAACTTTTAAAGCTTTTCTTTTACTGGGCTATGTAAAGTAAAGGTAAAAGATATAAAGTTCCCCTTGTATATAGCGCCATGCCATCTTGACACATTTAGGGGATGTGGGGGGTAGGGCCCCATACATTCTCGATCTTGGCCTTTTTGGAGGTGATGTGATCAGCACCACGCTCTGGCTGCCTTACTCATGGGGCTACCCCCAGGTACCCACTCATTTGAGGTTTGGAGCCTCATAGCTGTTTAATGTGGAGACAAGGCTATGTAGCACGAATGGGAGAGGAAAGAAGAATTTACAGTATTCTTGTTGGGAAACCTGATGGTAAGAGACCTGTAGGAAGGTGAAGACGAAGAGATAACGTTGAGATTACCCTAAAGGAAATTGATAAGAATGGAAAAGATTGGATTGATCTTGCCCAGGATAGGGACAGGTGGTGTTGCTGCAGTCATAAACCTTCGGCTTTAAGAAGGCTAGAGAGTTAGTTAGCATTGGTGGAATTTCACCTTTAGATAACTACCAAATAAAGCTCTGAATAATCAAACAAGCGGGTTGCTATATTTTGAGTGAAAATCCCATTAATTGGAAGCCTGTTGGGAGACTGGGGGAGCTGGATCTAATATAATCAGTACCAGACCTATAAACTCTTGCCATGTCCTTTACATACTCAAATATGTATATGTAAAACAACAAATATGTAGTAAATGAATTGCTCAGCAGAGAAGAAAAGACCACCTGAATACTGTAAGGTGAAAGGATGTTATTAATTTTAAATTGACTAAGATGCCATAGTTTTCTGTTAATAACGTGTTCAATGCTCCATACTGCAAAGTAAGCATTAATTTCTTTCTAATCGAGAGTTGTTTCTTCCATAGCTCTGTGGTGTGGGACTATTAGTTGAGGTTGTACTGTATGTGTACATATTAGTTACGAGGTGAAACAGGTCTTACTTATATTCCAACGCAGCGGAGCATGGTGTGAAAATCCCATGGATATGATGAAATTATTATTCACTGGGGCCATCAAACTTAACCCAACCCAATGCATGACAAACTGATAGCAAAAGCAGAGCAATTACAGAAATATTATGAAATATGTTTTAGTCTATCATTCTCAGCTGAATGACCTCTTTACAAAAGTGACTTATCAAAAGTTTCATCTGTACATGATTTTGCACAATTTATCTTCCTAGGTATGTTTTGATTTATTTTATTTTACTTTGCGTTTTGTGCCTCTTGGCTAATTTGCGAAGATGGGGATGAGTGATGAAATTGATGAATGGACATTCACAAACAACCATGCCCAAGCGGGATTCGAACCCGGGACCCTTGGCATCTTCCTAGATATGTATGAGAAGCATAATACAATTCTGCAAGCTCTCCAAAGGTATGCCGACCTCCGTGGCAGAGTGGTTATGACTATGGCCCGGATTCTCAGGTTTTAAACTATTTTATTCCTTACTTGGTAACGTCACTATTCTAACATATATTTTCGTTTTAGCCATTTCTTAATTAAATACATGAATCCTATAGGTCCTAAAAATGGCTAAAAGGAGTTAAGATCCTAAAAAAGGCTTAATTGAACTTTTCAGCTAAATAAATGGAAAAAAATAATTAAAAATGCTGAAACCTTGTTTTGTTTCATGAGAGTGTTGTTAACTGTACGACAACATGAAAATGGGAAAGGGAATGAGAAAAAAAGGGAAGCAAAGATGGCATTACAAAAGAAATAGCTTAACAATGACACATTTTAAATTTTTCCAAAATTTCATTGTTGTGTTCCAACAGATTCCCGTTTAAGATTGTAAATGTAAGAAAAGCAGTTACAATTTAGAATAGAGAATAGAAAAGAGCCAGTCCAAGTTATTCCTGCTGCAACATGCCTAAAGTGAAAGCTGCAAAAAGTAATTTACTTCGACAATGGATTGTTAAAGATTCCCATTTTTCAACAGATGGTAAGATCTTTTGTCAAGTGTGTCAAAAACAATTAAGTTGTGACAAAAAAATCACATTTTGAGCAACATAAGGAGTCGACATACCACAAAAACAATATCAAATAAAACAGAAAACATTGATTCAATCGTTTATTTCTTGATATGTGACAAGTTCTACGGTGGATATTTTTAATATGCAGTTGTGTGAGGCATTTGTATCAGCAAACATGCCATGGAATGTGTTGAAGAAGGTTTTACACAGTTTCCTTGAAGATATTAGTGGTCGCAAAATTCCAGATGAGTCTACCTTGCGGAAGTACTATTTGAAGCCCCTCTATGAGAAGACACTAACTAGATACCATAAGAGCCGACATAGGTGACCATTACATGTGGCTTTGTGTTGATGAGACCACAGATAGCTGTGGCCGTTACATTGCCAATGTTGTCATCAGGAAGCTCGATTCTGCCGAACCTGGAAAACCGCATCTAGTCCTATGCAAAGAACTAGAGAAAACAAATCACAGCACTATAGCTTATGTTGTTAGAGAAGCCCTACATATCGTGTGGCATACAGAGAATTGAGATGAAAAGTTTCTCCTCCTGCTTAGTGATAGTGCTGCCTAATGATTAAAGCAGGAGAGGTTCTGTCAAGTTCCTATGTGAATATGATCCACATGACGTGCCTAGCTCATGGTTTACATCAGTATGCAGAAGAAATAAGAAACAATTTCCCAGGAGTAAATGATATTGTTTCTTCTGTCAAGAAAGTTTTCCTGAAATCACCAACTCACATTCAGACATTCAAAGAGTTGCTACCAGAAATACCTCTTCCTACAGAGCCAATCATCACTCGCTGGGGAACTCGGTTGTCAGCTGCACTTTACTATGCTGAACATTATCAGGAAATAAAAAATGTTGTGGGCAAATTTGACAGCAGCGAGGCTGCTTGCATCTCGACGGCAAAGAATGCTCTACATAATATAAAATATCGCTTCTCTTGCATTCATAAAATCCAATTTCGCTGACTTTCCTGCTAACATTGAACACCTGGAAGGTGCAGCACTTCCAATCAACGATGCAATGAACATCATTGAAACACTTTCAAAGAAGGAAGTACCAGGGGTATTGGGCGGTGTACTCTCTTCAAAGCTCTCTAAAGTCCTGGAACAAAATCCTAGATATGTGAAGATGGACATATCTGCAGCTCTCCAAGGAGAACAAATAAGTGGAGAATTACCATGGGGACCTAAAGAACTTGCATCTATGAAGTATGCACCAATCACTTCATGTTGTGTGGAACGAACCTTTTCTCAATACAAAAATGTGTTGAGGGACAATAGGAAATCTTTCACAACAGATAATGTGGGATTGTACATGGTTGTTCATTGCAACACAACAATTTCATTTTGTATGCTAACCTTTAACTTGGTATTTTTTTATTATTTTCTGTATTTTCTAAGAACTGTGTTTTTTGTGTGCTTTAAGTTTAGTAAACATGTACATAATATGTGAAGGAAAATGTATTTCCAGTATTGATGCTCATGTAAATGCATTGATTTGTGGTTGATTTCAATAAAAATACGGGTAGGGAAAAAAATCCTAAAGAGGGCTAAATCATCTATTTAAAAATCCTAAAATGACGTCTACAAAATCATAAAAGTCCGGGCCCTAGTTATGAGTCTGCAGAGGGGTCCCATATTTTAATCCTCGCTTGGGCATGGCTGTTCTTCTGAGGGCTCCTTTATAAATTTCATCCTATCATCACTCATCATAAGCTTCGTGATTAGCCTAAGTGGCAGAATAGCAACGCTAAATAATACACACACGCCTGCACATGCATTTGACATTTTCTTTCGCAAGTATGTATATTTTGCATAGAGGGGGGCATTTAGTATATTTTGCGTGAGAGCCCAAAATTTGTAGATCTGGCATTGAAAAAAATAGTATGTATGTATACCATACTTATTAAGGATGGTCTCATTATCATATTCTTTACACTTCTTAACAAACAGAAATTTACTTCAAAGTCTATCATTATTAAACTAACATTTCCTTTTCAGAGACATAATGAAATTATACTTCCTTTTCGGTGACATAATGAACTAAGCTACTATCTCACAATGTCAAAACTTTATTTGAAAACTTCAGACTGAACAGATAAGACATCGGAAAATTGAATTCTTACAGTAAGCAGCTTACTATAAAACGGAAGAGAACCTTAACTGAAAATCAGCACTGAAAACAGAAGGAAATGAAGGTAGCATTGTTAATAATTATTGTCAGCAAGTGCATCGAGTAGGATCATCGTGAAATCAGATATCTGCAGCACATTCTTGTAACTTGTTAACTCTTGTATTATTGAGAGGAGCAATGTACAGTTAGATTGTTTTGAAAAATGATCATTTTTAAATTACGTCCACATTTAAATAGAAATAATGTTAATGAAAATATAGTCCCACATGATTCCGGAACATTAGTGCACCCTGAAGAACCTCTGTGGGACATCGGCACAAATGATACCATTCCGGGACTAACATGGAAAATCTGGGAGGTATAGCAACCCAAGATAAGCAAGAATGCTCGTGCCACATCGAAATGTTCTGGGTTCGAGATCCAGATAAAGCATGGACACTCTGCTGTTTCTTTTTTCTCATCTAATCATTATTCATCCTCGTTGACAATAAAGTTTAAAAAATTACAAAAGCAGCATTGAAAAACAAAAATACCAACAAACATTAGCAATTATACTACAGTAAAAGGTACTCGCCCTACGAGTGTTACAACATTAGATGTCCACTATTTTGCCACGTTACTTGGCCTACTCATGGATATTATGAAGAAGTAGGATGCTGATGATAAAAATGGTATGAATGTAAAAAAAGTAATACTTGCAATAACTTCACAGAATACAAACCTATGATGCAGGTGGCTTAACATCTAGCAACCATATATTCCCATACAAACTTATCAATGGTATACTTAAATGTGAAAATCTTTTACAGTTGATAAACTTTAACGTCAATCATAAGGTATTAAGAGTGAGACAACCATTTTACTGCAATAAATCAAACACAAAATTCCATCAAAATTCTCCAATCATTAGATTAGTCTTGAATGGAATTGATTTGGATTTTGCTTTTAATATTAAAAACTTTTTTATATAGTTTAAATAACATATTAGATATAATATATAAATAAAACAGATCCAATTCTAGAGTGATATATTTATAGTCTCAAAAACAATTTATAGCTTTTTAAATTTTGTATACATATAAACGAATTCAAATTTGAACTTTTGCTTTGTATTGATTATTCCTGTTTCTTATTTAAATAGTGGTATTCGTATAATTTCTTTATTATTCTCAAACTTTTATAGTTTGTTACTTGTTTATGTTTTGTTTCTTCTGTCCTTTAGTTTTCTCCTCTGTTCAAAATTTGTAATATATGTAATTTTTTGTATTTGTGAAACTTTTGTATTTGTATAACTTTTTGTATTCATATTTATCTAAGGTTTTGTGTAATAATTACTATGTGTTTGTACCATGTATTATATATTTATGTAAATTATATTGTATATAGCAAATTGTAATGCCTATTGTAATTGGAACATTCACTCTGTTATAGGCGACTGGTTAATAAATAAATAACGATCATTCACGAGGACACCATGTCCTCCCCTTTCCTGTTTTACAGTACAGATTTAGCCATCCTTAGGAAAACTTACAATTTCTTTCTTACCTGTTTTTCACATCCTCCCCTGTCCCCAATTTTTCAGTTATTCAATATATTTTTAACCTTTCTTTGGATAATCTTTTTTAAACATTCTTACTTATTCATTATCAGCATGCAAATACTCCCTGAGGAAGCCAAATGACATGATAATTGTGGAGATATAGAAGAGTCGAGCAGAATATTAACCATTAGGTGTTGGCAGTATCTCTACAGTGTAAGCAGAGAGTTAAATACTAAATCAACTCATTAGTAGATTACGTATCTTCAGAATCATAAGAATATTTTACAGTATATCTATTGTGCACAAAGAAACAAAAACTCTGTAATAAAATTCAACATTTTTTTATTATTACTTCAGTCTGTGGACGGACCCATACATACGTGCATATCTTAAATTTATTGCATAAAAAAATTAATACTTCATCAGTAGTTGCATGTATACATTTCACTATATAAAGTCGATGCATATATATGATGAATTCATGGTCACAACAAAACAATGACTAGATGTCGATAATTTATAACAGGAATTGCTATCACAGAAATTCAATGACGAATAAAAATATTTAAAAAATGCTTTTTCTTCAATCAGCTTATTAAATGCATTAAACATTGGAGTACTATTTTCTTAATGGACATAAACATAAGTAACCAATGTGATTCTCTGGTATGAAACAAATCATACGTAGTAAAAGCGCTGCTTCTTGTAATCAAGTTGCCATAGTGGAACACTCTCCTTCTCTCTCTCTCTACTTTTCACATATTCTTACACAGTTATTTAAATAACGGAAGTTCTTTGCATAATCATATCATGCATCACAATCATGAAATCAAACATTCATTATAACAGGTAACGATCACATGCACAATTAATTAATTATTCCAGTCACTTATGTTTGAAATGGAGCTTTAGTTTCCTATGTTTTGTCTCTTCTCTGCTGCCAGGTGGCCCTGAGGGAAAAGTGATTAACAATAATTATTTGTAGCATATTTCATATTTGTTATGTTTTCTTTTTCTCCAAGTTTAAAAATGGCTTTCATACTCTACCACCAGGTACTACTTAAAGACAAGCTATCTGTTGTAACACACCATAAAAAATTAAATTCAATCATTGAAATAGGTTCTGCCAAGAATCTACATGGGAATCAAAACTGCTAATAAACACAAGGTATGACAGTCAGAAAAATAAATAATAGCATGATGAGGTATTCAAAAAAGTTCTCCAAGAGTTAACTTATTTTTTTCGTTATTAAAGCTCATCAAAAAAGAAAGGTTACCCTGCCTCTTAACATTGGTATTGTATTTCTCAGTAGTGTTTAGAACAAATCTCTACATAAACACCATATCTTTGAAGTTCTCATTATTTCTAAATACCTATCACCAATGAATGAAGTGTTTCAAACCACATCTCACTGCATGTACATATTAATAAAAGCTTCCAGCCCACTGACCAGATATAATACAGAGTTATTCAAGAAGGAGGCTGCAAAAAGAAAGGCCTATAGCAGTGTTTTTCAACCTATGGGCCTTAGCCCGATACAGGGCCCTCGCATACATTATGCAAGAGGTTCTCCTGAAATAGGCAATAGTTTATATTTGTCAATAAGCCTAGACATAATAGACTACTATTACTCTTTGTTATGATACCATAATTTATTCATTAACATTTAATTTCAAGTACATATTAATTAACATATAAACTTTAAAAAATTAGAGAGATATTTAGGAGTAAAATTGTTGGCATTTGATTGACTAACTTACTTTATTTTACTTTGCTTTTTGTGCCACTTTTGGCTAATTTGTGAAGATGGGGATGAGTGAATGACTTTATGAAATTGATGAATGGACACGAAAAGGAGGACCCGAAGATGCCTGCATACATTCGATGATATGCGCTTATATTCTGGTACCTAAAAAGACCAGGCCGTCTTTTCCACGGAATATTGGTTGCCCCGTTTTCATTTCCTCGTTACTTTATTTGGTTCAAAGAATGCATATAGATACATTCCTGCAAGTTACAATGTAATCTGCAGGTCCTGGTACAGGGGTTGTTTGGTAATCCAGAACAAACCCGGTTTACAAAGTTTGTGAATTTGATACTTGTTTTGTGGTTGTTTTCTTAGGCATGTAGTGTGTCTCAACCTTAAAAGTCAGTATGGGTTAAATGGAGCGCGGTGTTGCCAGATCAACAAATGGAGTCACATCGAGTCGTTGTTAATCGCTAATGATTGCAACAAATTTACTTCCTTAATATCGTATAGGAAATCATCAAAACCTATGTATTTGATGCATTTTGAAAGAAAAACTATAGTTACCTCAAGATTTGCATGTAAATGTTTATATTTCGACGTAACTATTTACCATTTTACATTTGCATTATATGTGTAATACATGCAACTATTGTTACTTCTTTCATTGAATGTTGTATCCTTTACATAAACAGAATTAAATAAATGCAAAAAAAAAACAACATTAAGATATATTTTTTACGGAAAATAAAGCACACTGCACTTCCTACGAACCGGGGCACCTGCCTGCAACTGAATTGTAACCTTGGTGGCATGCAATGAATTTGATATGCGAGACAGCCCGCATAAACAAACTACGATTGCAGAATAAATAACGGTGCTGTGGAGTAACAATGCATTCTAAAAATAACTTCAAACAATGGTCAACAGTTTTCTCGCTTGGTCTGTGTGTAACACGACAAACCGAAAAGTTTCTCACTAACCAACTTTTTCGTGTTACGGTCTGATGAATTATACAAAATATCCAATGTACAGGGTGTAGCTAAAGTCCCATTAACACCCCCCCCCCCCCTTTGAATTGTAGACAAACCTGCAAAATGTTATTTTCACAGCATGCGTATGATGAGAGGTTGGTATACCATTAAATCAGACCAATGACCACCATTTACTCCAGAGGATCTGTGTGCATGCCTCCATCTTCATGGCACAGTATTATTTGCCTCCAGGTGCGATGTGAAATCCTCCGTAACATGGCTAGCATGAGGGAAGCAAACACACTGCGAACAGCTTCTTGAAGTTCCCCAGTTGTCTGATAACGATTATGGGTGACATTCTGTTTGATGTGTCCCCATAGCTCATTATCACAAGATGTCAGATTTGGACTTTGGGGTGGCCATTTTAGAGGTGCTGGTAAATTTGGCGATCCTCGTCCAATCCATTTGTCTCTGAACACATCATTGAGGTATTCTCTTAAAATGGCCACCTGAAATCCAGATCTGACATCTTATGTTATGGAGGATTTCACATCGCACCTGGAGGCAAATAATACTGTGCTATGAAAATGGTAGTGTGCACACAGATCCTCTGGAGTAAATGGTGGTCATTGGTCTGATTTAATGGTATACCATCATCTCATCATACGCATGCTGTGAAAATAACATTTTGCAGGTTTGTCTACAATTCAAAGGGGGGGGGTGTAATGGGACTTTTGGTACACCCTGTACATATATAACTCTCCTCGTAAGCAAATTAATTCACTCAGGCAAAGAATATCATATCTACAAACATCATAGATCCCGTAGAAAAAAACTGGTGAAGTTGTTCAAGCGGTTTGATATCTATGGCTTTTGAAGTATTTACTAGAAAAAAATTAAGCTTTTTGCAAAATTGCATAATTTTGAAAAATTCTGATTACATGAATTTATGACAGGTTATATAATGCTGCCAGTAAATAGAACATAAAAAACTCTACAGGATAATGATTTCAGTTTGAAATTTTTTGCTTTTACATTTTGTAAATTTTGTAACATCTCGCAACGCAACAGTGGTAGAGAAGGACAGAGCTATTGGCAAAACTCATGTATTAGAGATAACGGGAAGTACTCCATTTACTTCCATACTGACTTTTAAGGTTGAGACACTCTATAGTGTGTTTCAGTACGTCTATTTGACTGATATAGTATTAGGAGTTGAGTACGGAGATGTGACATTGTGTGGACATGTTCACATTTTGTATTTTGTTTGCACTGCTTATTGGATAAAGCAGTCCAAATCCACTGGTGGCCAGGCCATTGATAATTCAAAGATAAGTTTGTACATTCTTCTGAGCTGTACTGAACTAATATCCTGACATATGCTATTTGACGAATAGCATCCCTCATGCACATTACAAGTAAAACTTTGAGAGTTCTTCCATCAGTTCATGTCACAATGGTTGTGTTATGTCAGTTGAGGTATGAATAAACCAGCTTTAATTTTTGTACCATCCTTTTTGAATAAGTAGGGATGTGCCGAAGCTGATTACAGATGCATGAAAATCGGCCGAAATTGACACATCGGCATCGGTATCGGAATCGGCAAAAATCCGATATTTAAACCGGTACAGATTATACTAGAGTTTTTACCTTCTAATAAGTTTTATATTCTAGTTTTGTAAGATTTATTGAAAATTTGGTTATGATTCGTCATTATTGTAGAGTTTTTGTAATAAAATTATTGCAAACTCATTCAGAGGATCAACCTAACTCAAAATCGGAAATAAAACGGTACATTGCTGAACCAGGATCTGCTGTTGTATTGGAAATTCAAAAATGAATATTCGAACCTGAAGCAAGTCCTGAGAAAATACCTGCTGCATCAGTATTCAGTGATTGAGTGTTCAGTGTTGCTGAACAGATTTGAGATAAGAGAAGAAGTAGGTTACTTCCTGAAGTGCTTCCAAATCTCGTGTTTCTGAAGTTGAATCTGGCAGAACAGGAATTCATTTTGCATTTCAAAGAACTGCTTGTGTACTAATGTTTAATCTCTTGAGAATCCATGTTCTTCTTAAAGGTTCACATAACATTTTGTAGAAGCAAATGTACATTCACATCTCTTGAGAATATATATGTATACATATGATATGCAATAGAAATGTACATAGCAAATTTATTTTTGTCATGCTGAAAATAACATCCCATTTCTGTTTAATAATCTTATGTATTGGAATCGGTTAAATATCGGTATCGGTTCCAAAAATTATCGGTGAGTACATCGACATCGGTAAATTTTCAGCTTCGTCACATCCCTATGAATAAGCCTGTAATTAATCTGCAATACTTAACTTATACGGCACACAGAAATACATTATAAGTTACTAAAATGTTACAAAAATTGTGGCTAAATCAGAGATTGAACCTGTACCATTCTGGTACCTACCACTGAGTTACCAAGATTTCAATTTAAATTAGTTCCCCTCTCATTACAGAGAAATGGCACTAGTATTCATAGTACCAATAGCAACGAGAATTTGCCACATACCTAAAATGGGCACAATATATATTACTATATTCAGCACAAGTACTTACTTCACCTGTGAATCTCCTAGTTAATATCTTTCAAGCATAAATGGTTACGTAGGTAGTGAAAATTGTACAGGCCTGAGGATGACTTAGGAACTCAGTGGCAGAGTATTGAACAGAACAAGATTCAATCCCTAGTTGAACCGCATATGTAAACCAAACTCACACCATAAACAAATTAACATTCAAAAGCCCACACCATATTCCTGACTTCAAGAAAAACATGCAACAGACAAACATGAAAAATGGTGCAAAATAACTGAGGTTAGAAGATCACATTTCCTGTTAGATAGACCTTGCCGATAATCAAGCTTTCTCAGATGGCCATATGAGTTAACATTTTGAGATCAAGTCCCTACAATTCATTATGTAGTCTGGACAAACATAATCGGTATACAATGATGGAACATACTTCCTATTTCATTGGTTCCATTACTTACATGGATTATATGCATTGCAACTTGACACTTTATGTACATTCATGTTAGAAGTACTGTATTCTCAGAATCCAACTAATCCATTGTAGTGTTGCTAGAAATGAATTATTTAGAGCAAATATAAACTATGTTAACTGGAATTGCATATTGGTATAACATTTCCATTAATTTTACAAATTTATAGGGATGCATATTTAGTTTTTGACAAAAACATGAAATATGACATCACGCTGCAATGTTCATTCTTTATGTTTTTAAAAGGTATGAGGTGCGTAGTCGTTACATATTTTGTCACAAAATGATGTGAAATGAACTGCAAAATGCGAACTAAACTCAAACACAAAATGTTGAATCTATTTATGGACACAACACTTTTCAAAGTCTTAATTATCCTGTGACTTATGCAAATCACTGAAAAATTCTGCTTTAAATATATGAGAAGCAAAAAATGAATTATTTACACAGAAATAAACTTAGTACTCCAAAAACTACTTAAATGAGCTAGTAGAAGGGAAATCGTTACTATGTGTAATAAGTATAGTTCTTTAGATCAAATTTAGGGTTTTATTCACCATTTTAACACTGAAATGCCTGGAGGCACATAGTGGTTTGGATCCCACTTTAAACTGTATGTCCAGTCCCGATTAGCGTTGCTGTGCATAGGGTGGACTTAAAACACCAAATCAATCAATCAAACACTGAAATGCCAACTTATATACATACCACCTTTGACGTCCACTTTTGTACTGAAATCTTGACACCCCCCCCCCCCCCAATCATAATCGCGGCCACCTAGTGACATACACTCAAGTACAGCCGCAATTTTATTTGAATCTGTACATGTCAGTGGTCAGTATCAGCAAAATTTCATATTGTTACATCCCTAATTTGGATTCACATAGATTCTTTCAAAAGAAATGTAAATTATTTTATAGGAACTTTCATGTCTTTACACTGGCTTCAACGTTTTACTACATCTTCCACTCAACTTTTCCAGCACCCAAAATGATCTAGGTCGAACTGAAAATTATAAAACCCACTGTTGCTCTGTCATGCTTCTCTCTCTTTTCTTCTCAATCTCTCTCCCTCTTCCTCCCTTAGAGTGGGGAGAGAAAGGAAGAGGGTGATGTGACTTCCAGTATATCAGTCTCTCGCCTAAAATAAGCTTCCTAATTATCGAAGGACATGTATTCTGAATCTGTCCCTGAAATGACGCAAAAGGAACACAAAAATAGGAATTACCTCCCATCATTGTATATGCTTTACTCAAACTGAACAAAGGTAAAACTGAATACAGGAAATTGACGAAGTGAATAAATATTTCCTGTTGCAAAAATTTAGAAATTCTCATCAAATGAAAATATTTCCCTGGATTCTATGGCCACCCAATTGTTAGTTTTGTTTTGGAAAGATGAATGTAATGATAAGCAGAGAGCACACTAGGAAAGAAGTTTCTTCCAAATTACCACTTTCTTCATTTTCCTTTTCATTTGGCTGTCTATCTAACATTCCAGGAATTTGAGTTAAAACCCAAGATAAGAATGGCTGTGGACTGAAATTTTCTGTTCCTGGAAAACAAAAAGTAATGTCCAAAAATAATGTACATTCTGAAATAGAAATGGGTCAATGATATTCACAATTAATTTTGGTTGTAATTCCAGTAAAGTATACTCAAAAATATAAATAATGTTAAATTAAAAATTAAAAAATAATAATAACTAATAATAATTTACTTCACCAAGGCTAATTTTCAGCATTGGTTGTATCCTTTACATTTAAATGGAAATAATATTTAGAATAAAGTAGCGATGATGATTAAGAAATATTTTAAGTTTATGTCATGGTACTGTGCTATGATAGTAAACCTATTTCACTCTACTCTGTTCTCATGATCCTTCCTCTTGTTATTTAAAATTATAATTCTACATGCAAGGTTAGCTGCTTGCTAAAATTTAAAAATTGATCTTGATGCATATTACAGTTGTGTAGCAAACAATAGTTCCCTTCACCCACATACACACAGAGAATTCAATTAAAATTTGGAATACATGGGTCTCCTCTAATGGTGACCACCCAAATACAATTTGAACAAAAATATGTATGTATTTCTTTTTAAAAGTTTCTGACTTTTTGTTTTTCAACATAAAACTTTTAAAATTTTCTGTGCTTGTTCCTTTACGATTGTCCCTTCAACACTTTTAACTAATCATCATTCATCCTTACGGTTGTTATTAGCCTACAGGAAAATAAAAAGTAACATTAAATAAGAAAACTACAAGCAGCCCAATTTTAACTTACATACCTAGGTTGTAAATAAAGTAGTGGCAACACTGTCAGGAAAAGGTGATAACACTGTGTATGTGTTATCAGGCAGTGAGCAATTTCAGTTTGGGGCCATGTCGATGTGTGGAGTGCCAAAAGTGGTTGGTGCAGCGAGTACTGTTGTGTATGTACGGGGTTGAAATGAACACCATTTTGTTTGCCAAGGTAAAACAGCAATTTTGGATGAAAATCCAGGTTTGCCCATAGGAAAAATGCATGAGAATGCAATCAGGATTTGCATGAAGCCTGTAGTCTCCTAAAGAAATGCACTTACCCATTCTGCAGCTATCAGATACAGCTAGTAATTGTAGCTACAGGATTCATACAAGTCTTGATCACATTCTCAAGCATTTTTCCCATGGGCTAACCTGGATTTTGATCCAAAATTGCCGTTTTACCTTGGCAAACATGTTGTAGGGTGAACAAAATTGTGTTCATTTCAACCTCGTGCATACACAACAGCACTCACTGCACCAACCATATTTGGCACTCCACACACTGACATGGCCCAAAACTGAAATTGCTCACTGCCTGATAGCACATGCCCAGTGTTATCACCTTTTCCTGATAATGTTGCCACTACTTTATTTACAACCCACATATATTGTAAACTTGCTTCAAATGTGATAATAAAAAACTCCTTACACCAACAGCCTGTAAAAACATTTTAATGAACCACAACACAAGGCAAATAAACACCACAATAAAACCATATTAACAATCTCTCTAAGCTTTCGATGTCATCTTAGAGTCATCAGGGCTGGTCAAGAGACGAACAGAAAGACGAAGAAGCCGCTAAATTTTCCTTTTTTCACTACTAACCAGTTTTCAATATGACATGTACAGGCTGCTTCTTCTATCTCTTCATCTCTTGACCAGCCCTGATGATGAATCCAAGATGGAGTTGAAAGCTTGGACAGACTAGACTGTTAATGTGTTTATATCATGCTGTTTATTTGTCTTATGTTGTGGTTCACTAAAATGCCCTTGGTCTGTTAAGATATTACAGTTTTGGGTTACAGAAACTAGTAATGTCATGTCTCAAATATAGGTTTACTTGTTGAAGAACATATTTATGTGACTTGTTTTCCCATCACTATTTTTGTTGTTACAATCAATGAGCATAACATATTCTTTTGAATCTATCTGTTGTCTGGAAACTGCAGCATAATTATAGTTACTGACATGAATATGTATGATGTAACTTACCCCATCGCTCCCTCAACACATAATTAGAAGACGATCTATCCTGGACTAGTCTCTGGGACAAACCCATTCCTTGCACATCAAAAAGACTTGAATTCAATGTAGACGACTGAAAAACACATGGATGAACAGTCAGGACTTATATTAATTCACTAACTACGCAAATGATTACATTGCGAATGAAAGTAAGGAGCATCAGGTAACATATAAAATATGTAAAGGAGATAAGAAACAGTCGCCAGTTATTGGAAATCTTTTAAAATTTTTCACGGCTGTAGCCCACGACCAAGGAAATTGTGCTTCCTATTTCCTTTGTATATGTTATATAATAATATATTTATTTAAATGTTGTTTTCAAGCAAAGACCACAATCTACAAGAGTATATTAATACTCTGTGTACTCGGTATGTATTGGTCAAAAAGATTAACATATTTGATCGTTACCTGTAAATTTATTGATGATTTTACAGATGAATATGTGAGTGAGTGAGTGAGTGAGTGAGTGAGAGAGAGAGAGAGAGAGAGAGAGTGAGTGAGTGAGTGAGTGAGTGAGTGAGTGAGAGTGTGAGTGTGTGTGTGTGTGTGTGTGAGAGAGAGAGAGAGAGAGAGAGAGAGAGAGAGAGAGAGAGAGAGAGAGAGAGAGAGAGAGAGAGAGAAAGAAGTCCACTTTATGCACAGCAAGGCTAATCGGGACTGGACCTACAGTTTAAAGTGGGATCAGAACCACTGTGTCACGTGCCTCCACTGGGTAGTTGGTTTTGTGTGTTCAGATAAACACCATGCTCATGTAAGAAGTGATATACTTTCATCACCTTCCCAGAAAGTGTAGTTAGAAAATGAAGACGTTTAAATTTTACCCAAACTACTCATTTGGTATGAAGTAGTCTTTCACATTCAACCTTGAATAAACCAAACATGAATCCTCTAGGACAAGAAGTTATCACTAGGTGATATATATATCATTATATATAGAAAGCTTGTGCTTTAAAACTACAATAGATTTATAAACAATAATAATAATAATATACACAGCTTTCAACAAACCTACAAATCTTGTTTTGCATTGAAATTCAAGTATGCCATATACATACAAATGAAATATAAAGTTTTTGTTTCATGAGAAATTATGATAATCTTAGAGACATGTGCTACTGGTCCTTTAAAGGTTGCATCACACACGCATTTTCAAGGTCTCAGTAAGGTGAATATAATTCCCAAAGCAAGTAAGCATTTCCTGAAGACATTATTCTAAATATCCTACCAGTTACCCCAGCAGAATCAACATTCAGAGTTCTTTCACTGCAAGAAACCCAATCTCTTACCAATTAACACAAAGATCAATACTGATACTCAGCAGCAGCTCTAAGGAAAGAGCTGCCATGCCATGGCTCTACCCTCAGAAAGAGCACATGCTTCATCAAAATATAGTTCAATTAATACTTACAAACAAGGAGATTCGAATCTCGCAAGCGTTCGAGCTTACAGCCACTTTAAGCCCTGCACCGCATCCCCAGCTGTTCTTTCACTTGCTCAAAGCTATCCAAGCCAAGCACAGTGTGGCATGCACCGAGGCTTGAAAAAAGTCTCAGCAGGAAACAGGGTTGCAGGGGGTTACTATGCTGGCCATAAGACACCAGCCGAGCCAATTTACGATTGGCATGACAAGAAAGCTTTCGCATTGAGTTGACATAGTTGCAAACTTCAGAGAGAAGTTGCTAATCGAGAAGTTGCTAATCCTGACCAATTTGTAATACCCATTAGATTGAATTGATTTGGTGTTCAAAGTCCACTTTATGCACAGTATGGCTAATCGGGACTGGACCTACAGTTTAAAGTGGGATGCGAACCACTAAGTGCCTCCCCCGGGTATCAAACCCGGGACCCTTTGATTACAAGGCAACGACGCAACCACTGTGTCATCGGGGAGGCCTATAATACTCATTAGAAAAGTAATTCACAAGAAATATACTTTTCTGCCTACTTGGGAAGAACGAACGTAATATCTTCCCAAGTTTATATAACCATTTAGATAGATGTGTCTAAAGAGTCATCCAGACTTTTTTTTGTTATCGATGTCTTCCTTAAGAAAAGATAGAGATATCTCGATATACATATACATATACATACATATATATATATGTATATATATGTGTGACCATGTGCAGGAACATGCCCTAGTATTCTGTGCTTGCAACAGAGATAGAATCGTCAGAGTGGGGTTGCGTATGTGTGAGTAGCAGTAAGGTGAAATGGCTGCCGTAATACAAAATCCCTCCAAATGTGAAGTGAGATCTGTCATACGATTTCTAAATGCCAAAGGACAGAATGCAGCTGACATCCATCGGGAATTGGGTGCCATTTATGGACCGACAGTGATGAGTGAAGGGAAGGTCAGGCAATGGTGCAGAGTTTCGGGAAGGGCGTTCAAAAGTCCATGACGATGAGCGTACCGGAAGGCCTAGTGTTCAGACGGACGATCTGGTGGAATGTGTTAACGAGAAAGTGCATTTAAATCGCCGGTTCACAATATCTGAACTCGCCAAAGAGTTTCCAGAAGTGTCTGCGAAATCAGTGCATCAAAATGTGACTGACAACCTGGGGTGTCGCAAACTTTTCTGCGAGGTGGGTAACAAAAATGCTGAAAGATGCTCACAAAGAGCAAAGAAGGACAGCTCCACGTGATGTTTTGGCCTGCTGGGGGGAGGATGGGGATGACCTCTTTTTGCACATAGTGACGGGGATGAAACGTGGATATCGTACGCCACTGGGGAGTCGAAGCAGCAGTCAATGGAATGGCAGTACTCTGGTTCTTCTAAAGTGAAGAAATTCAAACAAATACCATTAGTTCACAAAATCATGGCAACAGTGTTTTGGGACCAAAAGGGTGTGATTTTTGTGGAATTCTTGGAACCAGGACGAACAATTACAGCAGAGGTGTATGTAACACTGAATAATCTGCGACGTGCCATCCAAAAGCGGCGGAGAGGAATGCTACGCTCTGGAATGACAATGCCCGCCCACACACAGCTGCTCGTACTGTTGAGATAATTCAAATATTTCGATGGGAACTATTCAATCATCCCCCTTACAACCCCAACCTTGCCCCCAACGATTTCTTTCTTTTTCTTCACCTGAAAAAGTGGCTTGCATCGAAGCGTTTCAATGACAGTAACATGCTCAAGAAATCAGTTCTGGACTGGCTGCATTCTCAGGCGACAGATTTTTACGCAGAGGGTATACAGAAGCTTGTGCCACGCCATCAGAAATGTCTGGAGGTTAATGGTGACTACGTCGAAAAATAGCCAAGGTATGTACTTGTTTATCAATCACAATAAATTCCTTCTCCTATCATTTTCTTTTTTTAAAAAAATATTGGCCCTTTTTTTTTTTACATACACCGTTTACCACGGTACCACACGATATTAAATTAAAAGTTAAACAACTGGCCGTACCATGCCAGATTTAAACATCAATTCCAATTAAAAAGAACTGGTAAAGGTGACAGGCATCGAAAGTTTAATGGTCACATATATTTTGTAGAAACTCTGGCCGACCAGCATGGACAGCATGCTACGATGCCAGGAGCAGTGATCAGAACGCTACATTTTAAAAGTAGCTTCGCTACAGCTACCGCTACTTGTCCAAAAATGTAGCTTTGCTACAGCTAAAACTACATTTACCAAAACTAGCTCGCTACGCTACTCATGTGCGCTACTCGCTACTTTGCTACTTTTGCGCTACTTCTGCATAAGAAAAAAAAACTTGAAACAGGCACATGTATATTCAAAATAAGCCCCTAGTATGATAGTTGTACTTACTGGAAATACGAATACGATCGTAGATCGTTATACGAGCGTAATTCGTTAGATGTTTGCTCTAACGTTGCGGATAGCTGGGGGGTGCTTCTTTGGTGTAGCTAAATGAGCGATAGGTGGATATATGCTTTATGTAAGTTTTCTGTTGGGAATGCTTCCCTGAAGGCACAGTGGAAATTTTGTCACCTTGTAATCAAGGGGCCCCAGGTTAGATACCTAGCGGAGGCACTAGTGGTTCAGATCCAGTCTGGATTAGCTTGTCTCTGTGCATAAAGTGGACTCAAAACAAAAACTAGGAAAGACACCTAGTTGGGAGGATGGATCCTCCTGCTCCTCCATTCCCCACATTGCTCATCATCATTCACCATTCTTCCCTATTCTCACAATTAGCCAAAAGATAAGATAAGAGAATAACAAAGTAAACCATTCATCCTCATTGCCATGATTAGCATAAGTTACAGAAAAGCAACATAAAAGTAGAAGAATTACATACATTTGGAAACTGTATATTAACTAAAGAAAATTATCGTTTCTGCAGAAAAGTCAATATCTCGTACATACTTTTTACAATATCATAAAATATATTGAGGAAAGTTGTGTGTAAACTCGAGTGTTCTAAACGTATTGCAATTTTAAAATTTCTGAAAATATATTATATCGAAAATAATTGTAATTCCAGAAAGTGTATGCCTATCATTCTTGTAACAATAATTTCTTGCTGATGAGATCCTATATGCTAACAATGATTAATGCTGAACCATTGATTGTTGACACTATTGCTTTGTCATTGTAGTGGAGACTGGATCGCTCGTTTTTGCACTGCAAGTTGTGTTTTACACAGAGATTAATGACATATACCTGCCTCTTACACCATGGATATCAACACGATTTGTTCCTGGGCTGGCGCAAATGAGGCCTTTTTTTTTTTTAGGGCTGCCGCAAACTAGGCATGTTTCTCCCCAAAATAGCGAAGCAGCTAAAAAAACGTAGCTGTTAGCCAGAATATATTCATATATGCCAGTTCAGTTTAGTTATCTGGATAATAGATTTATTCTATACTAATGAAATATATTACGCAGATACCTATAATCTGCGATATCAAGATATTTATAATCTAGATTATACGTATTTCCATGTAATAGACTGTCTTTATGAACCTTCTCCAAAAGTAAACGTTAGTGTCAATTTTTTTTTTAACGCTGTGGTCTCTTTCAAAAGTTTCCTCATAATGCAGAGAAGAAATGTAGCTGTAGAGAAATGTTCGCTACAACTTCAGGAATTTTGTAGCTTCGCTACAGCTACCGCTACAAATTTTGTAGCTAGCAACAGTAGCGATACTACAAGTAGCGGGATACTTCCGACCACTGGCCTGGGGTCATGTGTTCGAATCCTGGCTTGGGCATGGGTGTTCTTTGTGTCCACTCATCCTCATCTTCGCAATTAGCCAAGAGTAGTAGAAAAGCGAAGTAAAATAAACAAATCTTAGGAACTCTGAATTTTTGTCTGCAATTTTAGTAAAGAAAGATTCATTTAAATTACCTCTTTATTAGATTTCTATGACATTTCTCGATCACGTTGGCACTAACCATCATACTAGCTGCCAGCCGCCACTGCTGATACTTGAAAACTGCGACACTTTAAAGTTGTTTGGAATATTTAAGTATTTCATTGCAACTGTACCTTATCAATCTAACAGAGTTTTGCTTATAAATATTAATACAATGAGATAATCAAAAATCACAATGTTAAACTAGCTCTCATAACAATATCTACTTTTGTTGCACAACATTTGCATAAGATTCATGAGGACTCTGCAAAAATTTTGCATCTCATTTTTCAGATATCACAAAATATACAAACTCTGGAAAAGTATACTGGAATGGATGATGAATTTCCAATCAATATTTTTTGTATTAAAACAACACAAATCTATGCATCACTGTCATGGTTCAGCAATATAGTGGAAGAATACCACTAAAAACTCTAGTTACCTTATTCTTGAAGCTTGTATTGGGCCTGGAGGTCAATGAAGATTTATTTGTTTTTGGCATGGCAGATATTGATCGATACAATGGAGATATTGGTCTCTGTAAAATAAATATTGCAATTAGATTATTTTTTAACAGACACACACAAAAATATATCCTCTTATATGGCAATTGCATAAGTCTCACACTTACGTACACACTGAAATTTCAAACCTAACCACGATATTTTATAAAATAAGTAGTAATTAACAGTTCTTAAAGAATAACTCTCATTATAATTAATTATAATTACATGTAAATTGTGATTAAAGCAGGGACAGGCCTTGGCATTGCAATTTAATGCGCTACAACTAACCCACTAAGTTAACTTGTATGTGAACACAATTTCTACAAATAGATTGACCTAACTTTCAACAAGTTACAATAAATTCTCTGTGTTAATGTTTAAAAATGGACTTCAAAGCATCGCAGTGCTGGATATGCAGTAACCCAAAACGGAAGGATTACTTTTAATAAATTCAGACTGCATGATGTATGTACTCCCTTACTGACTGGTCAAAGTATCATTGACTTGTGTTTCCCATAGACTACTTTGGAAGATTAACAGTTTGCTACAAAATCAAATTTGGTGTGCCTAAATATTGTGCACTAATAACATACTGTATTTATAAAGCAAGAACAAATAATTCTAAAGTTAAATTGACGTAAAAAGCTGTCGTAGCTTGAGAGGAATGTTTATTATTGGTTAAAGTCAAGTTTCCTATAAGTATCCAAATGCTGAAGTTAAAACCCACAGTGTGATGACATGCGTTACTCATGCATTTGGTTTCCACCTTGTGTTTCCAAAGTGACTGTTATTTTGTGTGTGCATTGATTACTGCATTTTGTTTCACAATAATATCAATATTGATTGTAACCTTTGGTCTACCCTGTACTATAGTAAAAAAATCAGTGCAGTAGAACCTTGATTCTATGTTTTCCAGGCAACCAACACAGGAAATAATAAACATAAAAAATAAAATAAAATATGGGAAAATATAAAATCCAGGCAATCTTTATAACATTATACTGGGTGTTTCAGAAATAATTTAGGGTTACTAAAATTTATTGAAAGTAAAATATTGAACTTACAATAATGAAACCAGTCCAGAATGAATGAGGAACTCAGTTTTTTTTACACCTATAAATGTTCAATGTGTGCACCATGTGTGACATGGCACACATCAACACAATAGTCTACTTCTTGCCACACTCGCATCAACATGGGGCTGGCCTATAGTGTTTATCGCTGAGATGCTATGCTCCCTTAGGGCTGCAATATCGGTGAGACAAATACCCTTTCTTTGATGAAACCCCACAAAAAGAAGTCGACCAGTACAAGGACCGGTGATCTTGGATACCAAACATTGCACAAAACACTGTGAGTGATGTGGGTGATTTGAGTGTCGCCTAGTGGCAGGGATATGAACTCTTAGCTTAACAAAACATATACGCACAAACTGTTTGCATTCCTCGATCGTTCTGGATTGATTTCATTAACGTAAGTTTAATAGTTTACTTGTAATAAATTTTTGTAACCCCTCAATTACTTATGAAACACCCGGTAATTTATCAAATCTTTAACCTCTAAAATCGAGGTTCCACTATATAGTTCTTCAGCACTGTACATGTCTCAAGGGTATCAACTATGTATGATGTAACTAAATATTTATACCAAAGCTTACGCCATACACTGTCATATTGGTAAAAGGTAAAAACTCAACTTGGCATATCAATGGATTATTATCCCGTATTTCACCAAGTTCACCAGATTTTCTCATGGCATCGATTCATTTTAATTTAAATATTTCATATTTACAAGTAATCATGTACTTTTGTCACAAAAAACGGAAATGTCCTTCTACTGTGACACATTTTTCACATCTTTGAGAAAATGTGCATTCACATGCATTAGTTCTGCTGCACGAGCTAGTTTTCATATATAAGAATCACACATACAAATTCTTTGTTGTAAAGCAGAGGTCTCCAAACTCCCCGAGCCATTGAGCTACCTTCCACATTTGAAAATACACGGCAAGCTACCAAGTTTGGATTGAATTTTTTATGATTGTTTCTTGGTTTACAAAAACGTTAAGATATGTATATGTAAAATGAAATTATTTTTTTTAATTTCCCTGCAGCATACAGAGGATTATATTTCTTAAAGAGAGTTTAAAACTTGTAAATACTTTTCTTAAAGTAAAATTATAAAACTTGTTGCTTATTTATTAAAATATTGTTTCTTACCATGTTAATGAGAAGGCTGGCACTCACTTTTATCCACAATCAGTGGCGTTACATACAGGCCCACAGGTAGAAACATCGTTATGGGGGGAGGGGGGGGGGGCAGGGAAAGCAGTGGCCCCACCAGTTGCAATTATGTCCCTCCCCACCACCGACAAAATTTTCATCTATTACAATTTGGTTTTGGTTTGGTGTGAGTTGGTGTTTTAAGTCCACTTTGTGCACATTAAGGCTAATCGGGACTGGACCTACAGTTTAAAGTGGAATCTGAACCACTTTGTGCCTCCACCCCGGGATCCTTGGCGTCGCAGCACGATGTGCTAACCACTCGGCCACAGGGTCCAGCTATGTGCTTTAGTTGAGGGGATACATACACACATGTGTTGTGGCTTCTAGCTACTACATAGATAGTGCGTAAAATTGTCGGTTCTCAGCCTTCCTAATATCACATTTATATTTTTACCTGCTCTTTAACAGTTTTTAACCACCCTTTGACCGACTATTTTACCCATCTTAGATTTTTATCAACATGGGGGTGTCTTCTGTTTTCTTCACAAGTGACCTGAAGAAGCGAACTGAAATTGTTGATATATAGGATTGTATTGCATTGATGTGCAAAGCAAAGTTGCTATCTTTTATTATCATCTACCTAATGATGTCTTCTATTAGATGAAATGCAGTCAAAAAGGCTGTGCTGAATATTTACTTTGAAATATCTAAATAGTAATATGAATATAACTACAGTACACATAATATACTAATTAACAGGCTGTTGAACTACATCAACAAATGTATCACAGCATGCAGAAGTCATCAAGGTGAACTTTACTTCATGAAATTACATTTTCCTCTCTGTATGTATTCAAGCAAGCAGCACATATTCATGGTTGCCACTACCACTTTATTTTTGTGATGCTATGTAAATTAATACCCGGTGGAAGCACATAGTGCTTCAGATCCCACAGGTCCAGTCCCAATTAGCCTATCTGTGCATAAAAGTGGACTTAAAACAAAACTCAAATCAAACCAAACTATGTAAATTATATCATATCTGTAGAGATATCACTAGGGTGAAGCTTATGGCCAATATGTTAACTTAATTTATGCATTTACCAACATACACAAACATGTATCACTTATCTTATGTTATGCTTTTGAATTAAATGAAGAATTTGCAAGTTTTGTCATCCACAGGTATTCATATTCCATGGTGGTGCAGGCCTTGTCTGCACTGTAATGCAGCCTGTCCACGTTGTACAAAGTGTTTTCATTTTCAAAACAGTACCAATGGCAACCAAGAGTTTGCATAGCACAGTTGCATACATACAGGATATAAAATGCCATTTTTCAAGAGCCCACGCTATCGAAACAAGCCCTCAACTAGCACAAGAACAATTGTTTGCCTTCATTTCCTCAGTGAGCTGTGAAACCTTGTTGGTACCACACGGAGACACCCTGCATATTTTCTCATATTTCTTTACATACATATGCCTATTTTCCCAAAACTTACATCCTGTCTATTGCTCCAGTCTATGGTTTCTATAGGTGGAAGAGTTACATGCCTGGACCAATTAGGTGGTGAACTTGGGGCTGACTGGTGGGCAGACTTTGAAGTTCGAAATCCAGATCTGATTGAGGGGTAAAATACATTAAAGCATTTGCAACTACAAGTCCCAACAAAAAGCCAAAAATACCATCAAAATACAAATACAAAAATAATACAATTATGCAGTAAATTCCAACTTGCTAACAGAGAACAATTAAATTAAAAGCGAAACAGGTGAAAACTTTTTCATATTTTCAAAACTTTACAATTTTATCATCATGCTAGCAACTGCAGACCCATCTGTATACATTATTCTCGATTGGTTACACACATCATACTTAACTAGATAGTTTCATGGCCAAATTCTGATGTATTAATATTAGCATACCCTAACTGGTATTAGAGTAGATAAAAACATTCATTCTCATATCAAGATTTCTTACATTCAAAAGTTTTATAATACGAGGACATACTTAATACATTATAGTGTTCTATTGTTAGCTTGTAAGGAAATACTCAACAAATGTGGGTTTGTAAGTTCAGGGGTAGTTCCATTTGGAAACTTTGAACTTGTGTATTATTTACACTAATCATGTAAAAGTTTTGATATTACTATGTAAAAATTAAAATCAGAATACATATTTCTTTCTTGTTTATTGTAAAGATAAGGACTGATCATTATTGTTTAATTGCAAGCTGAATGGCAATCAGGTGTGCAGAAATTAAGTGTAAGGATTCAATATATGTTTTTATGCATGCATGATAATATGTGTTTGTAAGTTCTTGTTTGATTATGCTTTGCTGAATATTAGATTTCCCTATGCTAAGCTACTCAGTTGGAGGGGAGAGTTCTCATTTGAAAGAAGGAGCCACTGCAATGGAAATTTTCAGGTCTGGAAAGGGGTGTATTACCAACTGAGCTTCTATAAAAGTGTTGGTTTTAGGTAACCAAAGTGCAATATCAGACCAGATTGTAAGAGAAGAAGGATCTTTGTGTCCGAGAGTAATCGCTGCTCAATGGGCAGAGATTTTCTCTGAATTTAGAGTGTTGACACCATTCATGACAAGACTACATTAATGGATATGAGGAGTAAAAAAGTAGCATTTAGTGTATGAAATTCCCAATTTTCCATTAGAACAGTTTTGCATCGTATTGCCTATTCTGCTAGGAGGTTGCTGTTCTGATTGGAATATTATTACGTACAGGATGTCAAGCATGCATTTGATACATTAGAGAATTGATTGGATTTTGAATATTGCATCTGTGGAACAATTGTACGCACGAAATAGAAGAAGCATAAAATAATCTGTATTGATCACCTCCAAAGATTAAATTAACAACCAACGCCATAAACAAGGTACTGGCTATTAGAGTTTTACACGTATATTGTTTTTACTGCGTTGTTGTTTGACCTAGGGAAGGAAACATATCACACATATGACTCCTTTATAAAGTTCCAGTGATGTTAACCTACTCTTAATGCACCAAGAGGTGTTGAAGGAGGGAGCTCAAAGGTAAAAGGATGTGAAGATCAGGGGAAGGAAGCGGACATTACAATACATGAAAACACATGAACCAGTGTCAAGCTGAGATGTTATGACTAACACACAATAAAATTTTATAGCACAATCATTTCTGGCATTCTGGAGATTGGTTTTTCACTTATGTAATCATGTACATTGGAATCATCAAAACTGGTATCAGAATCTGTTTAGGAAATTGGTGAGTACATCAGAACCAGTACATTTCCTGCTTCACTACATGACTAACATTCCAAGAGTGCTAAGAGTTCAATGAGGATGATTTCCAAGATTCATGCCAAGAATAACTATTTTAGTTGCCTGAATGATTGTGACAATGATCTTTTTTCTTGCAATTTAAATGAATATTATTTTTTCATAATAGGAATACTGCATTTCGACCAGACAACTCTTAGCTTGTCACAAAAATAATTCATCTGCAGACAAGAGAAAAGGTATTCTCTCAAAACTAGCCACAACCATGCACTCACGATCTCATTGCCAACGGCTCCACATTCAAGTCCTGGCATGAGCATAGGTGTCACTTTGTGAGTATACCTTGATCTATTTCATTTAACCATTATTTCACCCTTGTCACCACAATTAGCCTACAGAGGTGGAAAAAAGATGTAAAAAATTCTATCAAAATATAGTGTTATGGTAGAAACAGTATACAATAGATAATATCCAATTATGACTCTAAAACTTCTAAAATTTTGATGCACTACCCACATAAAATAGGATCATGATTATCTACTTTTCAAGAGACCATGGAAAGGTATGGTGAAGCAATCACATTAAATATGGCCACCTAAATGCATATTTGGGATAAAAAAGCAATTATGTAGATTTCTGGAGGAGGGAGGTAGGAAGGTCAACAGGGATGTGACCAAAAAGCATCTCCTCAGGCATCATCATTGATTGAGGTCATAATATGGTAGAAAAATATGTAACACTTTACTACAATGGGATCAGAAAAGTAAAATGCATAAAGCAGGAGAAAATAAAATTTGGGTTGCAGAGTGGATTCAAAAAAGGGCACCCTCCCACCCATTTTAAAAAAAAGTATATAAAATTGCCACTGCTTACCTATCCTCCTTAACCACTCTTCTAGCTTCTAACTGTCCAAGGCTTCTTCTGTCACCAGAACCTTTCTTCTGTGGGCTTTTCGTTTGGTTGGTTGGTTTAGGTGCTAAGAGATGGTCTGTTGCCTGAGAACCAAGGGAGTGGGGTATTTTCACTGCTTGCTGGGAGCCTAGACTTGACAAAGAGTCCCCGGAATCCACACTTCCCCGTCTCTGCTTCAATTTCACACTATGATCATCGCGAGTGAAACTCTTTGTCCTTGTCTGCAATGTCTTTGGAGACACCTGCAAAAGCCCATCCAAGTCCGTCAAGGAGGACGATATGCTATGAAGCCTAGAATGCCCACCCTGACGGCTTGCACCACGAGATAGTGAATAATACTGTGATGTTTCCTGAATGACGTGATCACTGTACAAGTTTAACACTGGCTTCAGCTGCACGACCACTTCTGACCACACGTAACCGAGTAACTGGTCCAGCACGCTACGCCTTAAGTAGTCTTGAAACTCATTGGAAGATGAACCGGATATCCTTCTTGCCACGTTCCCGTTGGACGACTGTGTCAGCTGCAGGCCTCTGCTTGTGCAGGCATTTTCATCATAATGCCCATGGCTTGCGATCATTTCTTCCTTAATGTCAGAATCTTCATCATCGTCATCACTACTGCTACTAGCACTACTAGCACACACATCATCATCATCATCGTGTATTGCATTTGTTGTTCCATCTGCAGTTAAGGAAGGAGATTGGACTCTTGCACTATATGGTATACTACACCTGTAATAAAAGGAAGTGAGATTCATTATTCTTAAGACATAACACTTGTAAGATTAAGATGTGAAATCTAATTAATTAATATACTGGAATTAAGTACTTACTTGATCAGCAAAACTACTTATCCCTGAAAGTAATGGAAACCATTGATAAGTAGTTTCACAGATAAAGCACTTCATTCCAGTGTATTAATTTGTGACAGCATTCTCATTCCTCGAACATGAATTAATTAAATTCAAATTGTGATTAGACGAAAGCAAAAATTCCTAGTGTTGAAGTAATTTGTTACTAGGGGATGGACAATATCAGAAATTTGATATTACGATATATCGTCACAGATGATACGATATTTTTCTATATTGTGTTATCGGCAATATATCATCTCCACAATATATATCACCAAATATCGTGACGATATATCGCTGACATAATATATATCACTAAAATATTGTGACGATTATTACTGAAATGATATATATCATGAAAATATCATGATGATATATCATCTAGTTGATACTGCCTGGATGATATAGCTTTTCAATATTGTGATATATCATCTGGACGATATATCGCTCAACATGAATTGCTACTACAAGAAATGCCTAATGTGTCCATATGAACATGCTTGCACTGGCACAGGAAATCTTGGTGGGAATTTAATTTTTTATCATTGAAGTGCCATGCATGCAAGTTGGTGTAGACACTACTGTTTGTGTATTGTAGTAGAGAAAGTCAGGAAAGTGGTCTGTGTTTTAGATACTGTTAATTTTATATAAAAATAATTAATAACTAGGGCAGTTAAGGTTTCGGTTAAGCAGTAATAGTGTCAGAGGAGAGCAGATCCTTAAAGCACATTAATCAAGCTCCCCAATTCTTTTCTGGCACCACTACTACAGCTAAATGACACTATGTCAAATAGAGGTCATTCATCTAGTAAGTAAAGGTACCTCTGTGCCTATGCACACATGCCATGAAGACATATGGGGTGATTTGGAGGTATACAGCTCCACATATTCATGATCTTGGCCATAGTTGGATCAGCATCACAACTGGCCATCTTTACCCTCCAGAGTTGCCCCACGTAACCATTCACATGATGCTGGTGGACCTCAGAGCCAGGCAGAAACAGGGAAATGACTGGAAAAAATCGTAGTCCAGATAACCTGCTCCGGGATTCAAACCTGGATCTTCTGTACGGTATCCAAATGCTCTACCAACCGAGCTGGATAGCCTTGTTATGAAGAAAGCAAAAGCTATTCATATAGAAAAGAATAATTGCAATCGTGACATGGGGCTTAAACTGAACCCAGAATGGCTAGCGATAGTCAACACAGTAGAGATGGCTCCCAATTAGTCTGCCATCTTCATCGGGAACCTCCCACCCAAAATGCATTTAAACACAGCTTTATAAAAATAAATATTTTGTTTTAAAAATGACAATATTGTGTTCTACTCAAAATGAGCCGTAAACTCTTTGCTGCTGAATAAAAAAATTAAAGCAATTTCACATTTATTATTATTATTATTGTTTCACACTACTGGGAACTGAAATGTGTGTTGGGATTTGGCTAGACACAAACAACAAAAGAATGAAATCAACCGTGACAATTTACTGATCAGTACTTAAAACTCCTTGTATCAGTGTAAATAGAACAAATCAACAAAATTTTAGATTTAAGACAATCAGAACTGAATCACAGGTTAATCAATTAGCATATTTCGTTTTATAAATCAGTCATGCTAGAGACACCTGCAGGAAAGATATCACAACGAAGTGAAAATCAACATGCAACACATGTTACTTGGCAGAGCCAAATCAATGGCAATGTTTTACACTGCAGTGACATGACGTGCTGCATACAAAATTGGACGATCTTCAAGCAACGAACGACTTGCGTTGCTGTAATTTTAGTGTGAAAACTAGTGACCTCTTCTTGTACTTAACTCAGTATTTAAAACCAATATGAAGAAGTCATACATTAAATAAAACACAATTACTGAATCTAATAAAATTATTTTCAGAGGATGAAACATTATGTCATTCATAATTATCTCGTGAAATCCAACCATTCAATTCCAGAAGTTATATTAATATTAATCTCCTAATAATTAGTTAGTACTTTATTGGGAAAATTAATAAACAAATCACTGCCAAGTAAAAACTAACTGTAAGTGGCTCCACCTACTTACCTATGCTTTCTTACATTTTCTTCACACTCTTCATCTGAACTACTAAGTGTATGAGACTCAGCTCTCCTCCGTGGTAGAATGCTAGACCCCACAATTCTACAGAAACAGAAAGATAGGTAAATACAGTATCTCATATTTTTATTTACGCTGCATGTCCATGCAATACCCTACTTATGTGTTTTATTAGTATTTAGCACCTGTATACATTTTCTGTGACATCTACATTGAGTTCTCTTAACCTGTAGCCAGTGGCATTGACACTTGTGGTAGCAATCAGTGGCATGCCCAATGGGGGGTTGATGGGGTTCAATAGCCCAGTATTCCTAAAAAAAAAAGAACGTCAAAGGTGGGAAAAGATTGCAAATTGAGGAATGACTACATGTAACTCCTCCAATTTCGAAAATCAAAAATATTTGATTTGACTGCTAAGCCAGAAATCCCGAGTTCGAATCCCGGCCTGTCCACGGGTGTTCTTTGTGTGTGTCCCTTCATCAATTTTATCGTATCATCTACGCAATTATCCAAAAGTGGCAGAAAAGCAAAGTAAAATAAACCAAATCAATCAATGATTTGATTTTTGTAACTTAGCGCCGCTTTTTGCCACATTTGATAAATCGTGTTGATGATAACCGATAAAATTGATGAAGGGACACACACAAAGAACACCCATGCACAGTTCGGGGTTTGAACCCAGAACCTGTACTGTGATGCACTGTGATAACCACTCCCCCACGGACAACTGCCGACAACAAAGACGAGAGAAAAGCGCTAAGCATTCAGATACGTGGGTATCTGTAAAGCAAACTGCATTTTTCCTCAGTGGTATTTTTCAAGTGGATTTTTGAAACACCATCTTTGTACATGATTAATGTTCTTTGAAAAAAAAAATCATTGCTTGATTTCCTTAATTCCTCCATCTCACGATGTCATTACTGAAGAATCTGGGTTCAAGCCCTGGCCTGTGCATGAGTTTCTCTTGTATCCACCCTTCCCCCGTTTAATTGAATCTACGTTCATCGTCATGGCAGAAATTAGGTAAAGCGATGGAAGAGAAAAGTTTTAAAAAAATACAAATAATTTCTTCCCAGTGCATCTGCAGGGTACTGCAAAATCAGGAGCCCAGAGTTCTCTGTTCACGATTGTTCCTCATGACTTCCATAAGCTCATTAGCTACTTATCGCGATTAAATCTATACAGCTAGAAGAAAGTGATAGGATGTGGTAAAAATTCCAATATATTAAAAGGGGATAAACTGGTAACAAAATATACCTTTTTGTAGTTTCTTCAATAATATTCATTTGGCTTCTTAAATTCTGGGAGACATTTTTTCAATCCAAATAACTCCATTATTTACTGCAGAGTACAACACAGGAACAAGAATTCACGCTCGTCATGGGTTCAAATTCCAGCCTGTACATGAATGTTCTTTGTAAGGTTCTTTCATCATATCATCATTCATCCTCATTTCTGCGATAACCAAAGGTGGCCAGAAAAGCGAAGTAAAATAAATCAAGCCAACAATAAGAACGTGCATTCTCTTGTCCAAATAAATACATCAGTATTTATGACCGTTTAGCTTACTCATTTATTTAACTGGAGGCCAAGAGATTAGTATATTTAAATAAAACATTACTAAGACGAGAGCAAAATAGTGTGTGAGCAACTATTTGTTATAAATTCCGAATTTGAAAATAATAAAAGAAAGCAAAACATTTCCAAGTATTTTTGTCTACACATAATACGTTCCCATTTCATAAATAATGAAACTAATATTTTTACATCCCACATTATACATACATATTATAAACATATATAAATTTGTGGTGTAAATACAGAGAACATAGTACTGCAGAAGTTTCTTCCCTGAGCTCTTCAGAGGATATATAAAGGAATCGAAGGGAAACCAATTCCCTATCTGTTCCTACAGGAGATAGACCGAGGTACCATAAACCACGACCTTTCAACCATTGCAGAGGGGGGTGAGGGGGCAAGGGAAGTAGAGGCAGAAACCTTCCCTTTTTCTTCTCGCGGCCGTTTCTACCTGAAACTGGTGAGGCGGAAAAAACCGAGCTAGACTAGCTCCTTCCAGTCTTGCCCACAGATCTCACCGAGGGACAAGAAGTGCGTGAAAAAGAGGTGTTGTATGTGAACTGTTATAGCCTGTGTAAGATTTTGGTTTCTCTCTCTCTGAATGAAAGAAGGTATGGTTAAGGTAAAAGCCAATAGATGGCACTGATCACAGGTTACGTCATTCATTTTGCCGGTTGGATGTAAGAATCCTGAACCGACACACGTTCAAAATCACAATCCAACAGGGCACTCGACGTGACGGGAGAGGTCAACAGGGGACTTAGACGAACGTAGTGGTGATGGTTTAATTTCATTTCTTTCGTAGGGAATTAGTTTAATATTATTTTATTTAATTTTGTAGAGTTGTTCGTAGTATTATATTAATTTGCTTGTTGATCTTTACCGAGTGATCGTCATTACAGACAAGTAGGAAAAGGTGGAAATTTAACAAAGAAATATTCTCTTAGGTAATCAGGTAAACATGGATGAATAATGATACCAATTAAATAGTCAGCAAAAGGAGAGAAAGTCAATTATTAGTTAAGGATAACTATTGAAAATTATCTTCATATATATATTAATGTTATCGTTGAGGTCATAATTGTTAATGACAGTTTATGTATATATAATATTATTGTTCTAATACTAAATTGAAGTTTTGTTAAATAAACTGTCATCCAATCCTATCCAGTGAACTTTATAGTCTAGTAATTAAACTACTTGATGTATGGTGTACCACGTACCTATGGGGGTCGAGTACGTAGGTTCATAGCTATCTTTCATCGGTCAATCGGAAGGGTATGTTTAATCCCAATTAAAACAAATAATCTTAAATCCGAACCAGAGCAAGAAAGAAAGGGCTATACTGTGGCTTCAACAAGACAATAAATATTGTGATTTGAAAATAATTAGAGATATGAGATTGATTGATCTATCTCTGCTAGACTAGCTACTCCTCAGTGCACGCTACTGCCTGTAGCGGATGATAACCTCTGCCACCTGAAATTCTAGAATGAGGGAAAACTACTTACCCTAGACAGAAGGACGTTTGTCTTGTTCTTTATTGAAAAGAATTCGGCTCTTGTGGAAATGGAAATTTTGGTATCCCTTCTCAAAAAAATACAATTAGAAAATTTAATTTTACTTAATATGTCCTATTTGGAGAGCCCTTTAGGCCCTCCATAATAAACCAAAGTGAATAAAAAATCTTAAATGTAGTACTGTTTGGATTCTACAACCATGTAAAGTAACCAGTAACTCTTTCCTCTCCTCCCCGAAACTACCCACCCACCTTACAGTAAACACTGGCTAAAGTATTTCGTGTTTCCTTTCAACTGTTTCTGGCAACACTGACCGTAGAGACGCTACGGTCAGTATTCCGTGCCTCTACTCACAGTGTCGTCGATCTTTTATCTACCTTCTTGAAAATGCGACTCAGATCGCGAAATATTGAATTATTTCTATTCGTGTGGTAAGTGTTTACTGTCTCCTTCATTATTTGTGTATATATATATATATATATGTAAATATCATGGGCCAACTTGAGCAAGAGTTTTTGGCTACCCAACCCCTCCAACCCCTCCTCTGGCTCCGCTTCATCGACGACATCTTCATGCTCTGGACACATGGAGAACCATCCTTGTCAGCCTTCCTGGACCAACTTAACCACTTCCGTTCCCTAAAATTCACCTGGACACACTCCCCCAACCATATCACCTTCCTGGATGTGGACGTGCACATCGAGGGAGGACACCTGACTACCTCCATCCACATAAAACCCACCAACCACATGCAATACCTACACTTCTCCAGCTCCCACCCGTTCCACACCAAAAAAGCAATTCCATTCTCTCTGGCCCTCAGGGGACAGCACCTGAACACTTCACCCACCTCCCGCCAGAATTATAACCTCCGCCTACACCAGGCCCTGGTTAACCGTGGATATCCCTCCATCCTGGTCACCAAGCAAATATCACGAGCTGCCTCACATACCACTACCACCAAGAAACCTGCTGCCACCAACCCACTTGCACTCATCACCCAATATCATCCCCACCTCAACAAAATCAGGCACACACTGCACTCTCTTCTCCCAATCCTCCACAGTGATCCCGAAACCAAAAACATATTTCCCGACAAACCCAGGGTGGTTTTCAAACGCCCCCCTAACCTCCAAAACATCCTGGCCACAACACTCCTTAACCACACATCCAACACCCCCCTACCCATAAATGCAACCGACCCAGGTGCAAGACCTGTCCCATCCTCATCACTTCTCACACCCTCCAGGTGCACACGGCCACTGGCAAATTTACCCTCCATCCCAAAGGGACCTGCCATGCCTCAAACCTTGTCTACATCCTCACCTGCAACATCTGTGGTGATTTTTACCTGGGGGAAACATCAACGGCCCTCAACCTCCGCATCAATAACCACCGCTCCTCCACCCACAACCTGGACTTCACTGTCGCCGTCCACACCAACCACCACATCAGTTTCAACGACTGCTTCCGGGTAGCGATCATCCACCTCCTACCCCAACCAGCCAACACCTCTGTTCGCAAAAGATGGGAGAGGGCCTATATATCGGCCATGAGTGCAACCACTCCACCTGGCCTGAACAAGGCCACCCAGTAATGCCCAACCCTCACCACCCTCCCTCCCAACTCATCCTACACACTCACAGTTTACGACGAGCCTGGTGACGAAACAGTGTTTTTTTCGTTCTACGCACCGCTTCTTCTTCAATGGGGACCTGGCAACTCTGCAGGACCCCAACTTCCGGTTCCGTCTTCTGTTTCTTCTCACACCGATGATGCTATAAATTAGCGAAAATTTTGAATTTTCCTACTGTCCGGTGAGTGTTTCCTTTTACCTTATTTGATTTTTACTTAGCCCTTTTGGCCCTCCAAATAAGGTAAAAGGAAACACTCACCGGACAGTAGGAAAATACAAAATTTTCGCTAATTTATAGCATCATCGGTGTGAGAAGAAACAGAAGACGGAACCGGAAGTTGGGGTCCTGCAGAGTTGCCAGGTCCCCATTGAAGAAGAAGCGGTGCGTAGAACGAAAAAAACACTGTTTCGTCACCAGGCTCGTCGTAAACTGTGAGTGTGTAGGATGAGTTGGGAGGGAGGGTGGGAGGGTGGGTGAGGGTTGGGCATTACTGGGTGGCCTTGTTCAGGCCAGGTGGAGTGGTTGCACTCATGGCCGATATATAGGCCCTCTCCCATCTTTTGCGAACAGAGGTGTTGGCTGGTTGGGGTAGGAGGTGGATGATCGCTACCCGGAAGCAGTCGTTGAAACTGATGTTGTGGTGGTTGGTGTGGACGGCGACAGTGAAGTCAAGGTTGTGGGTGGAGGAGCGGTGGTTATTGATGCGGAGGTTGAGGGCCGTTGATGTTTCCCCCAGGTAAAAATCACCACAGATGTTGCAGGTGAGGATGTAGATAAGGTTTGAGGCATGGCAGGTCCCTTTGGGATGGAGGGTAAATTTGCCAGTGGCCGTGTGCACCTGGAGGGTGTGAGAAGTGATAAGGATGGGACAGGTCTTGCACCTAGGTTGGTTGCATTTATGGGCAGGGGGGTGTTGGATGTGTGGTTAAGGAGTGTTGTGGACCAGGATGTTTTGGAGGTTAGGGGGGTGTTTGAAAACCACCCTGGGTTTGTCGGGAAATATGTTTTTGGTTTCGGGATCACTGTGGAGGATTGGGAGAAGAGAGTGCAGTGTGTGCCTGATTTTGTTGAGGTGGGGATGATATTGGGTGATGAGTGCAGGTGGGTTGGTGGCAGCAGGTTTCTTGGTGGTAGTGGTATGTGAGGCAGCTCGTGATATTTGCTTGGTGACCAGGATGGAGGGATATCCACGGTTAACCAGGGCCTGGTGTAGGCGGAGGTTATAATTCTGGCGGGAGGTGGGTGAAGTGTTCAGGTGCTGTCCCCTGAGGGCCAGAGAGAATGGAATTGCTTTTTTGGTGTGGAACGGGTGGGAGCTGGAGAAGTGTAGGTATTGCATGTGGTTGGTGGGTTTTATGTGGATGGAGGTAGTCAGGTGTCCTCCCTCGATGTGCACGTCCACATCCAGGAAGGTGATATGGTTGGGGGAGTGTGTCCAGGTGAATTTTAGGGAACGGAAGTGGTTAAGTTGGTCCAGGAAGGCTGACAAGGATGGTTCTCCATGTGTCCAGAGCATGAAGATGTCGTCGATGAAGCGGAGCCAGAGGAGGGGTTGGAGGGGTTGGGTAGCCAAAAACTCTTGCTCAAGTTGGCCCATGAAGAGGTTTGCATAGGATGGGGCCATTCTGGTACCCATGGCTGTACCTCGGATCTGTAGGAAATTTTGGTTTTCGAAGGTGAAGTTGTTACAAGTGAGGACAAGGTGGGCTAGGTGGGTCAGGAAGTTGGTGCTGGGGTTGTGAGGTTTGGGTCTGCTATTGAGATAGAATTCTATGGAGCGGAGGCCATGGGAGTGAGGTATGTTGGTGTAGAGGGAAGTGACATCAATGGTGGCAAGGATGGTATTTGGGGGCAATGGCGGGAGGGTGCTGATTTTCTGGAGGAAGTGGTTGGTGTCACGGAGGTAGGAGGGCAGAGCTTTCACAAGAGGCTGGAGATGGGAGTCAACAAAGGCTGAGATTCGTTCTGTAGGTGAGTTATAGCTGGACACAATGGGTCTGCCAGGGTTGCCAGGTTTGTGGATTTTGGGCAATAGATAGAAGGTGGGGGTGCGGGGATTGTCGGGTATTAACATGGCGGTGGTACGAGCTGTTAGGCCTTCAGGTGGGCCGCGGGTGTGGATGAAGTCCCGGATTTTGGTGAGGTGTTCGGCGGATAGGTCAACTGTGGTGGGTTTGTAGGTGGAGGGGTCAGCCAGCTGGCGGTTGGCTTCCGCCAGGTAGTCTTGAGAGTTCAAGACCACCGTGGTGGACCCCTTGTCAGCTGGGAGGATTTTGATGTTGTGGTTGTTGCGGAGGTCTCTGAGAGCTTTCTGTTGGGGGGGATTGAGGTTAGGTTGGTTGTGAAAGTTGTTTAAGAATGAGCTGTCAGAGGTGGTGGAAATGACGGCAGTGATGTATCTTTCCAAGGGGTGGTTGGTGGGCAGGGGGGGTGGATCTTGGGAGGAGGGGGGGCTAAATTGAAGGAGGCTCGGGTGGGTTTCACTGGTAGTAGTTTGGAGTGAGGGATTTTTGGCCCAGAAATGTTGCCATCGGAGGCTGCGAGCAAATGTGTGTATGTCAAAAAGTAGGCGGAATTGGTTGGGGGGAGTTGTGGGGGAGAAGGTGAGGCCTTTGGATAAAACAGCTATTTCATCAGTGCTCAGTTTATGGCTGGATAAATTGAGTACAGTCTGGTTGTTTTTGAGTGGGTTAGGGTCATTAGTGGTCATGGATCTGGTAGGGGTGGGTTTGTCCGTGGACTGGTTGTTTCCCAAGGTGCGATGTATGGGAGTGCAGTTTTGGTTTTCAGGGGGGGTCTGTGGTGGTGTGGGAGGGGTGGGCAATGGTAGAGGGGGGTCGGGTAATAGCGGGCATGTTGGTGTGGGACTGAAATTGGGTGGCAGTGGAAGGGGAAGGGTGCAGCCAGTCTGAAAAGCTTGACGGCAGAGATTGGAGAGTTTTTGGAGGTGTTTAGTGTTAAGATCACTGGCAATGGAATGGGCGGTGTGCCAGAAGGAGTCTATTTTGTGATGGTGGTTACCTGGGGTCAGCAACAGGATTTTGGTAAGGGATTGAATAGAAATAGACAGTTCTCGGGCGCGATTTAGCTGGGATCGGTACATGGCGTGGGTCAGTTCAATAGCGAAATTTCTCGCTAGTGGGAAAATCGTGGGTTTTATGCTTGGGGGCATGGCGGAAAATGGCAGTTTGGGTGTGAGGCTTTTGGGTGTTAGGCCTAATATCAAACATGAGTGCAGGAAGCGTGCATGGGACGTAGCTTTGGTGTAGGAAACAATAAGAGATCGCAGGCGGTTCAGTTGATAGGAGTTATACGTGAAAGGATTCATACCAAAAGTGGATAATAATGGATAAAAGCAAGGAGGGCCAAAAGGGCTAAGTAAAAATCAAATAAGGTAAAAGGAAACACTCACCGGACAGTAGGAAAATACAAAATTTTCGCTAATTTATAGCATCATCGGTGTGAGAAGAAACAGAAGACGGAACCGGAAGTTGGGGTCCTGCAGAGTTGCCAGGTCCCCATTGAAGAAGAAGCGGTGCGTAGAACGAAAAAAACACTGTTTCGTCACCAGGCTCGTCGTAAACTGTGAGTGTGTAGGATGAGTTGGGAGGGAGGGCGGGAGGGTGGGTGAGGGTTGGGCATTACTGGGTGGCCTTGTTCAGGCCAGGTGGAGTGGTTGCACTCATGGCCGATATATAGGCCCTCTCCCATCTTTTGCGAACAGAGGTGTTGGCTGGTTGGGGTAGGAGGTGGATGATCGCTACCCGGAAGCAGTCGTTGAAACTGATGTTGTGGTGGTTGGTGTGGACGGCGACAGTGAAGTCAAGGTTGTGGGTGGAGGAGCGGTGGTTATTGATGCGGAGGTTGAGGGCCGTTGATGTTTCCCCCAGGTAAAAATCACCACAGATGTTGCAGGTGAGGATGTGTGTTGTATGTGTGTGTACATACATATATACACACACACACACACACACACACACACACACACACACACACACACACACACACACACACACACACACACACACACACACACACACACACACACACACACACACACACACACACACACACACACACACACACACACACACACACACACACACACACACACACACACACACACACACACACACACACACACACACACACACACACACACACACACACACACACACACACACACACACACACACACACACACACACACACACACACACACACACACACACACACACACACACACACACACACACACACACACACACACACACACACACACACACACACACACACACACACACACACACACACACACACACACACACACACACACACACACACACACACACACACACACACACACACACACACACACACACACACACACACACACACACACACACACACACACACACACACACACACACACACACACACACACAAAGTGTCTCATTAAGTAATAGCAGAAACTGACACAGGTGAAAGTACACGATAATAGAAGCAAAAAAGCCTCAGTAAACATGGGTCTGCAAACGAGACGTTTTCGAGATAATCGCGAATGTGTGATTATTGTGTACTTTCACCTGTGTCAGTTTGCGCTATTACTTTTGAGACATCCTGAATATAATATATAAAAAGCATGATAAGTACCAAAGTCTAGCAATATGCTGCAAACCACCTACAAAGGTGGACGAAATTTGAAGGGAAAATCACATTTTAAGTTTTATTAGCCTGGTCCCCTAAAAATGTAAAATTGACGTTCCACCATATACTCAAATGGTGTTATTTTGTAATTTGCATGTTTAAGTAACTAGGCTCAACAACCTCTCCCGGTGAAAAAGACACTTAATATAATTACAAACGAAACATGCAAAATTTTCACTTGGTGTTTCAGGTTCATAAGCACTGTTAAAAAGTATACTGGAAGAGAAAGTACATTATCGTTAATCATCCAGAAGTACAGTTGAAACATTTTTTACTTTATTTAATTTGTAATTAGGTAATATTATTTAGTTATCCCTTGCTTTTGATGATGGAGTTAAATCAAGGAATTTATAAATGTACTACAGTACCTGAAGTGAGGGAATCTGCTTTTCCATTGCTGACATTCCTCAGTCATCTGTTCTGGTACATCATAAGGGTGCTCCTCATATAACATACCCTCCATCTGATCCAACAATGTTTGAACTTTTTGAGTGGTTTCTTGCTCAAATTCCTGAAGGAAAAAAATAAAGTGAAATAATAGTAATCTGTTTTTAATTGAGTAGAACTTAGAGCTGAGCTGAGGTAGATACCAGTGGTACCGGTTTTGGCATGTATAGGTTGGAATTTAATCACAGATGACAGTCAATATTTTTACAGAGTCTGGGTGATTCATGGAAACGGCAAAAATGCTACATTGTACTTTTGCAGAGTTTAAATATCCTGGAAATTGTGCAAATTAAAAAAAAAAATCATTATTTTGGCAATAACATTGTGGATACAAATAAATTAGGTGATTAAATTATTATCTGATGTGGAATTATGATATTTTAAAGCAATGGCATAGTTCCATTGGAACACCGATGATGCTATGAAATTAGCGAAAATTTTGAATTTTTCTACTGTTCGGTGAGTGTTTCCTTTTACCTTCTTTGATTTATTTATATATATATATATACAGGATGTTCCAAAATGAATATCGGAGTTTCAATGAAGTGTATCTTCTATTACATATACATTACAGAAATGAAACATACCTTAAAAGGAAAGGTAACTCAAACAGTTTTTGTTTGTACTTCGCAAGTGATGTTTTGTAACTCCGCCGCAGCACGGCGCTAGTAGTAAGGTGTAACTCAGCAATTGGTGTGCAACGTGTTTCTCGGCGGGAATATGGATGTGATTCCCCATCGGATAACAACATCCGAAGATGGTACAACCAATTTAAGAATACGGGATGCCTGTGCAAAGGGAAGAGCTCCGGAAAACCAAGTCTACCAAATGAGCAAGTGGAACAGGTCAGAGCAAGTTTCGGTTGGAGTCCCAGAAAATCTGTAAGGCGGGCGAGTCGAGAACTCTCAATGCCGTCCACGACTGTTTGGAGGGTGTTATGAAAGAGACTGCACATGAGGCCGTACCGTCTACATCTGTTACAGGCCCTAAAGCCTGAAGATAATGTGACCCGTGCCAACTTCTGCGAAAATGTGCTGGACATGGAATATGATTTTCTTACACGTGTGATCTCTAGTGATGAAGCCTCATTTCATCTTAGTGGACGAGTGAATACACATAATGTGCGTATTTGGGGGTCTGAAAATCCACACCAAACAGTGCACCACATGATGGATTCGCCAAAAGTGAATGTCTTTTGTGCTCTACAAGTGTATGGACCTTTCTTCTTTGTGGAAAACACTATCACTGGTACTGCTTATTTGGACATGCTCCAGCAATGGTTCTACCCTCAACTGGATCGTGAGCAAGAAAGGAACATCTTCTGACAACAAGATGGCGTGCCCCCTAACTTTCATCGTGAAGTACGGAATTGGTTGAATGCTGTTTTTCCCCAACGATGGATCGGTCGTCATTGTGAGGATGACGTGGCTCTTCTGCAATGGCCCCCAAGATCTCCCGACCTCACCTACTGCGATTTCTTTTTGTGGGGGTATGTAAAGGATAGCGTATACATGCAACCGCTACCTGCCGACTTCCCTGAATTGTGATGCAGGATTGATGCAACTGTGGAGTCTGTTACACCAGGCATGCTAGCTTCAGTGTGGGAAAAAATTGCCTACAGACTAGATGTGTGCCGTGTCACAAGGAGATCCCACATTGAACACTTGTAACTTGTGACAAAAAAACTGTTTGAGTTACCCTTCCTTTTAAGGTATGTTTCATTTCTGTATTGTATATGTAATAGAATATACACTCAATTAAAACCCCGATATTCATTTTGGAACATCCTGTATATATATATTATATTCTGAACTACCTTGAATTGTTAAGATTTTAAAGTATCAGCATCAATATTGCTGGGAATCAGTAAGACATCGGCATTGGTTCAAAGTGGTATCAGTTTAGTCCCAATTTCGAAAAGTATAAAGTTTCTCCCCAGCCACTATTATATCATATCGTTACTCTAGCAGCCTTAATGCTCATGTTTCAATACAAACATAAATGCTAGGTGCATTAATTAAACCCAGTATAATCCAAAAGTTGCATGCACACAACTGACCCGATCTGAAATTGGAATAAATACCAGATAATCAATACTGTCCCAGCAAAGCATTTAAGGGATAAATCTTGGAATCCAAAGAATTCCCAGTTTGTAGATACCATGATTAAGATGTTATAAAAAAACGAACTGAAATAATGTTTACATCACTAAAACACACTTACATCTGACCAAGATAGAGAACTGGCAATACTGCGACCCCATCCAGAAGACCCAGTGTCATAAATAGGTTTCCACGGGATGTAGTCTAATGGACCGCTTCCTCCCAGTCTACGTTCCACAGGAACTTCATTCCTCAATATTTGTCTGCCTAAAACACCATCATATCTGGAAAATGAAAGAACATTAATTTCACTGAAAAAGTGCATTAATAAGACAAATAATAAATATAAGCACCAGAATTCAAGCCTCGTGTATAACTTACAGGTAGAAGTACCTAACTCCAACATTAAAAAATATCTCACCACGGCTGGGAATGGAATTTTTCTTGAAATAGAATGCATTACTTTCATTAACATGGTGTTTTTTGTTTCTCTCTGATTACTATTGATGAGATTAACCACTAGTGAAACTACGTGGTGTATTACAATTGATAATAGTTAACATAAAAATGTTTTCATAAGTATCAAATAAGTACTAAATAATATAAAATACATCGAACAGAGTCTTCAGAAACTTTTTCCCCTTTTCCAAATTTAGTCTCCTTTCAAAAAACTGCTTTATTCCAAATTCTGAAAACTTACATCTGCTTAGAATTCCTTCCAGAGCATTCATGCAAACCTTCATGAGGTTTGCATTCAATGTTGTCTAGATATTAGAATAGAATAGAATGGTCTTTATTTATATAGCCACGAAACTATGACCATAAAAAGAGTCCCCAAATTTCTGTAAATTTCTTGTGCAGGAGGACACCTCTGTCAGAATAATCAAGTCCACAAGACACGACAGATAATAATAATTAAGCCCGACCCTGTGGCCGAGTGGTTAGCACATCGCGCTGCTACGCCAAGGGTCCCGGGTTCGAATCCCGGTCGGGCTTGGTTGTTTGTGAATGTCCATTCATCAATTTCATCACTCATCCCCATCTTCGCAAATTAGCCAAGAGGCACAAAACGCGAAGTAAAATAAATTAAATCAAATCAAATCAAAAATAATAATAATTAACAAATAAAACAGTAAAAAAGAGAACCACAAGGCTCAAGAGGTGAAGGCAACATAGACGCTATTATGCTGTGCTGCGCCCCTCGTGGCAATAACGCATCTCCACGTAGAGGGGAAGCTTATATAAATGCTATAACATGTACTATTATAAAGAGTATTAAGAATTTAGTTCAGACCGGAAAAGAAAATGTAGTGAAATATCTAAAAGATTTAACAAAACGGATCAGTTTGATGTCATTTGTGACAAGACGGATGCATTTCCGGTCCACACCAGTCCATTTCAAGCCCTGAATCTCTCTCTTCAAATTAAATACAGATACATGTATAACTGAACACCATTTCCGCACTACAAAACTGAAAAGGGCTTTCCTGATGGCATGCTGGTATAATTGTCACCTTGTAATGAAGGGGTCCCAGGTTGAATGCCTAGTGGAGACACATAATGGTTCAGATCTCACTTTAAACCATAGGTACAGTTGTGATTAGCCTTTCTCTGCATAAAGTGGGCTTGAAAACAAGTTAAGGCAAAACTAGAAAGAAAAAAAACTTTCTGGCATTCTTATTACTAGCACTGGGATTTTGATGCATTTTTTTTGGTGGGGTGGGGGAAGCCTAATAGATTGTTCACTTGGGTTTCATAACGATATATGTACACACGTAAATAAAAGTGTATGTTTGCATGTATGTACCATAACTGCAAAACTTCCAATGTTTGCATTAATGTCTACAACATGAACTAAGGCTTACCTTGGAAAGGCATCAAAATTTTCCTTCTTATTAACGTGTTTAGCATCATTAAACCTTGTACTTTCAGATTCCAAAGACAGAGTGGATAGTGTGTCCGTAACAGCAGATCCAATGTCCCTGCACAGGTACACGTAGTCTCCAGACTCCATCATGTTTGGGGATTCCCTCAACGATCTCCCATCTCTCTTTCCAGACTGATGAAGGTGGCTACAATAACATAATAAAATTAACTTTATTATATCAACTATTCTTATAATAATTTTTAATGCATATCAGAAACAATGTACACATACTATTACCTGATTGTTCAGGGGGGGAGGGAATAGAGCACATCAGTTTATACTTTGTTCCAGCACTTACTGTTCAATGCTTTTAATTTCAGTAGCTGCAAAACCATGCCAAGAGCGCAGATATTGGTGGGTTTAGTACATTTACATTACTCAAAAATCAAAAAGGGTTTACAAATATTCTAAACAATTTTCACTTCATATTATGAAAGTAAAATTAGATATTAACTTACTATTTGGCACACATAGGAGACATATGTACTAAGTAGAAATGTTAGTGAAAAATGCAGGCTCCAAAAGGACTCAAGCCCAGATATCTAGCACTGATAGGTAAAACAACAAGATTTATTTGATTTGAATTTAAATTTTTTGGGTGCATCAGCACTTAGGCTATTTTGCACCTGTCACATTATACGAGGTCCAGCCCCTTCAAATAAGTAACGTCGCATAACTAAAATCTTAAAACATCCTGACTTAGATTAAAAGCTGAGGCTCTAAAGGGGCACTCAGCACACATAAGGACAAAGAAAACAGGACAACACACAGAATTGTACTGGTCATAGGGCCAGTCGCCAGAGCCTCGTTAGTCTGCGAAAACAGTCCAGGGTGTACTACATGGAAGTGAGGTTGACAATTGGGTCTATTAGGTGGAAGGTCACCCCTTACACCCCAACAATAAGATTGAAAAATGAGGATGCCCTAAGGCTGACTCAGTAGTTCGGTTGGTAGAAAAATGGCACAGTATGCCAGTCTCGAGTCCTCGTGAAGCCTGCATTTTCTTTCTTACATTTCTATGTAAAATATAGCCTAGATCCATTGCTGCATTCTTGCACAATGTTAAACACAACACAAGTATTCCACGGTCCTAATCTTGCAGGAAAAGAATTTTGACTGCACGATTTGTTATATTTATCAGATTATGACAATAATAGAATGAAATTACTCAGGAAATATTTAATATATTTCACTTCAGGGTTTTAAACCAGGAGAATTAAGCACACTAAGACCTCTTGGTGAAAACCGGAACATTTGATCACCCTCAAGGTAATGGTTAATGATCACCACATGGTGGTCACCGTGAATAATAACTGAAATTGCCGTGGTCGACACACAATCTCTCCATGAAATGTTCCAGGTTCGAGTCCTGGTCTGGGCATGAGTTGGTGAATATCCCTTCATCGATTTCATTTATCCTCATAGCTGCAATTAGCCAAAAGTGGTAGACGGTGATGCAAAATAAGACAAATATTATAACACAGAATAATACTTTGTTTGGTCAGGTGATGGTTTTGATTCAGACAATCCCCTGAGCAATTTATAATTATTTTTTTTTTTTTGTACATTTATTTCAATTTAAGATCAGGAGAGCAAGATCAAACAATGCAATTTCAGTTCAATATTATGCTGTGATGTAAATGATGGAGAAAATTTGGTGAAAAACTCGAAACTAGAACTTCCATTGATCACCTTATGAACACCTTTGATCAATTCCTATCTCTATAAACATTTCCTGCTCCGAAACCTTTAGAAAAATGTTTCTAAACATTAATTCCAAAATTATTTTACTTACATATTACGTATTGTTTGACTGCCTGCCATAATATATATCAGCAGCTTTGTTTCTTCACCAGTGGAGAATGCACACTCATACAAACAGCATTTCTTAAGAAAATTATGTTGAATGGCACATGCAAGACCTGGAATATAAATTATATTGCATCCATAAAACTACATTCTAGCGCAAAGAAGGCATACATATGCAATAAGCAAAACATACATAACAGGCTCATTCAATTTATAACCGGAAATATGTTGTCACAAATATTTATTACAAGAACCAAAAGAAACTACAGTACTATGTTTCAACATAGCCCTCCCCACCCAGTTCAATGCACCTATGCCAGCGCTTGATAAGGGCACTGATTCAACAGGAAAAAAAATATATTTTGGACACGTGTGTAACCACTCATGCACCGCTGACTGGACTTCATCATCATTCTTCATTGATCCACTTAGTGCGCACCAGTGGACAACAGACCACGTCGTCTCTGCACAAGGCTGGTTTCAGTTTCTCGCACAAAAGGTTGGAGTAGGTGGTACTGTTTACATTATAACCTTTGGGCATTGTACGTATGAAGTAACAGCAGGGAAAGAGAGGCAAATCATCTCTCGTATCAAGCCTTACACTTGAGCAATGTTGCTTTCCGTGACTGCAGTGACAGAGCGACCTGGACGTGGAGAATCTTCAACACCGGCCCTGTTTGAACTTCTCAGCCCACTCGTACGCTTGTGATCGACTCATACAGTTGTCACCATACTGAACTGTCATGCAGCGATCAATTTCTACCGGTTTCACGCCTTCACTCAACAAAAATCTCAAGACACTTCGCTGCTTCACCTTCAAGCACTCCTGTAAGGGTGATGCCATCTTGTGTAACCGTTTCCCAGTGTCTCATGTGTGGGGCAGGAGTGCCAACCCCAGCTATGAATAGCTTACAGACGCCTTCACAAAATAACAAACATATAATAATCATGGTCGTATTTTAGATTTTTTTCATACTACTTTTCAAGAAATTTATTGAATGCACCTTGTACATACATATATCGTGGGTACCTGGAGGAAACCCTGGGGGGTAAAGGAAACCAGGAGCATGGTGCTGATGACATCACCCCACCTTCGGTCGTGATCAAGAAAGTGTGGGGATCTAACTCCACACCTCCTATACCCCTTCATGGCATGGTGCAAAGCACAGGGAAGCACTTTACTTTTATATACATATATGAGGTGTAATTGCTTCAAAAATATAAATATACTTATAATGTATTTATACTTTTAACAAATGATTTTAAACTTAAGTTGGTACTTGTACTATCCTTCGGACAGATTTCTACAGAAGAAACTACTTACCGTAATAAGTTCCTGAGTATTGTCTAACATCGGGAAGGTGTTTTGTGTGAAATTCAGGTAAGTTTTCCGTATCCTGGAAACGGATTTCTTCAAATTTAAGTTTGGGCCTCATTTGGGGGAAGGTGACTCTGGCCAATTTCTAACATGCCTTTAACAGGGAGTCTACAGAAAAAGCCGGGGAACCGGAACGGAGCAGAGGTGGGGTCGCGTTAGCGGTTGGGGGCGGTAGGTCAAGTACCAAAGGGGCGGAGCCCGGAATCGGTGGAAAATTTGAGTCAAAAATTTCAAAGGAAAATAATTTTTTATTTAAATTTCGCACCGATTCCGGGATGGATAGCCCCAAATACCTTTCACGGAATGTTCCACGAAGCAGATAGGCAAGTACGAATGTCGAAAATTGACGAAACTCAGAAGTTATAGGTGTCCGACGGATAGTAAACTTGTACCCTTAAGTTAACTGCAATATTATTTATACACACACACAAAATATATATATAAGAACACAGTTCTTAGTGAGATAGTGTTCACACATGTAATCAAAATCATTGCCCACCGAGGGAAATCAGAGGCAGGAATCAAAATATCCTCCGCGAACATAAGCACTTTACGCGACTGATGAGGGCAAAGTGTTAAATTCTGATTGTGTAATGTTCCTATGTACATTATTCTGCAAATTATCAGGAGTAAGCAAATGCCTTGTAAATACATTCATAAAAAAACTCTTCCTTCCTAAATTTCTGACTGAACACCACAAGCATTATAACGTATATTCGCTGCGGGCACTAAGAAGTGTGTGTTCGAACACGGTATAATTATCGTCGGTTAATATTCATATACATTGCCAGCTCTAAGCGTCCTTCCTTGTTTTTAAGCTTTCACGGGTTTCCTCTCAACGCAAACGTGAAGACAGTAGATAACTGTAGTAACGGATTTATACATATAGCAATACCATTGTATTTATCCTAATAAGGTATATTGTGTTTACCTTCCTATGCATCCTTAATTAAATGAAAACAAACATCGTTCTTGTGTATGTCCCCTGCAGGTGCACCTGCGCCTCTTATGTCACTTCCGCTATGCAAAAACAAATACTTTTTGAGACATTTTTCAGAGTCTTATATTATGTGTCACTTTCTCTAAATATTATACGAGTATAATTTACTAAAGTCCGAAATGTATTCTCTTGAACATGATGGAAGTAGAGCACTTACTTTGGTAATGGTATATTGACTGACTTCAATTGTCAACAAAACAAATAAGAAACAGCAGCCGCTATGTTTTGTGTAAACAGCTGACGTTGGTGCCGGATTGCGTGTATATTCTAAATATTTTTATGGTATCAAATATGAATGAGTTACAGAATTTTAAAATTATATTCCTAAGAGAGTAGTGCACAAACGCAAATATATCGTGAACGGTGAACTCAAGTTCTGTGCAATAGAGGCGTGACTATGTAAAGTGTAAACATCACCTAAGAAATACATGGAATTCAGTCTTATTTATTGTGAAGTAACGTTAAAATGATTTTTTGGACTGTTTTCATTTTAGTAATTGTAATTCTTCTGAGATTTTTATATCTCGTTTTTGGTAACTTGAATGCACGTAATCAAAAATGCTTCACTCTTCCCAATTTACCAGTAAAACTTGCAGTTGTCATTGGTTCCGGTGGTCATACTACAGAAATGCTGCGTTTGGTAGATAAGTTGGATTTTAAACTTTACTCACCAAGATTATATATTATGGCTTCAACAGATAAATCCAGCGAAGTGAAAATACATACAATAGAAAATACTGAGAAAGGAAGAAGAAATTTGGCTTCACAGGAATACATCATTGCTAAAATACCAAGAAGTAGAAAAGTTCATCAATCGTATATAACATCAGTTTTTACAACTCTGCATTCTATTTTGTGGTGCATACCACTAGTGATGCGATACAGACCAGATGTTGTTCTTTGTAATGGTCCAGGGACATGTATACCAATTTGCATTGTTGCATTTATGATGAAGCTTTTATGGATGAAGAATTGCCTGATAGTATTTATTGAAAGTGTGTGCCGAGTAAAGACACTTTCATTGTCAGGAAAGATTTTATTGTATTTTGCAGATATATTTTTTGTGCAATGGCAAAGTTTGAAAGATATGTACAAAAGAACATTGTATGTTGGGAGATTAGTGTAGTGTTTGTACCTGAATTTTGAAGAAAAAGTAAACAGTTAAGTGGAAAAAGCTTTTTTCATCAATTTTCTTATTATTTATTTAAACTTCTTGTAGCAGCTGTTATTTAAACTTCTTGAAATTTCTGTCAAATATGTAGGGTTGCACAATTTTCCTTTGCGAGTGCAGGACACTCACTGACAGACCCGTAGCTAGGGGGGGGGCAACTGTCCTCCCCTGAAACCCTGCTTTGCCCCCCTGTGAAAAATAAATAACACATTCCTACCTGGAATTCTCACTATTATTTACAATGATATCCTATATTGCTCTCCGAACATAAGAAATACACTTATGGATTTGGTGATTTATTAAGGAAGGTGTGTTGGATGAATAAGGGGGGAAAAGAAAATCCTTTCCAGATCCAGATTTCAGAAAATGATTTCACGATTTTCAGTATCTAGACATTCTGAGTGGTCTTGTATTATTAAAGGTGCGTAATGTGTTTGGATATGTTTTCTTAAATGTATTTCTATGGAGTTTGAAATGCTCAATTTTTTTGTTTTCCACGTCTACCTGTTGGTAATAGTGTCAGTGATGCATGTGGAAGAGAGAGAGAGAGTGAATATTTGATTTTTTTTACTTAACATTACTTTTCTGCCACTTCTTGTTAACTGTGACAATGAGAATGAGTGATGATATGAAACTGATGAAGCAACACCCATGCCCAGGCTGGTGTTCGCACAGGAACTCCTGTCATCGTAGTGCGTTGTGTAACCACCCCACTACCAGGTCAGCTACTGGGTCAATTATCAAACATGATGAAAATGTGATAGGGATTCACATTTATTATTTCTGTTAGAAAGCAATAAAAATTGTGATGTGATACGAGTTAGACTAAGCATCTTTTGGGATGTAAATAGAAAAGGCACTAAGAAGTTTTGTAATACACTTTTAATTTTCACAATCTTTCGAAATACTTTCCACAACACACGATACACTTCTTCATCCTTCGAAAATCAACTGGTTTCCTCAGTGAGCTGGGCACACCCGCATCCCATGCCCTTAGAAGGTCCTCTCTGTTGGAAACCTACTCCTTTAACCTGTTATTGACGCGAGGGAACAATGCAAAATCACATGGAGCGAGGTCTGCACCGTAGGGAGGATGCTTCAGCACAGTACATGGCAAATACTCGGTGCAAACTTTGGAGAGGTGGACAGGAGCATCGTTGTCATGGTGGAGAAACTAAGTGTCTGACCACGAGAGAGCTTGAAGTACTCTGGGCAGGCACTCCACGGTGTATGTTCGCGGTGACTGTCTTCTGTGTTTCCAGCACCAACCGCACCACAACTCCCCTTATGGTAAAGAAGGCAGTCATCATTCTCTTCTTTAAGGATCATGATTTTCGCACAGACAAGGGCGTGTTTTTATGTTCTACGAGCCAGTCCTTTTTTCCTGGGCTTTAGTGGGCATGTCATAATAGTAAAGTCAGGTCTCATCAACTGGTAAGATGCTGTTGATGTAACGAGATGTTCCATTTTCCTCAACATGCTTCAACATGTCACAACGTGGTGCTGATCACATCACCTTCAATTTGGCCGAGATCGAGAATGTGTGGGGATCTATCCCTACATCCCCTAAATGTGTCTTCATGGCACTGTGCTGTATGCACGGTGAACTATTATACCTTTAGCCTACCTTTTATTTATAACCTAATTATTCCACAAAACATTCTATCACCTCTTCTGCTGTGGAGTGGATTCTCCTTACTTAAGCCATTCTCTGACTAGCAGGAATCAGTATCAGCATAAAAAACCGTGATATTTGGGGTTGGAACGTTTCTGCTTAGTGGTGGCGATAAACGCCCAGAGACCTCACGCTGCGAGGATGGAGTAAGGTGATGGAGGCCCCTTTTACAGTTGGTTTCGTACTACAGTCATTAAGGAATATATTTCTCAAAATGTAAAGAGAATACAAAACTATGATGACACCGTAATCCAAGAAGTCATTGATCAATCAAGGGGTTCCTATTTGTTTATTGGGTGCCAAAGAAATGTGTTTCAAAAATAGAACAATACAATTCACACAACATTTTACAAAATTGTCGGCGTGACCAGTAAGCCAACATTGTTTGTAGTGATGTAAGAGACTCCCTTTTGAAGCAAATAGAATCGGTGGTAGACTGAGAGACCCATGTTTTAATGTACAAAAAAGTATTACACATTTTTACAGAATTCATCAAAGTGTAGATAATATGTAGTCATTATTATTTAATTTATTTGATTTATCTTGCAAAACACAGCACATTAGTGTTATTGAATTCTCATTAGATTCCTTTATGTGGAAATATCTGGCATACTGGAAACTGCAGGGAATAAATATGAGGCACGATTTATAAAGGGCTCCCTTAATCAGTTCTGAGGGAGGCCCAAAACTGTTGGTATGTATTAATCGCCAATTAACATTATCAACCTGCAATGTAGATGCCTCAGATTCGATTTTCAGTAGCGGCCCATTTAAATTTCAAGTAGATACATTCCCGATTAGCCTATTTATGTTAAATTTTTTGTTGTTCGTTGGAATTTCACAATATCATCCCTTTCCAGTTACTTATTGCTTTGTGGGGGGAAGTCACGTGCTCCCATGTACCCCACTATACCTGCGAACTCAACACGATAGAATAATATATTAAACAATATATTAAAAATTTGCCCCCTCTAGGATAGACTTTGCCCCCCCCCCCCTACCAAGAATTCCTGGCTATGGGCCTGCTCACTGAACACAAACTTTTAAACACTCATCACACAAGATTATAACATATCTTAACACAGGCTCAGTTATTTCACCACATTTAAATCTAATGGATGCATGACGCTTAACACTTTCAGTGCTGGTGACACACACCGTGTGTCGTAGACGAAGCATGTTCAGTGCCGGTGACACACATGGTGTGCGACACTGACATTGTTAGTTAGCATTCGCCAGTTGTGAGTCGGTTATTGGCTTGGACGGTTGTATTCGTTTCGGCCTCTTGAGGGACATACTAGTGCATTGATTTACACCACTGGTTTCGTGGTTATGTGTTTTCACTATGAAACCATACGTTGCAGGGTCGTCATAGGCAAAAAGACAATATACTGAGCGGGTGAACAAGAGGACATTGAAAGAAGCAGAGTTACATAAAATTGCCGAGGCATCATTCGACATCTCCACTGAAAAATGTGTTGGTTCCAGGCCCGTAGCCAGGATTTTGTTTTGGGTGTTGGGGGGATCATCCCTTATCAGTAGCTGCCACCTACAGGCGAAGTAGTGGAGGTATAGAAGCATATATATATATATATATATATATATATATATATATTTGATATTTCAGGGGGGGGAGTGGCTTCAGCCCTCTAAAACCTCCCCCTGGCTATGATTCGGAAGACTCTTGGCATAGGACGTATGATGAATTGATATGACTCAGATGGTGAAGATGATGATGGTGTTGGTGATACTCTAAACCTTTCTACTGATGGTCAGAAAGAGTCGTACCTCCTACAGCAATGCCAAAACTTATGGAACATCTTCCATCTAAGCTTGACAGAACACACAGAACAAGATGTAGAGTTTGCAAGGCAACACAATATTACTGCACCGACTCTGAAGATCAACCTGGACTGTGTTTGGAAATCTGTTTTGCACAATTGCACAACAATTGAAGAGTTGTGTTATTGCCTGTGCAGTGTTGTGAATAGGTGCATACTGTTACTATTTTTATTGGTGGTTTTTCACGTTCATTGTTCTGGAAGTATTCTTCACTCTCTATGCCCTCTTGTGTGTGCAAGAATAGATAGTTTTGTCTGAATTTGTGATTCCAAAAGTAAGTTCATTTCTTAGAAGATACATTATTTTTGAGTTTTGAATGTATGGTATTTAATGTAACAATAATAAAGTTTCTTGTTTATCGTTAGCGATACCTTTTTTTTTCAGATGTTTTGCAGTTAGTAGTGATATAATACCATGGCACACACCATGTGAGACTGGCCTCTCACAAAATAATTTATGCGAAAGGCCGGTGACACACACCATGCGACTCCCTCCAAAATCTCTAAAATAACAAAAATGAATTGTACATTCGGAAAATATAACAAATACTTGTGATATAAACAAAATCAAGGTAACAGATTTTGAGGTGCTCAATACATCCAGGTAATGGCCTGTGGCATACGCAATGCAAAATGGACCGGCAGTGAACGTGTTACTGCTAGTCTGGAAAGTTACTGTTTCTTCTGGAAAAATCAATTTTTTTGTAGTGGTGCACTAAAAATAAGTTTTTGATCAAAGAAAAATAGGACAATCAAGAAATTTTAAATTGGTTGTGTGCAAACTATACTTTAGTTTGATGTACTGAATATTACCAGTAGTTACAGTAAAAATTTTATAGTTAATACTCCAGGAAGAGGGGTCATGTTTTGAATTAGCTTAATAGAAATATACCACACTAAGTGGCTATAGGAATTTACAATTTTCTTATTTCATTTTTTGGGTTGTTTGGTAGATATTAGGATTAATACATATATTACTATATTTTTATTTAGTATTATTTATGCTATAATTGTTTTAATTTTTTCTAAAAGAAGAATCTTTGTTAACCATTAGTCAATATGTGGCAAGTCTTTCGTAAAAGCTCACCCCCGATATTCCTATCAGACAGTCTGTTCAGTTTCTCTTCTTGTTATTACTTTTAACATGTGAAATGAATATTATAAAAACTTGGTACAGTAGAATTCTAAGTGTGATTTGTAGCTAAAGTATTATGACCATATTTAAATTCAAGAGTTGTCCTAATGACTTGGTCTGGAAAACCTATAAGAGTCAGGGAATTTTGTTTTTATGGAATGGTAGACACCCTGTGAGGTCACTGCTCACGGGTGTATGGAGGGTCACCAGCACCACCATCAGACTGCTGCATTCAATATTCTGCAAGATATCAATCCATTTTTCATGATTCAGCATGTTCCAATATACTGAAGTAGATTTAAGTTTTAGAATTGTTGTTTACAACACCCACACTGAAGAATTCCTTTTCAATCACACGGAGTTAAGAGAAAAGAAAAGAAAAAAAGTTTTAACTCATCCTGAACAAACTTAAGAAGACCATGACTAATACACAACATATAAACTTTTTTAGTCTCTACTGGGAGCTCAAAAATTTTGGTGTTGACCCAGCCTTGTGAGAACAATTAGGCACTTACTTATAAGCAATAGTGGTGGTCTCCGGTTTCCCACGTTCTGACTAAACATCATCCAATAAAAAGGAACTTTGTAGATTTTGGCCCTCAAAGGTCTGTTCGAACATGGGGTTTAGTTTAGGAGTATTTATTTTTTGCTAGTTTTTGGGGCACAAATTGTATATGAATTTGGGGATTCGGAATACTGTATCTTTAATCTGTTTGGCTTGAGGTTCCCCACATTGTCCACTTTATGCTGGATAGTCATGTTACCTCATGGGAATCATGACGAGAATTGACCCACCTGCTTACCTGGTCATTGAAACTGGATTCCACGTTGCATCCCTTACCTAATCATCAAGCTGATTAGTTTAAATGTTGAGAAATGTAACTGTGCGGTTAACATATAGTAAGAAATTGCATCAGACACTGATAAAAAGACTTCTTTGAACATGTGTTCCCTCAATAACACAACAGTTATTAACTTTAAAATGAGGTTCCAGGTTCAATTCCTAGTTGGTATGTAATTTAGTGGTTTTGAAATGGCCTGCGAAGTCTGTGAACTTGCATAGCTGTGATACTGTTCACATATTTACAATATAAAATTTGACAAATGTTTGAATGGGTAATTCATATTGAAATTTCAATTTACAGAGTTGTTTTTACTGATGAAAAATATGATTGGTATTTTTTATACATGAAATGAGAATTTTTGAAAAATAAATCTGTTAATGTGAAATAACAGAAATTTTCTGATTGGGATGGGAAATTTCCCGATCTTCTGGAAATCTCGAATTCTACACATCATTTTCACTTTAAGTGAAATATCCGAGAAGTTCCAGAGATTCGTAATGCAGAAAACATCTAGAATTAAACCACTTTTAAAAATGACAATTTTGAATTTCCCCGACTGTTCGGTTTTCCGATAAGTCAGGAAGTCATTTCCTGAAGTCAGTATTAGGACAGGAAATTCTTTTCAGGATCCCGCACACCTCTAAGTGGCCTTCCTAAAGAAGGCTCAACTAACTAACAACAGCATGAATAACTATGCAATATATTCTAACACATGACCGACTCTACCATATCGCCAGATTTTAAAACTTGGCTAGCAACAGTGAAAAATTTAAATGTCATGTTTATTATTCTGCTTTAATGATACAGAAAAAACACATACTGTACTCGTTATTTTAAAGAAAGACAATGGAAATTTCTATAAGCGAACTCAAAATATTAGAAAATAGATTTCGTTTGAAAATTCAGGTGCCAGGTGAAAATTTTTAGGCACCATGTATTTTTCTATCCCTGTACATGGGTGTGAAAATTTTATTATTTGACTATCAACTACACTTAATATTCACTCAAACTGCAGTAATTTTTTTATCTTCATAAGAAGGTAACTGAGCTTTCAGACCAAAGCAAAAGGCAACATGTGTCCTGTTACGAAGCACATGTCTCTTGCTCCTTGGAACGTTAAAACTTTAAAACTGTGAATAGCCACGGTCCGCGCGTGCTGCAGTATTAAAGTATTACAGTTTTAAAATTCCAAGGAGCAGTTTCTAATCGGGGAAACAGCATGATAATCTGACATGCACCTGTAATGGATTTTAGATTTTTATTGTTTTTTAACCACACGCCTTTTACCAATCCTATATCCTGTACCTATGGAGAGTTCGACGTGGTTATGATTTATACATAACCTAAACGTGAGCAGTTGCGTTCCGAAACATCGCAGGAGTAGGTCGAAAAATATCGACAAATGGGGCATCTGAAGCAAAGTCATATTTTTTTTAATGGAACAATATATTTATTTATTTATTTATTAATGCCTTGTTTTAAATGGCGGAGTTAAGGCCGTACAATGCCTTTTCTTCCACTCAACCATACATTTAAAATTATACATTATTATATTATACACAAAGTACACTAAGTCATTTCACATAGGTCCACACACACACATTATACTCATACACACAAGTCTTAAAGCCCTGAATATAACACACAAAATACAAAATATATAATACACAAAAAACTAAATATGGAATGAAAGAATGCAAAATTTAAAATTGTATTTAAGTAACTGCAAGGTATTTTAAGAATTCGTTCACTTGCACATGCTTTTTAGTCTGCTTGACAGGGGAAGATCTAACGACTACTCTGAAGAGAGTGGCGAACACGTCTGCTAAAGGAACCGACGGAGCTTACTGCTCTAGTGCTTTCTGGCAGCTGATTCCATAGTCTTACAGCCGATACGGAGAAAGAGTTGGAGAAGAAGTTTGATCTGTGGACAGGGATAGAGAGAACTGAGGAGCTGCGTGATCTGGTGTCGCGATCGTGAAATTCGTGAAGAAATTGGAAGCGAGAGAGGAGATAGGAAGGTGACTTGAGGTTGAGAACTTTGTAAAGTAAAATCAGAGTGTGCAGCGTTCGTCTTTCTTGCATACGTAGCCACCCCAATTTGAGAAAATAAGGTGATAGGTGGTCCCAATATTTTAAATTAAAAATGTATCGTACGCAGGCATTTTGAACACTCTGCAGACGTCTAGCTGACTCACCTGTTAAGCCGGAATACGCTACGTCACAATAATCTAAATGGCATAAAACTAGGGACTGACATAGTTTGGCCTTGATAGAGGTGGGGAGGAACTTGCCCATGCGTCTTATAGAATACAGAGATGCGAAAGCTTTTCTACACGCCGAACTTGTGTGATGTGACCATGATAAATTTCCGTCTAATACAATTCCCAGATCTTTAACAGTTTGGTTAAATGGAATGTGAGTCGAATCTACAAGAATGGAAGGCAGAATGTTAAGATCTACGTAACGTTTCAGTTTATCGGAAGCAATCAAAATTGCTTGTGTTTTATTAGGGTTAATATACATGCCATTGTCTAGCGACCAGTTAACAATCCTCTCTATATCTTCATTAACCTTGGAAATACCATCGTTTAACATTACTGGGGGTGCAGAATAGTACAACTGGAGGTCATCGGCATACAGGTGATAACGGCAGTGTTTCAAGATATTTGGTAGGTCATTAATGTATAAAGAAAATAATAAAGGGCCGAGTACACTTCCTTGCGGAACGCCACAAGTAATCTCAGATAGCGCCGAGCACTTGCCATCATAAACCACCCTTTGTTTACGTCCAGTTAAGTAGGATTTGACCCAGTCGGTTGCAGAGGTGGTGAAATTAAAAAATGATTTTAGCTTGGAAATGAGAATATCATGGTCGAGTGACTGGAAAGCTTTCGTGTAGTCCAATAAAACTAAAACTGTCGCCTGTCTGCAGTCCATAGCTTGTCTGACGTCGTCGGTTATGTGAGTCATGGCGGTGCTAGTGCTGTGATTAGGTCTAAATCCCGACTGAAACGGAGCCAGAACTTCATTTGTATGTCGGCTGATTTGGTCGTGAGCAATGTATTCTAATGCTTTCGATAGCGCGGGAAGAATACTGATAGGTCGGAAATTGTCAATGGAAGTGGCGGGGTCAGTCTTGGCGAGAGGAAGAACGTGTGCTATTTTCCACTTATCTGGAAAAATACCAGAGCGCAGAGAAAGATTAAAAATGTCAGTGATGTATGGCAATACATGAGGTAAAATCAGCTTTATTAGTCGCAATGGGAGGTTGTCGGCTCCTTCAGAACCAGATTTGATCCGACCGATTGCAGTTGCAACTTGGAACTCATAGACTGGGTTAAAATTGAACTCTATCATTTCTGTTTTGTGGTTTGCTATAGCTCTAATAGTAACATTTTTAGCATCGTTATTCATTGAATTAGAGAGAGAGAGAAATGTGTATTTAATTCATCAAGGGACGAAACACGAGTAGGATCTACGTTACGTTTCTCTCCTAGCCCTAGATTTCTTAAGTTATTCCACAACATTCGGGGGTTGCCTTGCATATTTAATAATTCGTAAGAGAGCCTTCTCTTTGCGTTGCGCACGGCCTGATTACATCGATTTCTCAACACGCGGTAGTTATTAAAACTGTTTAAAGTATTTGGAGATTTGAGGCGCTTGTCAGATTTAAACCTGCGGTGAGCCGAATCACGCTCCGCCATAAGTGCGAGAATGCTGTCGGTCATCCAGGGGGAAGCAGGCCGCGTGACGCGTTTTTTCTTGAGTGGAGCATGTTTGTCGAAAAGGTGTAAGATTAGACTATTTAATTCATTAAGCTTATCGTTAATATCAGTGAAGCTGTTTATTGAATTCCATGGGGTTCTTGTAGCATCTTCGTTTAGTGAAGCGGGGTTAATTTTCTTTAAATCGCGGTATTCAATTATGTTTGGCTTGGATTTCGGAACATTGAGCGAGTAAGCAACGTAAATAAGATCGTGGAACGAGAGACCGCAGGCGCTCGTTTGTCCATGTTTGGTGATTCGAGAGCAGTCTCCTGTTAAGATGACATCTAGCCAAGAATGCGACGTAGCCGTGTGGAAGGTAGGATCGAGCTTCAAAATATTTAGATTGTAAGAAGAGATAGCAGCGCGGAATTTATTTACTTCGGGTTTGTCAGCATGCATAATATAAAAGAGCACACGCAGAGAAACACAACGCCGTTGGTCTCATGCATCTACTGCACACAGGAACGAAGATATGGCCATGTGAAAATATGTAAACAAACTAACAAGTGGCCCACTTGACCATCAGTACCACGGCATGTACAAGTATGAGATGTCGGAAGCCATTGGACAAGATGAAGACAGAATGTGTTAAAGGAAGAAAAAATACAGTAGACATCGTCAGCACCATGTATTTGACAGTGTTACAGCATAATGAAAATGACCATGACAGTATGTCGAAGAAGCACTGCGTAAGAAGCGAAAACCTGTCAAAGTGTGTGTTCAAAGTGGTGGCTGTCAGCTGCGATACAGGCAATGAGGCGCCCACGCAAAGATCGTTGCACAGAATGTAGCATCTCGTAGGGAATATCCCTACAGGCCGCAGTAATGCAGTGTTGCATATCCTCTGGAGTTGTTGGCACATCCCGGTAGACAATGTCCTTCAGCTTTCCCCACAGGAAAAAGTCTAACGGTGGCAAATCTGGGGAATGAGCCGGCCATTTGACAGGCCCTCCACGTCCAATCCAACGATTTGGAAATGTATTTTCCACACATGCTGTAGCGCGTCTTGCACTGTGAGCTGGGCACCCGTCATGTTGGTACCACATGTCCCTCCTTGTCTGAAGTGGTATGTCCTCCAATAGTACAGGCAGTTCATGTTGTAAAAACTGTATGTATCGGTCAGCATTCAGTGTCCCTTGTATAAAAAAAGGGCCAATGAGATGTTCACCCACTATACCACACCACACGTTCACACTCCATGAGCGCTGGCGTTCCACTTGGCGAAGCCAATGTGGATTTGTCACCGACCAATAGTGCATGTTCCTTAGGTTGACATTTTCATGATTGGTAAAAGTTGCCTCGTCAGTGAAGAGGATACGTGACAAATCAAGTGTGTCATGTCGTAACAACCATGTGCAAAACCGAACACGGTCCACAAAATCATTCCCGTGAAGTTCCTGATGGAGGGAGATATGATATGGGTGAAACTTGTGTGTGTGCAGAATGCGCAACACACTTCGCTGACTCATCCCAGCATCCCTGGCAATTTCACGGGAGCTAATGTGCGGATTCACAGCAACAGCGGCGAGAACATTTGTTGCACCTGCCTCACCTGTAGTTGGCTTGTTCCGCACACGTGCTCGTGGTGTTACACTTCCGGTGTCTCTTAATTTAATAAATAACTTACCAAACAGACGTCGAGATGGCTGTCGTCTGTCTGGATATCTCTCTGCGTACACACAGTAGGCTTCTGAGGCATTCTTTCGGCATTCCCCATAAATCAGGATCATGTCCGCTTTTTCTATGTTTGTGAACACCATAATCTTCGCTCTTACCACTACGACTGCTTGCTATGAACTAACACGATCTCGTGGACCTGCTATCAAAACTTGCTCTGCGTAAAGGCAGTTCTGTCAGGCACCTGAGAAGTCTTACATGCCATGGTACTGACGGTCAAGTGGACCACTTGTTAGTTTGTTTACATATTTTCACATGGCCATATCTTCGTTCCTATGTGCAGTAGATGCATGAGACCAACGGCGTTGTGTTTCTCTGTGTGTGCTCTTTTATATTATGCATGTTATTGTATATCATTCCATTTAAAAAAATATGACTTTGCTCCAGATGCCCCATTTATATTATATATATATATATATATATATATATATATATATTAAATTTGTGAGTAATTCGCACAACTTTCAACATGAATTCAAGGTATGTACTGAAAGTAATGAACCGAGTGATATTACACAAAGTCAGAAACCACTATTTTTATTCTACCTATGGTAATATATAATTTAGATCTTCTTGTTACTTTTCCACATAACATACAGATCAGTCAACACATTTAAGCCACCATAACGGCAGCTGGAAAATGCCTCTTTTATAGAAGTCAGTTTCAGCACGACGTAACCACCCGTGAACCTCATCCTTCACCTTGTCATCATTATAAAACTTGGTACCCTGAATGCTGTTCTTCAAGGGAGCAAACAAGTGAAAGTCGGACAGGGCTAGGTCTGGTATGTAGGGAGGATGGGGCAATAGCTCCGAGCCCATCTTTTCAATTTCCTGTACTGTGCACCCAGCTGTGTGGAGACAGGGATTGTCATGTTCCAAATGACATTGTTCTTGTGATAACCAAGAGTATTTATGATGTCCTATATCGCACTGTGTTCAATGTTCAGATAATGTGCAATTTCTCATACAGTTATCCTACCGTCACTTTGGATAAGCTTGTCAATCCGGTCCATGTTGCTGCCCGAGCAAGTTATTTTCGGCCTGTCACTATGAGGCTTATCAATAATGTCTGTGTTGCCATCTCTAAAATGCTTTACCCACCTTTTCACTGTACTGTAACTCATGCAGGCATCTCCATAGAAATTCTGAAAATGCTGATGAATTTCTGCAGCTCCATTTTCACTAGCCAGAAATTCCACGACAGAACACTGATGAAACGGATGGTCTGTGGATGCCATTTTTCTCCTACTGACAGCAAAAGTGTGCATGTGCCAGCATGTGAAGCATGCAGTCAACAACAAATGGCTGTATCTGTCACACGTATGGTTTCAACCGAAATGGTCAAGGCCTGAGAGTAATCGAACCAGGCTCATGATTTTCAGTACGTGCCTTGTATGTAAAAAGAAACAGTAAAATAATTTCCATTTTTTTGGTAAACTGACTTACACCAACACCTGTATATACAGATGCCTCAAATCACCATCAGGATAAACAGGAGCAGCATGTTGTTGTCATAATTCTGTAGAATTTAGAATTTCCTACCGGCCTTCATATATGTTGATACTGCAAGAAGCTTTTACAATACAAGCTACCAACTAATAAATGCTAATTTTTAATATGGTAACAGTTTCATACATCGGATACACATTTCTTCAATTTTACACAAGAAACTACTTACGGAAATAAGTTTCTCCAAGGTTTACAACGTTCGTCGAGGTATTTTCTTTCATCGTGGAATATATTTGACTGGGAAATCGTGTATTTTTCAAAAGAAATATCTCACCGACGCACAATTGCCATTGCTTTCATTTGCCTGCCCTCCGACAACCGGATGCTGCATACGTTTGATGACGTAAGCCCCTGTCAATGTTTCAACCTCCTTTTTTTCTTTTTTTTTTTACTATGCTTGCCTAACGTAACGTAACCTAACCTTATCGGAAATGGTTCGTGGGGCTATCGGTCAGCTACCGTGCATAATGTTTCGTGGGGCTATCCGTGAATGGTTTGTGGGGTTATCCGTGTATGGTTCGTGGGGCTATCCGTCAGCTACCCGTGCATAATGTAAAATTTCCACCGGTGACTAACATGATAGTAGGTATTTTTCGGTGAAGAAGGTTGAAACACTGCATACCCACAACATGAGTCAAGATATGCCTGCCATAACGTGTGTTACGCAATCAAAAAAGGAATTAAAAAAAGCACTCAGAATGTGAAAAATTGTGTTTGTTTTCGTGTAAAAGGCATAATGGCACCTTGAACTATGTTCCGCAATACACAATTGGTAAGTACGAACCATGTGAAACACAAAATATCCGATTTTAATGTGTCTCCGATCTATGAAACCGTTACCTTTTAATATTATGGAATTATGATTATGTGAATGTTACCTCTACATTCTTAGTATGTCTCTTGCTGATGCAACACCATGCTTATTTAGTTTTTATACTTTTATCCACAACTTTTTTTTTAAAAAATCTCCTTTAACCTTCAAACATCTGATGACTAATGAGGTACCCAAATGATTTATGCCCTAGATGCCTTAACACTTTACTGTCGCTAACTCTGATTAACATGCCATTTCTGCTGGCACTACAACTGCTTTTTAGGATTGTATTCAGTAACATTGACACACTGCTTCTCTTGTAGCTGCATTATGCATATTTATTAATTTCCCCATGGTCAACATGATTGTAGGAACATAATAGTGCCAAGTAACTATTTTGTTTACTAGTTTATTGTGGTGGCCACAGTAAGCTGCCAAAAATGAATTGTGTGTAAAATTTCAATTTTCTTTTTTTTAACTATAATTATTGGGAATAAAAATGTATCAATTTGATTTCCCATGAAGGGCCTGTCATTCAGAAAAGAACAAAACCAATCTCAACTCTATGTGAGAACTAGTTCTCCTCCTATGATTTATACATTACATCATGGCACATTTTAAAAGCATGCCCCCGAAAAGGTCCTTGCTATAGAGGGTTGCAGGCAGGAAAGGATATCATACACTAACATTTAACCCTTCATTACTCATCATACCTACATCTACGTTCTGTGGATCACAGTTAGTTTAAATTTCTCCAAGTAAAGGCTAATTACTTTTACAATTTTTGGTTCATTACTAATTACAATTAGAACAACAACAAAAAAAAGGTTTCTGCAAAAAATAAAAATAAAGGTACACTGAAAATGTAGTTTATAAATTAGCAGTGAATGTGGTAACAGGGACAATTGCAAAGGATTCTAGGTTACTAAAGAAAAAAATGGGAACAGAAATACTTACCTACAAGACGACTATGTCTTAGTAGTAACAGCTACTTATAAAGACATTGTTTACGAATTTACAATATGATCTTGCAACATTCCTATTACTTGTAGCTAATCAAGTCCACATTCAAATGTTTATCTTCCAGGATATTTTCTACTTTATAAGCAAGCTTCTTCCCAATATTTCTTGCAACGATCATTATGTATCCCACTCTTAAGGAGAGAGAGTTAAAAGTTTTGCTGAATGTGTACACTAGTGTGGTGCACTGAGCAATTTTTGCTCGAGCCGAAATACAGCATGTCCCGCTTATACGCATAATAAAAGAAAAAATCACAACTTTTTTATTTACCAATATTTTTTGTCCAAACTTTGTACAAACATGTAACAACTCAGAATTTTTTTTACAAATCAAGAAAACTAGCGCACTTCCACATGTGAACCGTTAGTGGTACGGCAAATGTCAAACCGGTTGTCAGCCTCAAGCCACACGTTTTGAAGCATGTGCGGGGTAATGTTGCTTACTGCAACCACAATTCTTTCACGCAAGTGTTGCAAATCTCTAACCGGCGTACAGTAAACTTTGTCCTTAACACACGCCTACAACAAAAAATCACACACTGAGGTCTGATGACCGTGGGGGCCATTCAATAAAATCCGAACCTCTTCCTATCAATTTTCCATTGAAATGCTCGTCCAGGAAGTCTCTAACGAGATTTGAGAAATGAACCAGTTTCACGTAACTGTTTTTCCAATTTCTTTATTGAAATGTACGATGGAACTACTTCTTTAGCACCCAAACCATAACATGCACGAAATCGTCTCTGCCCAAGTGTCACAGACTTCATTTCAGACAACGTTAAACACAAAACACCTTTTCTTGTGGCGACCACATGACGAATGGCTACTGAGGAACTGATAATATCAGTTTTCAAGACATTCTGGCTACTGCGCATACGCAACTACCACTGACAGAGTTGCTAAAAAAAAAATCTGAGTCATTCTTTAAAATGAAACAACAATCACATCATTCTGACAGTTTGTTTAGAAGTTATGAATTTTTTTTTTATTATACGTATAAGCAGGACACGCTGTAGTTCGCATGGAGGATGCTAGATAGCGTACGCAATTTGAGAACTTCTTCACTCGAGTGAATAATGCTCAAACAAGCAAAATAAGCGGTACACACTTGGAAGCCCATTAGTACACGTATAACCGTAATTTGTCTGTGATAGCGAGACCTCAAATATGGACCGTGAAGTGAAATTGAAACTTTAAGCAAACACAGACATTATCTCCATGTTAAAATATAGTTTAGTCTATCTTACCAATACAGTGATACATGAAAATGAAACCGATGATTGCAGGCTGAACGTGACACGACTGATATTTTGCATGTGTGTCTACGATAATTGTTACATTAAAATTATGTTCCATTATAATCAATTGAGAGACTCAAATAAATATGAGCAAGAGAAAGTAGTCCCATGCAATAATCTAGTGTACACTAAGCATTCCATACCAAACACTTAGATTCTTAATCAGAATTAGTGATAAACGAATAGTTAAATATTCAGCAGAATTAAAGCTTCTTATAACTGCATATTTATTTATTACATCTTAAACCATGAGTGGTGTTAGCAGGGGGGAGGATGCATTCCCCCAGTGATCTGGAAAAATGTATTGTGTATGTGGAATGGATACATAGTAGTCAACACAAAACCGTATCTCACATTCCAATAAATGGAAAAAATAGTATAACATATTTACCTTGTTTGACAAATATTTATTCACAATCTTTTCTTTCTGCTTCATTATTTTTAATTTCATTCAAAAAGTATACACAAAAATAACATGTCTTTTATAGCACGATGTAAATATTTTGAATACATGTAACAAGAAGTAGCATTTACATATAGGTATTTGAACATCACACACATAACAGATGTCTTTAATGTTATATTTATATAAAAGAATGTTAACACTCATGAAGAATATATGATCACATACCTGTCAAAGATTTAGAAGCAACAAAATAACTAATTATATATCTGTTGTCTGTGTGAAAGAATGTTGTTCCAGCTGGTATAATGGTAAACATTAATTAGGAATGAAAAGTTGCCGAAGGTATTACTTACATACAGAATATAAATTACCAATCTATATAGTATGTTGTGCTAAATTTGAAATATAGAATGGTAAGACTAGATATTTATAAAAATATACCCTTAGGTACTTTAATTTGAACCAAAAGCCACCAGCATTTTTCTTATTGCAAGTTATGCCCTGTACCAGGTAACTGTGTGGCAGGACCGTGCACAGCGGCACAGAAAAAGGGAAATCGAGTAGGCAGAGCGAAGCACGGAAAGCAGGTAAGTTCAGTAGCCCATTAGGCAATCCCCTTCCTCTCATTATTCATTGGTGGAGCCATCTCGCGACACTACCTGCGCAGATTTGTTCTCGTTCGCCTGCTGCACAGATAGCTGGTACAGGGTATACACTTAACTCAGAACTATTGCAACAAATCACTTAGCATCCAATGACAATGTTCTACACACAAAATCCCTGGTGTTCGCCTACATATACAGGGTGACTGGTAATTAGATGTATTCCCTGAAAGGGGTTAAAGTAGAGACAATTTGCAATAAATTTGACCATATGATACCCCGTCCGAAAATTAGTAGTTTTCGAGATAATCGAGTTTCTATTGTTTTTTCTAAAAATGACAATTTTCCACATAAAAAGATGAATTGAGAAAAAACTGATAATTGTAGGGAACTTATTTAAGCATTTTCTGATAGCTAACAAACAAGTGGTTCGTTTAAAAAAAGTGTTTTCCAAATAACAATCACATGTAAGTACCGGGTGGGTCTAAACTTACAAGTGATGATAAAAAAATGCACTCTTAGTTTACTTGGCAACGTATTAATAACAAAAATGGTATGACACGAACCGTACAAATTACTTAAATTACTTCCTTGAGTCATCAGCTATCCAACAAGGTACAAATGTTGCTGACATTCACATTTGTGTACAAGAAATAATACTTCATTCATCTTCATGTGTATGGAATCAATGAACAATACAATTAAAGAACATTACACGTCTTGCTCAAATTGGGCACTTCCGTTACGAATGCAGGCACGCAGGTTTTTACGGGTCATTTGGTCTCTTAACTCGTGATGTGATGGTGGCCTTGACGTGTTGACCAGCTGTTAAGATCCTCTCCCTGAGCTCTTCTTGCGAGTTTACCGGTGCCTTGTCATGTGGCTCCAAATGTAAAAGTCGCAAGGCGTCAAATCGGGGGATCGAGCCGGCCAGGGAATCGGTCCTCCTCGGCCAATCCATTTCTTTGGGTACTTTTCATCCAGGCACTGTCGCACGCCCAGGCAGAAGTATGGATGGGCGTAATCAACAATCATTTGATCGAGCCATTTTTCCTACCCCAAATCTTAAATGGCATCACTTATGAACATTTTTTGAGGAACGGGATGTCAATGTTTTTGAAGGATGTGCAATAGCTACAAGACGTGACATGATTTATCAGCAAGATGACTGCCCAGCTCGATCCCCCGATCGATTTGACGCCTTGCGACTTTTACATTTGAAGCCACATGACAAGACACCGGTAAACTCACAAGAAGAGCTCAGGGAGAGGATCTTAACAGCTGGTCAACATGTCAAGGCCACCATCACATCACGAGTTAAGAGACCAAATGACCCGTAAAAACCTGCGTGCCTGCATTTGTAATGGAGGTGCCCACTTTGAGCAAGACGTGTAATGTTCTTTAATTGAATTGTTCATTGATTCCATACACATGAAGATGAATGAAGTATTATTTCTTGTACACAAATGTAAATGTTAGCAACATTTGTACCTTGTTGGATAGCTGATGACTCAAGGAAGTAATTTAAGTAATTTGTACGGTTCGTGTCATACCATTTTTGTTATTAATACGTTGCCAAGTAAACTAAGAGTGCATTTTTTTATCATCACTTGTAAGTTAGACCCACCCGGTACTTACATGTGATTGTTATTTGGGAAAAACTTTTTTTTTAAACGAACCACTTGTTTGTTAGCTATCAGACAACGCTTAAATAAGTTCCCTACAATTATCAGTTTTTTCTCAATTCATCTTTTTATGTGGAAAATTGTCATTTTTAGAAAAAACAATAGAAACTCGATTATCTCGAAAACTACTAATTTTCAGACGGGGTATCATATGGTCAAATTTATTGCAAATTGTCTCTACTTTAACCCCTTTCAGGGAATACATCTAATTACCAGTCACCCTGTATATGAATACATGTTTAATTCATGAATACTTCAGAGTTTCTCCTGCAATAATCTACACATGCAATTACAACAAGAACAGAACAGTTGCATTTTTTTCTTGCAGAGAGAAATATAGATTGTCCTCACGGTTCCATGGCATCTTTATTTCTTCTTAGTTTTTTAATTTCTCTTGTCTGACCTTGATCAAAGAACCAATGGAGGGGTTTGTTAATATTACCAATTCATGAAAATTCATACAATACTAGAAATGAGTGAATCCGTGTTGGGAAATAGTTATGGTTGTGATATATATATATTGATGCAAAGAACAAATTTAATAAAATGAATAATGGTAGAGAAATGTGTTTCAAGTTGTACATTTGTTCAGTATTGTTCAATTAACAAACATTTGAGCCCATACTGATGTAAACATTATTTTCGACTTAAATTCTGTACATTCCGCACAGCCACATAAACTTAATTGTTCCTTTGCTTTATTTTCTTCCTTTTTTATTCTTGAAAGTCTTACATCAGAAAATATTGTTCCTGTACTCTGATCATTAATTATTTACCAACAATTATTTACAATAAAACTACAGTAGCATTACTCAAAATAATTTATTGCTTTGGCAACATTTTCTGACCAAACTGGCATCAACAAAATATTCCTTTACAAAGATCACATACAAAACTTCTGCTGCACTGAAGAGAAGTGTGCATTCACCTTAACACATGCATTATAATTTAGCTTTGGTACTTGGCTAAAGCTTAAAAAATGATTTAATAAAAATGCATAAAGCGTATGACACTTTAAATAACATTTCCAAACTCACGATTTCGAGTATTCTGCATATCGTATTTAAATCAAAACAATTACAACAACTATAAATTACACTCATCGAAAATAAAAGCTTAAATAATATGTTACTGAATTGAATGCTAGAACTAACTATCATTGTTCACGTTTCCGCAGGAAGTCATTCACCATTTTATATGCAACACCTGCAGTGAGGCAGAGAACTACAGCAGACTGTGCCATGACCCTCATCTGCATCAAATAGATTGAAGTTGACATCTCCCCCCTGTGTCTATATTTATATATACCATAGCCTACAACTGCAGTCAATCCTGCTATACCTGTAAAATACAGAAATTACAAACATAAAAAAAAAAAAGAAAATTGAACGTATTAATTACTTTAATCTAGGGCTAAGCCGATATCGATGCTGATGTATCGGTATCGGCCGACACTGGTGGTATCGGTCGGATTTTATCTACCAATACTTTCCAACATTTTGGTATTTTGCAGGTCCGCGAAAATGCCACGCAACACTTTTGAGGAGTCTATTTATCCTGGAAATTATGCAGATTTTGAAGTTTCCATTTATTTTCCACTAATATTGTGTTTTGTGATTACATAATAGGTATTTTAATATTCTGATGTAATTTGTGAATATTTTGAAACAAAAAAAAAAATGATGCTTATGACGGGAGTGGAAAACTTGCCCATTAATATTAATCACAATTTTTAATTGTTACAATTTTCAAGTATTGGTATTACTGGGAATCGGCATCAGTAGTATCGGCTCAGCCCTGCTTGAAAAAAATATATATTCAATTTCATGATGGTGTATATTATAGTCATGCGTCCAGTTTCATCCGGAGAGATTAATTTTCATCTATTCTGTTGAATTCTAAATTGGTTGCATGCAATTCTAAGCTGTGTTGCTTTTTTATTGTTGGCAGCTCTTACAAGTTGGCAGATTTTACAATGTCATCAAAATAGCAGACGCTCAATCATAAAATTTTCATACAAGATATGTTTCTTTGTTTGCCTTCTACTAGATATCTTAGCATGAAATCATGTAATAAATTTAAAAATACTCTAAGACATTTTAGGTTGTAGAATTTTTTCAACTCTTTGGGGGAGGTACACAAATATTCAGTTTTAAATTGAAAAAAGCTAATGAAGAATTACTTCTGAACTATTACATGTGTCACACATAAATATTATTAATGAAATAGAACCATGGAGGGAGAAAAAAATAGTTTCTACGTTCTTAGTACACATTCATAAACGTAGATCATACATGAACAAGCACTACATTTCTCTGTGTGTGCATTGTTTATTGTTTTATTACATCAAAACCAATCACTGATAACATTTAATATTCAACAATATCTTTTTCCAAGCAATACACAATTAATAATAATTCTCACATTGAATAAATCTATTGACAAATGGTAAAGTAAGATACACATGATATCTATAATATATTTATCTAATGAGAAGGAAGTACGAACCACCCACCAGTATCAGTTGTAGGTAAAATAAATTGTGGCAGAGGAAGTGAGTGTTTGACATGTGAAGTTGTAAGATCCGGTGTGAAAATATAGTTGGTATGGTGAAATATTCTCTTATGAAGCTTCTGGAAAATTGTGAGTGGTAGGGTGTTGTGGGTGAGTGAGTGGGGCAGTGTGGGAAGAAGAGGGGAGGGGTTGGGAATGAAGATGAGGGGTGGAGATGGGGTTAGTTGGGAAAGTGGCAGAGTTGCCTTACTCAGGCCATGCAATGTGGTTGCACTCATGGCTGATATGTATGCCTCCTCCCATCTTTTCCACACTGAGGTGTTGGTGGATTGAGGTAACGGCTGGATAATCACTACCTAGAAACAGTCGTAACACAAAAGTTGACTCGTGTATCACATCTTGTAGGGTGTGAAATCAAATGTATGAATATGCAAAGTGTAAAGAAGCGTATGTATATATGTGTGGTTCATCTTTCAAGAGAAATGTCATTTGAATGTTAAAGCTCCATCAAGTTTCAAATTTAAATATTTTAATGAAAAGTAAGAAAATAACTGAAATTGGGTGTAGACTAATTGCCCTAGAGAGATGAGTGATATACCTTTGTACGTGGAATAAACCAGAGATTCAGACTATATGAAATTTATGCAAATTTGGCATATATGTGGCGGGGGCCAACTCTCAAAATTCCAAAATTTCGGAAAAAAAATTTGGTTCCCCCACCTTCCCAAGAAAAAAGTACATGACAGCATCGACATGCACATGGTTTTGATTGATTTGTTGTTGCTAATCGAGACTGGACCTGCAGTTTAAAGTGGGATCCGAACCACTTGTGCCTTCACCGGGTATCGAACCCGGGACCCCTTGATTACAAGGCGACGACGCTACCACTGCGCCATCGGGGAGGCTCGACATACACATGGAAATGATTGCTGACATGTAAGGAACACAAAAATATTTGCATTATTATCATATGACCAATGTAACTTGAGTTGTACCCCCAAAAGGAATGGTTGGCACGCCACTGATTCAAGCTTCAAAATGCAGCGGTACCTTGAAATGACTTTAGCTCAGAGACTAGTTGCCCTGCAGATATGAACGATATACCATGTACGCAGAATGAATCACAGATTCAGACGATATATAATTTATGCACATTCGGCGTATATATGGAGGAAAAAAGGGGGGAAATCCCCTGAAAATACTTTTTTGTTAAAAAATGGGATTTTGCCCGCCCCCTGAAAAAAAGGATATGAAAAGTTCAAAATAAAAGCTAAAGGTAGTGTTCCCCTGTGCATAGCACCATGCCATGAAGGCGTATAGGGGGTGTGGGGGTAACGCCCCACACTTTCTTGATCCGGTCGTGAGTGGGGGTAATGTGATCAGCATCACACCCCTGCACATAGAAATTATCGTTGGCATGTAAGAAACAGAAAAATATTTGCATCATTGTTGTATGACCAATGTAACTTGAGTTGTACCCCCAAAAGCAATGGTCGGCACGCCACTGATTCAAGCTTCAAAATGCAGCGGTACCTTGAAATGACTATAGCTCAGAAACTAAATGCCCTAGAGATATGAAAGATATACCGTTGTACGCAGAATGAATCACAGATTCAGACGATATATAATTTATGCACATTCGGCTTACATATGGAGGGGGAAAGGGGGGAAATCCCCTCAAAAATACTTTTCTTAAAAAAATGGTGTCCCCCACGAAAAAATGTCAAAATGCACAAAATGCAAAATGTATGCAAATTTTGCATATATATGGAGGGGGAAGGGAGAAAACCCCAAAAAATTATTTTAAAAAATTGTCATTTCACCCAAAAAATGTCCTCGCACTTGGGCACAAAACGACACCTACGCACAACATTCACGGATGAAAAGCTAGAACGCAGTGAAAAATGAGCGCCGATTCTTGCAGCTGCTTGAAATTCTATTTTTAGACCATGCAGGGTAACCCCTGTCGCAACTTGTGGACACTTGTGCTAAAAAAAACAAAGGTTTCCTTCAGCGCACTTCGAAATTCCATTCTCACAATGCAGATTCAACAACCAGTCTTCCCCCTCCCCTGCTTGCGCACTCACGAAAAACTTTCATTTTGACATTGGATACTGATAAACAAGCTTCCTTCGAATGCAGTTCACAGGCGGGAGTGAAAAGTATTACTTTAGAACAACAAAGCTGGTCTTCCTTTGTCGGCAAAAATTTTCCCTTGAAAAGAGACGCAAAAGAGAAGTCCCTTTTCCCGCCTTTTCCCCTCCATTTTCATGAAGACAAAAAAAAAATGCAAAAAAACATATCTGTTAAATACATGTGTTAGGACCAATATAAAAAAAATCGAAATTCTAGCCAAAAATAGAAACTTTATAACGTATGGCATGGCATGGTGCTAAGCACAGGTGAGCACTTTACCTTTTTTTAAAAACTTTCACATCAATCAAACCTATTTAATCAATCTATCTAAGAGTGGCTAGTTACCTATTGGAAAAAGTGGTGCTTCTTGCGATTTCCTTAATAATTTGCTGTCCGGAGTTTCTGGCTCCTGCATAAATGCAAAGGGTGATTCTTCACCTTTTTTTGATCCCATTCTGTTGATCTGTAATGAAAAATATATGCTCAGATAAAGTACAATTTTATTTATACACAAAACCAAATTACATGTCTGAAATTACTAAAACTAAGACTGTGTGCCATCTTTTGACAAGTAATTTAATTACCCGAAAATTTATCTTATTCAATTTGAGGGAAAAGTAATAGACAAATGTAATTTCAAACCAAATTATGTGCTATTTCTAAACAGCTCTGACACAATTAGCACTAGGGAAAGATTTTATCTATTTTCATCATAAATACACAGAATGTTAATCATCATTGCAGAATCTTCAACATGGATGGGATATACTACTGGTAGTTTTTTTTAAAAAAAAGTCACATTGTTCATTACCTTCATGATGAAAGTTTTCAATGGAGCCAGTATGAAGCACAATTCCTGATAATTCCAACAGAAAACAGCTGTTTTTTGCATGTCACAAACATCAAATGTTTCCCCAATTACTGTTGCTATTTACAAATATTTCAAATAGACCAATACTGGAAAGGTAACTTAGTGTGATGCAAGTTCCTAATGCTGAATAATATGTCTTCATTATATGTCCTGCATACATGTATAATGTACACTGTGTTCATTTGCTTTTCTGGTTACATTTTGCATTAATATATAAAGCAAACTTGCATTAACATTTCTGTCAAACTCCGCCCTTATATTAAACACCAAGTAAAACCTCTACTTTTATATAGTTACTGATTTCTTTAACGTTTTGGCACATAAACATATGTGATTTCATAAGTGCACTGAATGAATTAAAATGAATTGGATAAAATTAAATCATTCATTGCTCTTGTCAAAAACACATGTATAAATCTTGAAACATCAACCAAATATAAAAGTATCAACCACAAAATGTAAATTTTTGTACAATGATAAATGACTGGTTACACAGCCTCTCCTACATTATTGAAGCAGTATGAAGGGTTATCCGGCTTATTTTCTATTCACGTGAGGAACACCATTAAGAATTTAGGGAGCTTTAACTTGCAAGCATCATAATTTCCGCAACTTACTTTTGGAACTAATTTAATAGTTTCTGCACTGTCCCTACATCCCTGAAGCACCCACATTACATTCAGAGAGGTTCATATGATTTATACGGTGTACAGTTTTAGAAGCGATATTGGGCAGGGCCACGTGGAGCATGTCCATGGCGACCAGCCAATGGCAGGAGTGCAACGTTGTACAGTTAGGAAACTGCGGCACACAAGTTAAATGAATGATGTGTTCTGTATATTTCTTTCAAGCAAAAAGTTTTCACAAAACTCACCACTTTAAGATGGGACAAGACATTTTGAACCTGACTGTTGAAGTCCTATAAATTTCCGTTGCAAACAGCTGGAGTTATCCTTTCTCGAATGAACACTGGGAAACAACACGTCTTAACACTCACACAATGAATGACCCTTTCATTTTCCTTCTGTCTGTTTTCCGTTGCCACCATGTTGACATAGCGGAATTCTAAAAGCGTACACCATATAACAGCCAACACAATAGCAATCTGCATTCCCTTTACACAACCTACAAAAAGCATCCAGTAATTAAAAGGAAATTTGGTGCCGATGACCTTCAGTGAGAAAGTACACAATTGTACTTCATATGAACATTTTCTGAACAAAGTAATGAATATTTTGTGTGATATGTATCCTGTATCATGTCATAAATTTTATGTTTTTGTTAAGTTAGTGTGTGTCCACATGACTTTATATTGTTAAAAAAAATGGTGAAAGTACTCCAGGATACAACAAGTTGAATGACTCATTCATGAAAATTCTTTTTGCCCCTGCAACTATGTAGCAGGAAATGCACATGTTCAAGAAAAATGTATGTATAATTCTTGATTATGGTTTACTATTAGATGCAACTGATTTTATTTTGTTAGGAGTGTTAGATTTAATAGTTTGTAATTTTACATTTCATACTGTTAGAATTTTTGCATGTCTACAAGCAATGATATTAGGTAACAGTTTCGTATATCGGAGTCACATTTCTTCATTTTTACAGAAGAAACTACTTACGGAAATGAGTTTCTCTAAGGTTTCCAACGTTCGTCGAGGTATTTTCTTTCATCGTGGAATGTATTTGACCGTGAAAACATGTATTTTTCAAGAGAAATATCTCACCGACGCACAATTGCTATTGCTTTCATTTGCTTCCTCTACGTGAAACGGAGGCTGCGTATATTTGATGACGTAACACCCTGTCAGTGTTTCCAACCCCTTTTTTAAACTATGCTTGCCTAACCTAACCTTATCGGAAATGATTTGTGGGGCTATCCATCAGCTACCCGTGCATAATGTACAATTTGCACACGTGACGAACTCGATAGTAGGTATTTTTCGGTGAAGAAGGTTGGAAACACTGCATACTCACAACGGTACTCAAGTTGTGGCTGCCATATTGTGTGTTATGGAAGCGAAAATAGGAATAAAAAAAATTACTCTTTATGTGAAAAATTGTGTTTGTTTTCGTGTAAAAAGCATATAGGCACCTTGAACTATGTTCCGCAATACAGAATTGGTAAGTACGAACCATGCGAAACACAAAATATTCGACTCTAATGTGTCTTCGATGAATGAAACTGGTACCTGATATTATGTTAAAAAATGGCAAAAGTGCTCCAGAATATGAGGAATTTGATCACACTTTAGGGCTAAATATCTGTTATTTGTGGTTTTCATATACGAGGGCTATTTTTTTTAACCTCCGATGGTGCCGCCAGCTGGCCCATGAAACGCTAGGAAGCAGGGCATCACGCAACGTGATTGGCATCCCCCTTGCCACTACCGCCACCACTTCAGTTGAAGCTGAGCGTCGGGTGCGTAGAGCTGTCTGCTACAATCGACTCTCCCGCCAAGTGTGAGTGTGAGGTGTGTTACTGGTTGACTTTATGTAGCTGGGGAACACAATCAATGCGGCAGCATACTGTGAGAGATTGAGCAGACTACGCAGAGCCATCCAGAACAAACGGAGAGGCATGCTGTCTTCAGGGATCGTCTTGCCTCATGACAATGCCCGACCACATGTTGCTGCGTCAACCCAAGACCTTCCTCAATGATTCCACTGGGAAGTGCTTAATCACCATCCCTGACCTGGCACCAAGTGACTTCCACCTTTTCCTGCTATAGACCTGGCTCAACAGACAGGCGGCACCTTTTTTTGCAGAGGGTATTGGAAAGCTGGTGCATCGGTACGATAAAAGTCTGAATCTTCTTAGTGATTAAATTGGAAAGTAGACTATACATGTACGTAAATTTTGTCAATAAACCCATTTTGCTATTCACTGTGGTTTTGATTTCATGCCCTATCGGAGGTTGAAAAAAAATAGCCCTCCTATAAAAATAAATTTATATTTGTTAAAACAGAAATGTGTCATTTTTTAAAAAAAAAAAGTTGAAATTTTTGAAAGTGTACGGACTGTCACAGTCCTGTTAATTTTTTGACTTTATTCAAAACTGGTAAGCCTCTGTACACCTCTAGAAAGAAAATTTATCATGTATCAACTTGAAAATTACGTCGAAATTTTTTTTAATCGACAGATTTCAATGTTTTACGTAATGTAAAAGAGGAAAGCACAAATAACGGAGATATTTGATCCCAAAGAATTGCCAACCTAAGTCAAAACCTGTAATTTCGAAGCTTTTTGTTACTAAAAATCTGTTTGTATGTACACTAAAATAGCAAAAGAACCTGCTGAAAATACCTATCAGTACCAAACCTTACTACGTAAAATTATAGCTGCTGTTGTGGAAACACTTGCGCTAAGCCTTTTGGCTGTTCTGCTTCACAGTAAAGTAACGTACTAAAGCAACAGACATACTTTACTTCACAATAACACATTTCCGAGAGCTAAAATGAACTGAAAACATTCATAAATAACAAAGTCTTCATAAACCATGCAAGGTATTTCACTTTCTCTTGGGAGTACAGAGGGTCAAGGGTACCGAATATGCTTTACATGAACATTTTCTGTTGTTTTATAGCTCACAGAGATATGAAATAATGAGTTAATTTGTGTGACATTATTACCTTTCATACAGAATATAGATCAGTTCAAATTCTGTGCATAAAAAAAGAAACAATAAACACCAACCATGTAAATGAAAGTTACATTATATTATTACAAATCACTTCTGCTCATAAGAATATTTACATGATCAAGTGAGAAATTTAAGTTTTGGTGCTCATACCTTCATCCTGTTTACCTTATATGTATACATGCACACACAAGAGAATGAAAGAAGACCAAGAAAAAAATTATAGAGAATGTGGGAGAAAGAAAAAAAAAGGAGAGAAAAAGATGAAGAATAAAAGCAGACATGGAAAGAACCACCACCTTCGCAGCCATGCCACCAAAGTATAGACCACCCTTACAAAATTCTCTGGCAATGCTATCCTCTAACTAGACTAGATAGATAGATAAAGAAAACTAAAAAGAGAGAACGGAATTTGGTCTTTATTGGTAGTGTAATGCACATGTGGTTTAGAAATGACTGTGATTATGAAAATGTCTAAAATAATTTTGAGATCAAGAGTTTGTCAGGAGCGAACCTGATTCAAATAGTAAACCTGTATGTAAGCGATTTTATTTTACACAAAAAAAAAAAAAAATACGAGAGTACCCCTGGAATACGATGGATTCCACTTGCATTGTCACATTTTGAACAAAGTATCTCCGTGTTATAGTTTCCGTGTCTTCAAATAAATTCTAAGTTACATAAAACATAGCACTCTGCAGATGGAAAAAATAACTTAATTTTCATGGAGGATAGATACACTCCGTCGCTGACACTTTTTCAGTTATTATCTTTACGAAACAGTTTGTTCCTCAAACGGCTGTATGACTATTACCGCGTGAAACAACGAATTACATACATAACGAATATACCAGATGGCGCCAACGAGTGAAGACGTACTTTTATCAGCTCCTCTCAAATTGGAGACAAAATATGATGATAAATGTGCAAAGTGTAAAAGATCTGTAAAAAATGGAATTCTTTGCGACATGTGTGATGAATGGTTACACTTTAAGTGCGGCAACTTGAATGCCGATGAAGAAATCGACCAAAACAGTGAATGGTTCTGTCCGCAATGTGAAAACGGAGAAAAAAGTGTTGAAAATGAGGAACTCCCGAATCTTTTACAGGTAGTGAATCTACTGCAAAGTGATATAAAGGAGTTAAAAAATGAAAATGAAGCCCTGAAAAACAGACTAGAAGCTATTGAAAAGGCAAAGGAAATAACAAATTCTACATCCTCATGGACTCAAGTGGTTAGGAAATCAACAAAGAAAAAACATCACATCGATAGCATAAATTTCGAGAGTAAAAACAGATTTTCTACACTACAAGATTTCCAGACTGAAGAAATACATCCAGAAACTAATTCAAGAACGTACAGAAGAAATGTGAAGTCAAAAAACACAACCACAAACATCTCGAAAATAAAAAAATCGAGTGTTAGTCAACCAGAAGTGATCATCTATGCTGATAGTCATGGCAGAGGAATGGCAGAAAAAGTGAAGAGTCAGCTAGGCGATGTTTCAGTGTTAGGTTTTGTCAAGCCAGGTGCAAAAATTGGGCACATTGTAAGTAGCCTAAAACCTCAAAACAAAGAAATCAGCAGCTGTGTAGTGCTAATGGCAGGTTCAAACAATGTAGCATGCAATGAGGGTCACGATGTGATATATACATTGGAAAAGAAACTACCTGAAATAAGAAACTCTAAAGTGATCATAGTTAATATACCAACGAGATACGATCTCATACCGGAATCTTGTGTTAATGTGGCCATAAAAGAGACAAACAAGAATATCAGACACCTGTGCAAAAACTTTAGTAATGTCGATATTGTTGATGTAAGCAGGCTAGAGAGAAACAATTTCACAAATCACGGCATGCATCTGAACCGATCTGGAAAAGAAAAGGTGTCAAAAGCAATAGGTACGGTGATAACTGAATACATTATAAACCAAAGAAGAAAGTGCAATCCTATTGAACTGAAATGGCACCCCATAAATAATCAGGGAAGTGAAGTGGTAAATGGAAAGAAATATAGTGATGTGGTAAATAGCGGAAAAGTCTGTCTTGTGATGAATGGTGAAAAATGCAGTCAAATGGTAAGTGATAAAAATGGTAGTGAAGAAAATGAAGATTACAGTCAAGTGAGAAAAGATGAAAAAGACAAGGAAGTGGAAAATGATAAAAGAGTTAATGTAAAACAAAAAGAACCATCTGCACGAACATCCGATAGAATAAGGAGTGTTCCGGGCAAATTTAAAGATGATTTTTTATTGTAAAATGTAAAAATGCAACAAATATTGTAAATGTTAAACCTAAGGAACAAGGTCTTACACCCAATAGTTTCTCTCAAATGAAAAAGAGAGTTATACAATGCAATATTGTGCATCTAAACATTCAAGGTATTACAGGCAAAGTGTTAGATTTAGAAATGCTCCTAACCGATGAATGTTTAGATGCACATGTACTGTGTGTTACTGAGCACTGGCTGTCCAAAGATGAAATTACTTACCTTCAAATTCCAAATTTCCACCTAGCTAGTTTCTCATCAAGGTCTCTAATAAAACGAGGGGGAACAGGCATATTTACAAAAAATGATATAATTGCCAAACAAATTGTCCCCAAAACTGTGAGACCTATAGAAAAACATTTTGAAGTTAGTGTTGTACGTCTTGCACAATACAATTTAATAATAGTATGTTGCTACAGAACGCCTGATGCAGACTATACAATATTCATAAAAAATCTGTCAGTATTGTTAGATGAATTAAAAAGTTATACATGTGAAATTTTGGTATGCGGGGACCTAAACATTGATTTTCTAAAAAATACAGGACGGAAACTGCACTTTGAAGCCACAATAAACACTTTTGGCCTAAAGCAAATTGTAACTACACCCACGCGCATAACGAAAGAGACACTCTCCCTCATAGACCACATGTTAATAAGTGTACACTCAAAAGAGTTTCAATGTGAAAACATATCAGTCCACTTCTCCGACCATGAAGCACAATTTTTATGTCTCACATGTAAAAGAGAAGCTACTGAATATCATAGAAAGCCACTAAAAATGCAGAAACGTAAATATGATGAAGGTTCTATACTCATGTTTATTGGAAAACTAAACAGCGAAAATTGGGAAGATATTTATAACTTACCTTCCACAAACGAAAAATTTAATCTCTTTCTGAACAAAATTATCTTGTTACACAATGAATGTTTTCCACCTAAACAAGTAAACATATCCACCGAGTGTAAACCATGGGTCACAAACGGAATCAGAATCTCAAGTAGAAAACTAAAAATGCTCCATTCTGAAAGTAAGGTGAATCCCAATCCATCTTTTCTGAAATATTACAAGAGGTATAAGCAAATATATAAAAATGTACTCCACCAATCAAAAATTAATCATAATGACCGTAAAATCAATAATTCAAACAATAAATGTAAAACAATGTGGGAAATTATAAGAAATGCATCAACAAAACACCAATCTTTAGGTAATAATATGGTGATATGCATTAATGGAAAAGAAGTCCAACATCCCCCTAATATTGCGAATGCTTTCAATGAGTATTTTGTAAATGCAGTTCCAAATAGAAGGAATGGGTTTATGGCTGCTCCAGAAGAATGTTCTACACACATAACAGTGAATGACAAATCCTTGTTCATTTCCCCCATTACTGAACAGGAATTAAAGATAATCTTCAGGCGTATAAAAAACAAACGATCTTCCGGCATTGATGAAATACCAGACTTCCTAATTAAGAAATGTTATAGTTCCCTATGTCAACCATTACTACATATAATAAACAATTCCATCGAACAGGGTATTTTCCCAGACAGGCTAAAAATAGCTGTTGTTAAACCATTACTGAAGAAAAATGACCCAAAGGATTTATCAAATTACAGGCCCATTTCCCAACTCTCAGTCTTCTCAAAAATTATTGAACATGCAATAATGATGAGAGTAGAAAATTTCTGTAGTAAACACTCAATCTTAAGTTTGTCGCAGCATGGTTTTAGGTCCAAACGAAGCACAAAAACAGCGTTAGCAGACTTAGTAGAATGTGTCACACAATCTCTGAATAATTGTAATCACACGGTAGGAGTCTTTTGTGACCTATCAAAAGCTTTCGATTCTGTAAATCACGAGATATTGCTGTGGAAACTTCAAAAACTTGGTATTCGTGGACTACCACAAAAGTGGTTTCAATCTTATCTTACCAATAGAAAGCAAATTGTAGAAATCGCTCACACCACAGCAAAAGGATACGTAACACATCAACACTCCACCATGAAAAGTGTAACATGTGGGGTGCCTCAGGGAAGTATTCTTGGCCCTCTTTTGTTTCTTATGTACATAAATGATTTACCAAATGTTATACCTGAGGCAAATGCAATATTATATGCTGATGATACAAATATTATAGTAACAGACACTTCCAAAGATGCTCTACAATCTAAGGCTAATAACGTATTAAACAAATTAGATGACTGGTTTTTAAATAATAATCTACTCCTCAACAGCAAAAAAACAAATTACATTACATTTTCTACAATCCAAACCAGAAACCAAATAAGCCTCAATCTAATATCTGGGAATACACAACTAGAGCCTAACAAAAATTCAAAATTTCTGGGTATCATTCTGGATGAACACCTTAGCTATACAGAACACATAAACACGCTACAATCAAAATTAAGTAGTGTGTGCTATGCCCTTCGAGAAATGGTAGACATCTCAAGCACCCAAACTGTAAAGTGCCTTTATATGGCAAACTTTGATGCTTTACTAAGATACGGGATTATGGTTTGGGGTAACAAGGGCCACTCCAATGTCCTTTTTATGCTTCAAAAAAGAGCTATAAGAATCATAGCTGGAGTAAAGAAAACTTATTCATGTAGAACTCTTTTCCGTAAACTTAATGTGTTAACTCTCCCCTGCATATACATTTATGAATGCTTAATTTATGTTAAGCAAAATATTTCCAACTTTGCCACAAATGAGGAAATACATGGCCTAAACACAAGAAATAAAGACAAACTTCACATAAAACACTGCCGCCTCAACTTATGTAAGAAAGGTCCCTTAAACTCTTCCATAGATCTCTACAATAAACTACCACAAGATGTGAGGAAAGAACCAAACTTGATGATATTCAAGCACAAGATAAAATCAATGCTTCTGAAGCATGTTTTTTATTCTATAGCTGAATACATGGAAGCGGCTTTTACATAAGACAAATGTACATAATGTAGTATAATCACATATTATTCTTGTAAAATTAAATGTCAAATGAAAGTGGGTAATTAGTATATCTTCTCATGTTATATTTTTTTGTGATTTTGATATAATAGCAGAGTAAGACCCAATTTTTTACAATTTTTGGCTATATATTTTGTATTTGTAAAATCTATTAATGTACCTGTATTGTAATGTAAGTATTGACATGTCCTATATTACCATGTACTGTAATTTGTACACACCGGTAGTCCTTGGACGCAAATAAACTAAACTAAACTAAACTAAACCATATTAATGCGAAACTTATCCAGTACTGGATAAGTCATAGGAATTGTTAAATAAGATAGCTTTCAGCTCGTACATTTTGGTTCTTATAGAATTTATGTTTTTACCAAGGCACTATTAGTAGATTATACATACAAATTTCAACGAAATTACACAAAAGTGTGAAACGAAAGATAGGCTAAAACTAGAAAGCATAGCTAGAAAGTATTTTTTTTTCAAATTTTCGAAATGTTTCTTCTCATTCATTGTTCGAACATCATTTTTACGTACATCATGCATATTTATCCGGCTCCCTGACCTTTTTCATACACACAAACCTACTTACCTACTTTCGGGATACCTTCCTTCTCCTTGCTCAACAAATAGGTCAAGGTCGCGCTGGAATTAGGAATCCTCAACAATCAATTCTTCCTTAATTAATTACTGCTATACTAAATATCTTCATTTCCTGTTTCGTTAATGTAAATTGTTTCCTAATCTAGGTTTGCAAAACCACTTCAGCACATTACGTCAGTTCCATAGAACGGAATGACGTAAGAGATCGTTCAATTGCTCAGTGTTGCCAATGCCCGACACCAATTACCAAAAGTTTGGTAAAAGATAAATGAAATGATAGCTATCTTGTAAAAAAGGTAAAAAAAAGGTAAAGTGCTCCCCTGTGCATAGCACCACGCCATGAAGGCGTATAGGGGTTGTGGGGGTAACGCCCCACACTTTCTTGATCCGGTCGTGAGTGGGGGTGATGTGATCAGCATCACGCCCCTGACCGCCTTTACCCCCCCCCCAGGGTTTCCCCCAGGTACCCATGTTATTCGACGCTGGGTGGGCGCCGGGGCCGCTTCCATCGTTAGAAAAGTTCTCGGATTTGAACCGGCCGGGGATCGAACCCGTGACCTTTAGCATGGTAGTCAGACGCGTTACCGACTTTTTATTTTTTTTTTTTATTTTTTTTTTTAAAAGGAAAGCCCCTATACGGAAGCTTCCCCCATCACACTTCATTCACTCATATCATTTCATTCATATTTCAATTTCAAGACTTTTCAGGACAGACAATCACAAACATCCATGGCCGAGCCGGGAATCGAACCCGGGACCCCTGGCGTCGTAGCGCGATGTGCTAACCACTTCGCCACAGGGGCCGCCCTACTGAGCCACCGCGGCCACCTGATCTATCTTGTGTGAAGTAAAATATTATTTGTTTTCGTTTAACATAAAACTATGGTAAATACCATATCGTAGCTACAATCATATTATTGGGAAGCAGAGCCAGCTATACCTTAGGTGCGTGTGTGTGGGGGGGGGGGAGAGGCAGTCACTCATCTAGAAATAAAGAGCATTCCCTGAAATTCACTAAGAGACTCGGCGGCATGCTGCCCGGCATCAGCGTTTGTCTTTCCGGTGAACGGGTCAGCGACAGTCGCTAGAGTCGGCTACTAAAATTACAGTTTTCATATTGTGTACTAACCTTGACTACAGAAGGTGTTGAAAATGATATCCCTCTGCTGCAACACATTCCTGGCATCTCCGAAAGAAATTGGCATTTACACGTGCAAATTCGTCTACTGTAATTCTCCCGATTTTTCGTACAATACTCTCTTTTAACTCACGGATGGTGTGCGGATTGTCTTTGTATACTATATTTCCCCATTTTTCTTTCCACTTTTATTCAGAACTGACCCTGTTACTCTAAACTTTTTTACGAAGTTTAATATAAGCGACTGTCGCGGACCCGTTCACCGGGAAAGACAAGCGCTGATGCCGGACCGCTTTCCGCCGAGTCTCGTAGCGAATGTCAGGGAATGCTCTGTATAATTCTTGGGGGTCCGAACCAAGTGTCTCAAAACAATAATAATAATGTTTAAACTAAAATAACTATAATTATATTAAATTAATTAAATAGTATTGATTAAAATGTTCAAATTAATATTATATTTTTTACATGAATTGGTTAAAGGATGTTATAAGAATAGTGATATAACAGCACATCTTCATTATCTAGCTTCTCCATGTAGGAAGTGAGGAACTTTCTACAGTTCATTTGTATCTATTTCCAGTTCTCTGCTTTTTAGGAGTTTAATGCGTGTTATAAAATTGTGAGCGCAATGTACGAACAATTGCCTAGGTTAGCTACTGTCAAGAGTTGACTGCTCTCGCTCGCTCAGCCTCAGCACGGTTACAGGCTTTTCTGTTGCTCGCTGAGGAATCTCAGCGGTCTTCTTACGGACAGATGGATGAGGAGAGGGAAGGGGCAGTGAAGAGAGGGGGTTAAGGTTCCGAAGATCAGTGAGCACCGAGGAACCAGCAAGACTTTCCTCATAATCAGCGATGCCAACCCCATCAAAATGGTACTAAACCAAGCACAGTTTGACAGGCCCGTAGCCAGAATTGATCTCCAAGGGGGGCTCACGGGTTATCAGGGGGCTTTGTAAATCAACAAAATTTTTCCAAAGTTTAACAGTGTTAAATTAAGGTAAATTATGTGTGTGGGAGGGAGGAGGGTCATTAAGTTACATAAAGTTTAGAAATACTACATTTTTCTATATCTTTTAAAATATCACTTGAAGTGTTAATTGGCTGCCACTGAAATCATCCCTTACTATACACTCCATACTACGTTTGATGGTACAGATATCACACAACAAAAAAGGGGCAATATTCAATCATAGTACCTAGCGTACATTCCACTCCCCGACAGAAACAATAAAACTCCCCTTCGTTCCCAAAACTTGGGAGCTGTTAGCCTTTGACGAGGATGCGGAGGGAATTTGCATAATGGCATCAAAGTCACAGATTTCTGTATAAATGGGAGGTTGCAACAGGGGCAACGAAGGTACAGATAAAGAAGCTCCCCTGTGAGGGAACTTTCTGAAGTCTAGAGAAGAGAATCTCCTAAATACTTTCCGCTACTAGACTTCTTATAAATAAGATGAACGAATGTAATAGCTGCTGTTCATGCTCCCTGAATTTATCCTTCACCAAAGTTGTGAACAAAATAATATCGGCTGTCTACATATTCACTCTTCACTGCAAACAAATTACACACAATAGTTTTACCTAATGTCAAGGGGGCTGACCTCAGTGCCGGGGGGACTTACGCTGAGCCCTCCTGGCCCCTGCCTGGCCACGGGCCTGCATTATCCGAAATAATAATAATAATAAATCCTAGCACAATTTAGAAGCATTTAGCATAATTTCGAAGTTTAAGCAGCGCTTTTTATTATCGTCAATCCAACGACGACAGGGAGGGAGAAGAAAATCTAAATTTTAATAAATGTTTCATAGTTCAAAATGAAGAGCAAGGGCCCCTTGCCCTACCTTGAGCATGGGCGTGCAGCTAACATTTTAAATGCAACGGATAGTACAAGCAATACGTGTGAATGTAATCGAACCAGGCCCGTACACAAGGGGGGCCATGCCATGCTCCCCTCGAGCCATGGAAATTTTTAATTTGAACATATAAAAACCTACAAAAATTACGTTGATTGTTTTTCAAATTTTGCATGAATTTTGATTTTGTCCTTGCACAAATGAATAGGGTTGTTTCTGGACAGAGGCAGGCTCTAGAAGTCTGCAGTCTGCAATATTGGACTATTTTAATCGGAACAGTCCATTCCTTTTAATCCATGTCCCGACCTTTTCGCCTCGGCTAGGACACTACTTGCTTTAAGGGAAGAAAGACTCTTGCGCCACGACAGACGTTGTACTGGTTATGTAGGACTAGGACTTTCTGCAGAATACTGCGTACATTATTAGAATTGTCTAAACTTTTTATGAGTCAAAAACAGTTGTTTGACACTCGACACATAGGAACCCCTTGATAATTGAATGGTTTCTTCTATTACAGTGTCACAAATGTTTAACATAGCTAATTAGAATAGAGGGAAATTTTCTATACTCTTTACATTATGGAAGAAAGGTTCCTCAATGACTACAATACATATAAGGGGCCATTTAGCTCTCCACCCACACTACAAGGTCTGCGATCCCTTTTCGCCACCACTGAGCAGAAGGATAAAAAACTTTGTTTTCTTTCTCCAACATCAGGGGTTTTCTACAACTGAAGTCCATTCTGCCACTCAGTGGCTTAGGGTTAATTAATATTATGTAAATACCTAGGTAGGAGAATCCACTTCACAGCAGAATCGTTGCTAGATTTTTGGGGCAAAACATTGCCTGAAGCACTTTTGAGATATATTGTTATTTGTCCAAAACACTCAAGAAATTAAGTACATTATTATTTACGAAATTCTGTCAATCGGAATTTGTTTTACTGCAACTTTTCTTCTTTTCTACTTGTAATTGTCTTGAACATAAATACACAGTGGTGTGACCATGCAACAGACATCTTTCAAAGTGTGCCAAAATATTCGATGCTACAAGCCGTTGATAATGGCATTTTCTATCCCACATGTTTGGTTTGATTTGCTTTATTTCACTTCGCTTTTTGTGCCACTTTTGGCTAATTTGCGAAGATGGGGATGAGTGATGATATGATGAAATTGATGAATAGACACTCACAAATATCCACGCCCAGGCCAGAATTCGAACCCGGGACATGGCGTTGTAGCGTGATGTGCTAACCACTCCGCCACATGTATGCATCTCCATTTAATAGCTTCTTATTTGCCACTGGTATTTATCTTTACTGTCGAATAAAATTATAAAATCGAAAATACGTCATAGAAACAATATCATGCCAGCAGACACACTGCCAGCACACTTAGCCGCTCCCTTCAGATAATTTATTTACAGGGTTCGCATGACTTCGAAGTTCTGTACAACTGGAGAAGTCAGGAAAACAAGGGTAGGACTGAGGTCATTGGAAACAAATTATTTTTTAAAAAAGATTTCAAAACCTGGAAAATTCAGGGGAATTAAATGATTTTTGCTTGGCAGAATTTGTAACCGGAAACACGTTTCGTTTTATCTTCCCAACAATCTTCCTTTTTGGGAAATATTGCTTATAAAAGGGTTATTTCATTTTATTTTTAATTTATTTTCAAAAATGTTCAACAAACGTGATTCGTTTGATTAACTTACAAAGTTGAAGGGTAACTCTTATTTTTCTATCATGTTATATAATTACACAGTTATGGAAAATACCTGGAAAAGTCAGAGACTCAAAGTGGGTGTGAACCCTCATCTATCAACCCCACACACATATGTTGTTTCTCGTAGACTGTCTGAATTGTTTGCATTATGCACACGTGTAGTCTACCCATATCATACATTTTCTTCCCTCTCTGACAGAAAGAATGTCAGTGACAACTGCAAATATTTGTCACGTGGTTGCATACATATACATTCGAAAATGCTGTTCTTCAACATTTCGTAACAAAATGAGCAAATTTCTACCCACCATTTCCTATACACCACCCCTCCCACACACATATATATGTGTATATACAGTGTATAATACGAGATATATTTAAAATTCGCCTATGGGTTTGCCCTCCCCCCCCTCAAAAAAATCCTGGGTACGGGCCTGAATCGAACGCTGCCCTGGCAACGAAATTAAAGACAAATAGATAAAGAACTGAATATTTATCAGTGGCGTGCGGTGATAAATCAGGCAGGAGAACAGGTCACCTGCACTTGCTCCCCCTCGCATGGGTGTCTTAATATAATACAATAGATCAAGTAAAATTCAACCCTTATTGAAATGTCAGAAGTGACAAACATGAGGCACGTTAAAATTATATGACAATAATAATTTTAAAGCAAATGTGATATAATATAAAGAAAACATTAAAAATAAAATTGTTGATGCGCAACAAAGAAAAATTTGATAATATAAATTTATGAGTCATCAGAGAAAGAAAATAATATTTTGTCGTGACCTGTTTCATCTCTTTATTCGTAGATTAAGTTGACGTTTTTTTCATAGAGTTGAGTATTCTTGTAATTCAAACTTCCTCAATGCAATAATGGGACGCAGATGGTTGAGTTTTTTGATGACGTTCGCTAGATTAGTCAGGGTGGCTACTGTAGGACCATAATAAAATTCAAGTATAATTCCCGGTTTTCAAGGCGAACTTTACAAAAATTCAAGCAGATGTTTTATCTATTTCAAACTAAGGTTTTACCGTCTCTCACCACCCACACACATACACACAAACAAATTCTTATATTAACAATAGGCCTATATGGTTTGTGCGATTCCAATGAATCCAATAATTCTAATTCACTTAAAAAAAGTAAAGTGCGCCCCTGTGCATAGCACCACGCCATGAAGGCGTATAGGGGGTGTGGGGGTAACGCCCCACACTTTCTTGATCCGGTCGTGAGTGGGGGTGATGTGATCAGCATCACGCCCCTGACCGCCTTTACCCCCCAGGGTTTCCCCCAGGTACCCATGTTATTCGACGCTGGGTGGGCGCCGGGGCCGCTTTCACCGTTAGAAAAGTTCCCGGATTTGAACCGGCCGGGGATTGGATATATAATTATATAATTATATATATAATTTAAGGCGCAGAGTTTACATTTGTCATTTCACATAGCTACTCGGCAGTAGCGTGCCCGTGGGGGGGAGGTTGGTAGGGGTTATACCCCCCCCCCTTTGGCCCAATATTCCTAAAAAAGAACGTCAATGGTAGGAAAATACGACAAAATAACAAAATTAGGGCCGACTACCAAGAAAAAGTATAGGTAACCCCTCCCTTACAAAAATCCTGGGCACGCCACTGCTACTCGGGACTATAAATACATCTACAAACACAAGTCACAAATGTTACGGGAAATAGTAATCTACGAAAAATTGTTAATTCTATAAGAATTTTAAATTTACCTAATAGTAGTGTAATTGAGGGTATTATAAACCCGAGAAATGATGACCCCCCCTCAGGCAGATTTGGCTACACTTAAAACTAGCTCAACATGCCCATATGAGCTTTTTGCTCAAGTATGGAACTCTGTCTAATCCAAGATTTTTGTAAAAATGCCCTCGAGAATTTCCTGTGAAATGATGAGCCCCCTCAGATTGATTTGCCTACACTTACAAAAGGCACTTCTGTGAGATTGTTGTCCATAATCCTGTCAAAAATATGCCCCTCTTGATATTTTTTTTAGCCACACACACACACACACACACACACACACACACACACACACACACACACACACACACACACACACACACACAAAGCACATTGTTGAACCCAACATCTTTCTGTCTCCACGCTGATCCTTCAGGAACTGTCTGTCTTCTTCAATCTTGATCAAAGTCATTGCTTCTTTATGAGCAATGTCAAAAATTTTTGACATTTTCTTTGAAAATACTTCCTCCCTGTCTCTCTGTGCTTGTGACACTCGTGAGTTGTTTTTCTTGATCAAATTATATTCATCTACAACACCCTTTATCTTCGAGATAATGTTTGGCTCAAAAGCAGTAGGGATACGGGCTTTTCCCATATGGTCACCAGCTCCTCACAAGTGCACTTCAAACTGACAGCAACTGTATCTTTCAGTGAGATATGGTAATGGAAGAAGGTTCGAAGAACATCTCCTGTTGTAGGTAACATATTATCCGGTAGATGAGGCTCTTGATGCCCAATAAGTCATACAGCGGTCTTGTTTCTAGAATTGAGGTGTTTGGACTCCATTGGTCAAAACAGCTCAGTAACCTGGAAAAGTAATATTATTTCAGTAACAGTGTCAACATTTTCAACAGTACAACTCCACACACAAATATTCATTTCTTCTCAGAACAGAGACTCATAGTATAAGAAAGCTATACAAAAGTATACAATACCACAGTCAAAATATATGTGTTATGAGCAACCTCTGAATGTTATCCAATCTGGAAAAAATTTCACACATTAGTTTATTGGACAAAGTGGATCAAAATTAGCAGCTACGCAAAAAGATCAGAAAATATTTTTTTAACCCATACGTGTATGAGCAGCCCTAATATATACGTATATATAACCAAGGTTCGAGCTTCCACCCCCTCCCTCAAAAAAATCCTGGGTACGGGCTTGTCCACATACGTGAGTATATAAATGGAAAGGCATGTACTGCTGCATAGGGGAAATATTTTTTTAAAAAAATACTATTTCAACAAAATATAATTCGAGCCAATAGGTCGATCCTCCTCCGACAGTCTGGTAGTTAAGGTTGTCGCCTTATATTCCGGAGGATGCTCTGTATTTTGTATTCTAAACACCTTATTGCAAAGAATTTGATTTTTAAAAATTGAATTTAAAAGTTTGGGTGCGTCAGCACTTTGGCTATTTTGCACCCGTCACATTATACGGGGTCCAGCCCTTTACCATAACTAAAATAGCATAGGGTAAGGACGGGGCAAACGGACACCGGGGCAAACGGACAGTCCCTAAGAAAAATACGAATAATTTGGCTTTGAAGTTTGCAACAGTGCATCGGTTGGCGTTGTGATTTGAAGCAGAACGTTGGCGAGAAGGTGTGTTGAACATCGGTTGAAATCTTGAAGAAGAACGCCAATCCAGCCGTAAAACCTGACCAGGTAAGGATATTTGTACTAGCAAAAACCTAAACAGTAAAAATCTGTGTGCGGAACATAAGGATTGCTTGGATTATGATGGTCCCGCCAAAGTTGCGCTTTGTAGTGTCGATATGTCATTGCCTCCTCGACATACACAGCCTTTGGCAACATGCTGCTGCCATCTGGTGGGCTTTTTCGAAAATGTAAAGCCCAAGGCTACAGGCGGGGCGAACGGACAGGCTTGTGTTGGGGCAAACGCACATGCATAACGTGCATATCATTTAAATACTATAAGGTATTATGTAATTCAGCAACTAATCTACATTTAACTCAAAGTCGAAAGGACATGTGTGAATTGTATGTAATACATGTTTTACCCTTCAGATGTATGCCTTTCTAAAATAATGTGTCCTTGTTACAGGATAGTGCGACATCGTGAACGATCCACAGACCGCTGTTCCTGGACAGATGACAATATGCAGAGGGCTGTTAATGCAGTACAAGATGGCATGCCTCTAGCTACAGCCGAAAGAACATTGTCTGTTCCGCGGATCACTTTACAGAGACGGGTGAGTAGCAACGTGCAAATTCCGAAATTTGGCCAGCACACTACGCTTTAAAATGCAGTGGAGGTATACCTTCTGTGTTTACCTTCACACAGCACACACAAACTTCAGCCGCTCGACGTTTCGTTCTTTGGGCCACTTAAAACATTTTACAACGACGGCTGTAGAGTTTACGTGCGAAGAAATCCGGGGAAAGGTATCAATAAAGTGGCCTTTGGTGGCATTTTTGCAGAGGCTTGGAATCGTGCGGCCACAGTGGGGAATGCACTAAATGGGTTTCATGCGTGTGGGATTCATCCATTTAATCCACAACGCCTGCCTGAGCACGCATTTATTCCTGGAACTGTCCATGAAGTGAATGGTCGAGATCAGCGATCACCAGAACCTTTAGCGACAGACGATGCCTCATCCCAAGGAAGATTTCAAGAACTCAACCTCTTGCCATCAACTTCTGGGACCTCGAGCAGGAAACGAAAAACGGGGGAATCGCACTTATTAACGGATCCTTCTTTCATCGCTCGCCTCAAAGAGAAAAACTGACTGCAGCTAATCAAACAACAAGACTGGGAAAGCATGTTAAACGCACCGCAAAATATGTGTGCCGTGTATGCAACGTTGTGTACAAGCAGGGTCAACACTGGGTGCAGTGCTTAGTGTGTTCTGTCTGGTTCCACGTAAAGTGCGTTGCAAATGGAAATGACCCATAATTTGTGTGTTCTTCTTCTGAGAGACATGACAGTCCATAAATGAGCTAGTGTCCATTTGCCCCTCTCACATGTCCGTTTGCCCCGCCATGGCGGGGCAAACGGACACTGCTACACACACTGATTCATTCATTTAACAATTTAGAGGACAACGTTCATTATTTTGAATTATACATTGTACTATTTGTTAGCTCAATGTTCACACTTTCTATATCGACCATAAATGTAATTTTTCAATAAACAGTTTGATAGTTATTTTGCAACATATCCTTAGGGTGTCCGTTTGCCCCGTCCTTACCCTAATTGCAGTGTCGTGTTACTAAAATATTAAAATATTCTGACTTTCGTTAAAAGCTGAAGCTATAAAGGGTCACTCAGCACACAGAAGGACAAAAAACAGGACAACACACACAAAATTATACTGGCCATAGTGCCAGTCACCAGAGCCTTGTTCGTCTGCAAAATGCAGTCCAGGGTGTACTACGTGGAAGTGAGGTTGACTTTTGGGTGCCTACGTGCAAGGTCACCCCTTATATCCCTTATTGTAAAGAAGAAAGTGCTGTTACATGGCAATTAGAAAATCCAGTTTTATTCAATTCATTTTTTATTTTTTTATCAAATAACAGTTTGGTTTTGTTCCTCTTTACCAGAGGCGCAACCACGATTTTTTTGTTTGGGGGGAAGTACCAGGATAAACGTGCCAATGATAATAATAATAATAATAATAATAATAATAGTAGTTTATTTTAAGTGTTGAGCACAGTATGAAACCTAATACAGCACTAAGTCAAATACAAAAGTACAAAGTTACACGAATAAAATACATAAGCTGTAGAATAACAAGTTAGCATATTTACACTTCAAGTTACAGTTTTCAATGAGATCTATTATATCTCTGATACTAATAATTGTTTATTGTTATATAATATTGTGCAATTAACTGTGTATTGTTCTAATAATAATAATGGTCATATTTATTGAAGTGATGATAACGATTAAACAACCACTATGTTATACAAAATTAAAAAATTGAATACATAATTATAAAATAAGACAGTGGATCCTACAATTTTATACATCAACATAAATTCAAATTGTAGGTTTCAACAAGATCAGCTACTAAACCTCTTGCCTTGTTTAGGCATGTGAGAATTGAGATATACCTATGGGAATATCTGGGAATTTTATAAGCTATATTATTCAAAAAGTATTCACTGTCAACTTGGAAATTTAATATCTTCTCTACAAAATTTAACATTTTAATTTTTATAATAATAATAATGTTAATAATTATTATATAATTATTAATTTGTTTTATTTTACTTCGCTTTGTGCCACTTTTAGCTAATATGCGAAGATGGGGATGAGTGATGATATGATAAAATTGATGAATGGACACTCACAAACATCCATGCCCAAGCCGGAATTCGAACCCGGAACCAACATCATCATTATTATTATTATTATTAGTAGTAGTAGTGGTGGTGGTGGTGGTGGTGGTGGTGGTGGTGGTAGTAGCAGTAGTAGTATCAAAGACGTTTCTACGTTCGTAAATTATGCAAAAAGGGGGTAGAAGTTGGTGCTAAAGCATTTGTGTTGGAACAAATTCTTTGAATTATTTTTTCAACACGTTCAATTTCACATTAATAATGAAAAACAAGCACACAAACTATTTTTGAAAGACAGAAAATGCTTGATTACATTCCAAATGTAATTATTGTTTAAATTAATATGTATAACTTTCATGCTCGATATATGTTTCACACATATGCATCATGGAGCGACGTCGACACTAAATTGTGTGCGTATTCAAAGATTCTTAATACATATTATATACAACATATATTATTTAAATACATTACACAACAATTGATCCATCTCACAATAAACCAACAGCACAAATTACATAAATTTTCTCTCAAACGTGCACGCTCCCTTTCCTCAAAACAATTGTTCATGCATTTAAGACAAAAATCAATTAAGACAAGTCTTATTTCTCTGTCTGGGAATGTACAATGCATTACAGAGAACAAATATATATTGCGACTGAGCGAGCAAGAAAATTTTTGGATCCAATTTTTTTCCAGGCTGAAATTAATATTGATTTATTAGGGTGCAAATAATTTCACGGGACGCCAATGCATTCCCTCTTTTACAACTTTTGTGCCTCCCCTATGCTGTAGTGGTAACATCGTCGGCGCGCCTTGTGATCAAGGGATCACGGGTTCGATACCCAGGGGAGGCAAATGGCACAGTGGTTCGGATCCAACTTTAAACTGTAGGTCCAGTCCCGATTAGCCTTTCTGTGCGTAAAGTGGACTTAAAACCACAAATCAATCAATCAATTTTACAACTTATTTTCATTTAGATCGTTCGGTTCCCAGGGCCGACTCCCGCCGCCCCCTAACTACGGTCCTGAACTTGATAAGACCAAGAAAAGAAGATATTGCGAGCGAAGCGATCAAGAAAATTTTTTTTGCATCAAAGTTGAAGTTCTGGGCAGTAATTGCCCCCTGCAGGTACAGTTGGCCGTCAATGTTTGCCCCCTTGCCCCCCTTAGAACTCATTTCCGTCCAAGATTGGGGGGGGGGCAATGCCCCTGCTCCCTGTGGTTGCGCCACTGTTCTTTACCCCCTCTCCCCTTTTGTCATTCTCGAACTATCAACAGAACCGTTCCTATCGTGCACACTTTCCTTATTGTGGTAGTACAGTCAACGGCAAAGAGTAGGCAAAATGTCCACCAATATTTTCATTATTTTTTTATTCCATATCCTGTGTTGTTTTAAGGAATGGGATTCTGTTGATGCTAAGCAGATATTGTTCTCTGCATAATAACGTTTTTATTTCAATTCCTGATCATCACACTGCAAGGGCACCGACTTTCCAAAATTTCTGTGGGTGCATATCAATGGCGGTTAGATCTGTAATTATCAAGTATTGCATACTTTAAACAATATACATGCACAATGATTGCAAGAGGCAATGTTATTATCAACACGTTACTAAAAGAAAATACCACATTCATACAAATTAAAATGAAAAAATCTTCATATATGCAAATAATTTTAATAGTATTTCAGAAAGAACTATGCAAGGATTTTATTGTGAACAGAAACTACAAAATGACTAAATTTATGTACCAAATAATAATAATAATCATGACATATTAACTTTCAATATAAAACACATTCCTTCTTAAGTCATTTGCACTTATGAATTTGTTTGCAATTTTGGTAATGTCAATATTTTTAGTCATTTTTTTATGAACATGCAAAATTGCCAAATCATTCAATCTTTTTTGGGTCATTGTTGACCGCAAAAACGTTTTCAATCGTCTAAGTGCTGAAAATGACCGCTCAGAGGTACAAGAAGTAAAAGGTAAAGTTAAAATCACCCGTACAAACTTCACAAATTCTATGAGCATTTCACGCATGGGACCACTGTTTTCTCTACTTAAAATATTTGTAATGTCTGACAAGTTGGCCACTTTTTCTTTGTTCGTTCTGCACACATCTAGAAACATGTCCCTGTGCAATGTTAGCTTGTCTTTATCAAAGTCTGTCCCATAGAACTGCAGAATTCGATCAGCACCAATTTGACCGATAGCAAAAGCTTCAAGTTGTGAAATAAGTTCCAAAACCTTTGTTTGAAATCTACGATTTAGCGAATCCACAGCCACATCAATTATTCCAAAAAATATTTGTCTGTACATTTCCTCCGGCGTTTGATACGTATGAGAATCACTACCTTCGTCGTAGCGTTTTGGCATCTTCCCTTTTCTAGGCAAAACTGGTTCATCAATGTTCAATTCCTCCGCTTTCCTCATGGTTTCATTTCACAACTCAAAAAATATATCCCTTTGTGAAGCTAAACTTGCAGACAAAGTTTCCACCAAAGTTTTGATTTCTCGGTATGACAATGATTTCTTCTGAAAAGAAGAATGAAGTTGTTCAATCCTGTCGAAAACTGAAATTAACATTTTCAGGAAAATAAGAAATCTGAATTGACGTAGGTTTGAAAAATATCCACTAGCCTTCCCACCGACTTCACTTTTTTCTTCTGACAGATCTTCCAAAAATTTCAAGAGAACGTCATAATTACTTTCCAACGATTGTAGTGATTTTACCCTCACACACCACCTTGTGGGACAGAATGGTCGCAAAATCAGTCTGGGAATGTTTTTTACAACACCATCTTCGTTGTCTTCTTGTAGCGATTGAAACACTGCTAGCCTTTTTGGTGAATGTCTTATTGTAATTCACAAAGAATCACCAGAGAGTCTCGCACATAACTGATACCTTGCATCGCGTCTTGCACTACCGAATTCAAATTATGCGCCGAACAATGAACAAATATAGCTCTCGGCTCCAACTGAGTAATCCTACTTTGTAATCCTGTTAAATGTACACTGACATTACTTGCGCCATCATAACATTGACCACGACAGTATTTTATGTCGAGAGATAAACGTCTTATGACAACCTGGACGACTTCAAACAATGTCCTAGAACTTGTTGAAGCTACTTCATAGAAGCCCATAAACACTTCTTCAACTTGCAGATTTTCATCGACAAATCTGAAGCATATGGATACCTGTTCCTTCACTGATATGTGGGAAGTCTCATCTACAATAAAAGAAAAATATTGTGCCGCCTTAATAGGTTTCACAATATTTTGCTGTACATCGCTGGATAATAAAGAGACAATTTCATTCAATATATCGTGAGAAACCAACTTATATGTAGTTCGCTGCAGTCAATATTTCAACTCAGGAGCATCTTCTGTTCTAAGCAGCAGCAACTGATGAATATTTGAGGCTTCATCGGTGTGACCCCGAATTGATATTCCTTGCTGACTTAAAAATTAGAGGGACGTTATTATCTTTAAAATCGCCTTGCTTGCATTTTTCATATCTCCTAATTTATGTGTTGAGATAAGAGATGACACATTGGTTCCTTGTTTCGTAGTTGCCAGAGCAGTCACGGACGAACGATGAAGTGTACATTTTTCGTGAACCCTGAAACGTTCAATTGCCTTTTGCCACTGGGTAAATCCATTTCGAACAAATTCATTACACGAATCCCTGTCTGCAGAAGTAGCAGTTGCCGACGGAAGCACTATACTGGAATCAAAAGCGTTTTTACACACACTACAGAACACTTTGTCCAATTCTTTGTCGTAATAAATCCAAGGAAATGTCTTTTTCCATCCTTCATGGTATGACCTGCCTGACGATTTCTTGACACTTGTTGCTAATGTACTACAGGAACTGGCAGAACACACATTCTCGGGTTCCTTATTTTTTGACTGAACATGCTTTTCACTATATTCAGTGTCAGTAATATCCACCTGTGATGACGACGACAAATGTATGACGAATTTATCCATAGCGACTAGAGTGGACGAGTTGTATCTTTGCGGGTGAACCTTTACCACGACTGGCTGCGCAGTAGCAAAAGGGAGGAGCTACCGGCTGCCTTAGCCAATGGGTATCATTCTCCTCTAACTTTGTAAGAGCTGTCGACCACTCAACGGCGAGTAGGTAGCATGTACGGACATGTATCTGCGCGAATTAGTCAAGGTCACCCGCAGAGATACAGCTCGTCAACTCTAGCAAACCTACTGTTCGAATTCGAAAGTATGTAAAGAAGCAATACTCAATATTGTGTTTCAGCTTTTCACACGCGTCCCGTGCCACGTTTGAAAATTGCGAAAATTTTTGCCCGGCGAAGAGCTTTTGCTCCACGCATCCGGTCAGTGGACCTTCTTCTTTGTACTAACTATTAACACGGTAACACCCCTTTTTTCTGAAAATGAAAACTTCCGCGTCCTTCCAAGCCATTGTCTCTCGGAGAATAAACAAAACGATAACAATCCAGATTACATGAAAACAACTTCACTGAAATAACAAACAAAAGAAGAAAAAATCAACTATTGAGGTAGTCGGTCACAATCGGCTTTCTTGTGTTTCGGTTTATTCTTTATTAGTGCTCTCAATATCGGCAAGTAGTTATTTTAAAACAATTGTTGAGGAATGGAGTGGTCGTATTGTAATGTGTCACTTGTAAGGAAACATCAAAGCAAGCCGAAAATACGGGATTCTATTCACAATATAATATACTTCCATTGTTATTGTGGGGACTGCCTTTGACTTGGCCAGAGACAGGCAAGAAAGGGGGGAATGTGTTGCTTGGTTGCCTTTGCACAAACACATTTGAAACAATTATGTTTTAGAGGTTAGAAATTTTAACTTCCATCTCAATGTTTTAATTGTTTATTATTTTTTGATAATGGCAAGTGAGAAATATTTATTTTATTTTGTTTTCATCAAACTAAAAATCTTGTGGGTCCGCCGCACCCACAAGATTATTTATGTGGGTTCTCGAGCCCCGGAGCACCCACGTAGTCGGCGCGCATGTCACACTGTTGAAAACAGACTGGAGGAAAATGGTGGTGGACAATTCACCTAACCTTTCTTTTGCCGTTGAGTGTCAACAGAGTCAACGAAGTTAGTAATAAGGTGTGTCTTATAGTACAGCGTATATTGATACACCTGCAGATTGAATTGTATGTTCTGCAAATATGCTGTATAAAGAAACAAAAAACAAACTACCGGAGTACTAATTGCTAATTGAGGAGAGTGTACAGCATGCAAATTATCAGCATTTCTAATTTATTTTGTGATAAGGTGAGAGTGGCGTCCCCTTCTCACCTCTACAAAAAGTTCTAATGATGAAGCTCACCTAGACTTGCCTCAATTTTCATCGCCTGGTCTTAAATTTTCTTGCGTCACCCTCAAGAGGTTTGTACAGGAACTAAACGTGAGAAGTAAGTATAAACTTCCCTTAAAATATTATTTTCAAAATATTCCAATAAAAAAATAACGATAATAAGACCTGTAAGTATGCATCATTAACATTCCAAACTTGAATATTTTTTGAAAATCTCTAGAGAATATTACGCATTTTAAATAAATGTAACACGCTGCCACCTAGTGGTTAAAATTGATTTAAAAGCTGTACAATAAGGGAAGGAGGAAGAACATTTTATGTATAGCAAGTAGACAGCATCTATGTGACATGTGATGCATCACATTTAATAATAATAACTCGTGAAGTACAATGTGAATAACAACAATCGAGTGATACAAGTCCCTGAGCTTCGCTGAAATATCCGTCAATACTACCTGTTCCGTATCTATTGTACTTACTATGGATGATTTTGTCGGTAGTTATTTATTTTGTCTGTTACTTTTTCATGAATAAGAAATTGCGAGATCAACTCATTAAATCTTGCAAAGAAAATGTCATTCTGTATTCAGCGTGATGTCTTTGCCCTTATTCGAGTTGCAAAAAATGAGATTTATTTATTAAAAAATCTATTTTTTTACAAATAAAATTGTAAAATTTTATTCCAGAAATGTAAATCCGAGTTTATACATGTATGTGAATCGCTGAGATAAGGCATCTCTGGAAGGTGACAGGCCATTGAGGAAAACGCCGATCTCCGTTGCGGAGCGGTTATTACAGCGCGCTAC